>NC_056741.1:791260099-791595099 GCF_019279795.1 Protopterus annectens | reverse complement strand
CAAGGTAAGCATCTTGATTTTGGGACCACCAGAAAAGGTGATGAGAGTTGATAGATCCAGGATTGGGCGCCAAGAGCCCTCTTTTCTGGGCACCAGGAAAAGTGTGGAGTAGAAACCCTGTCCCCTTTGCTCTACTGGCACAGGCTGAATAGCTCCGATATTGAGCAGGGAAAGTACTTGCTTTTGAGCCTCTGCCCACTGGTTTGGAGGAAGGTCTGGAAACCCACTTGGGGTTGGCAGATTATGGAAGAAGAATCTGTATCCCTGGGATACAATTCTTAGGACCCATCTGTCCTGAGTAATGGACATCCAGTTTTTTGCATGAAGGGCAAGTTTTCCTCCTAAGGGCACAAGTAATTGGGCAGGGCTGGGAAGGACAATTGAAAAGTCATTGTGAACTTTTTCCATAAGCGGGTGGCTTATCACTCCCTGTTTTTCAGGTTGGAACACTCCATTGTTTAGATCTCTGCATACCCTGAGACTGTAGTCTGGTTGGCCTGTTTCCCCCGGCTTTGGTCTGAGATGGCCTGGAAGGGTCTGAAAAGGACCAGTTTTTAAAAGGCCAATGCCTACTGAATTTAGGTGGTTGCACTAATAAGAATTCTTTAACAGTTTGCATGGATTTAGCTTTTTCTTCCATCTTTTTAAGAACCTCTTCTGCTGTGGTGCCAAATAAAGAGTCCTTATTTAAAGGAGCATCTAGTAATTTGGATTTGACATGATCTGGCAAGGTTTGTTCCTTCAGCCAAGCATGCCTTCTCAGTACAGACCCAGTGACTGCAGCCCTGCAAGATGCTTCTAGGGCATCAAAGCCACACTGCAAAGCATGCTTACTAACCTGGTTTTCAGAATGCATTAGTTCTTGTAAATCTTTATTTTCTGCACAATCTGGAAGTAACACCATTTTTTGTTTAATTAGTTCCATAATATGCTGCTGACACTTCAACATGTGAAAAGTACAGTTTTGTACCTACCATAAATGTAGATGTCCGATAGGCATGCATCTGCAGTCCTTACAAATGGGTTGTCCTGTCGTCAGGCAGCCCTTCGGTCGGCCGGATTCCAAAGTCTGGGTCTGGCCTCGGCTGGTGTCGCACTTCACCCGACGTCATAGCGGCAGTTCTTCGGGTATAAAGGCATCAGCCGACGCCATTTTCCTCAGTGTTTCTTGCCCCAGATGCCAGGTGCCCTCTAGGAAGGCTAAATTTGGATAAATGCAAATGGTTCCAAATAGTAGAGAGCAAACAAAAAATAAGCATGTATGTACATATATACAAACAAATACACCATAATAGATTCCCCAGCTAGCTACAAGATGGGCAAATACCCTAGGAGTACCAGAGGGGAAGGAGGGTGGGTAATCCTGACTGCAGATGCATGCCTATCGGACATCTACATTTATGGTAGGTACAAAACTGTACTATGTCCTTCAAGGATGCATCTGCAGTCCTTACAAATGGGTAGAATACCATAGCCAAACTGGGGGAGGAGGAGAAATTAGATTATGGTGTAGTTAAGATCCCTTGCAAAACAGCAGTGGCAAAACCTGCTCAGGATCTGGAGTATAAAGGTAAATTATAATGCTTGGCAAATGTATGCACGGAGCTCCAAGTAGCAGCCTCTAAAATGTCTTTGGTAGCCACTCCTCGTAAGAAAGCTGTGGTAGTGGCTGTAGCCCTTGTAGAGTTAGGCCTGATGTTTTCTGGAGTTTTCTTCCCATGGTAGGAGTAACAAAATCTAATGCAATTTCCTATCCACTTAGAGATTGTCTGTTTTGAAATTGCTTTTCCTTCCATTCCTGTCGCATATGCTACCAGTAGCTGGTCAGTCTTTCTATTGCTCTTGGTCCTGTCCAGGTAGTAACGTAATTGTCTATGTACATCCAAGGTATGCAACAGTCTTTCTCCCCTGTTCTGTGGGTTGGGGAAGAATGTAGGTAGGTGGATAGCTTGATTTAAAGATACCCTGGAGACCACCTTTGGCATAAAAGTAGGATTAGTTCTCATGGACACTCTATCTTGATGGAAGATCAGGAAGGGCTGTACTGCCATTAAAGCCTGTAGCTCAGATACCCTTCTTGCTGAAGTGATTGCAAGCAGGAAAGCAGTTTTCCATGATAAGTACTGTAATTCTGCTGTTGCTGCTGGCTCGAAGGAGGGAGTGTCAACTTTTCTAGCACAAAGTTCAAGTCCCATGCTGGCAATGGTGGCTTCCTAGGTGGCTTTACATTTTAATCCCTCTCAGAAACTGCCTGAGCAGAGGATGTGAG
This sequence comes from Protopterus annectens, assembly GCF_019279795.1. Classification (NCBI taxonomy): domain Eukaryota; kingdom Metazoa; phylum Chordata; order Ceratodontiformes; family Protopteridae; genus Protopterus; species Protopterus annectens. Next base: position 791,592,830 of record NC_056741.1, on the reverse strand, counting down.
AAGACTGGAGGATCCAAGTTGTATTCTGCTGAAATAGCTGATGCATGAATCTTAATGGAAGAATAGGACAGGCCGTTGTGGAAGAGCTCTGCCAAGTATTCCAGGATGTTAGCTATGTTTACCAGTGACACATTCTCTCCTTTTGCAGTACTCCAAATGAGATACCTTTTCCATTTTGCTGAATAATTTTTTCTTGTTGAGGGTCTGCGAGCCTCCAAGATAATGTCTTTAACCCTTTGAGATAAATCTGGGTTATTTGGTCTTATGCAATGTTCCAGGCAGCCAGCTGCAGTGTTTTCAGGTTTGGATGCAGGATTTTGAAGTTGTTCTGTGTTAACAGCAAGAGAACTAGGGGCAGAGGCCATATTTGTTCCCGAGACATGCTCCTCAGTAATGGGTACCAATGTTGCCTTGGCCAAACTGGAGCTATCAGGATGATCCTTGGACGGTCTTCTTTGATCTTCAATAGCACCTTGTGCATCAAAGGAAGAGGTGGGAATGCATATGCTGTCAGGTTTTTCCAACTGAAAGATAGGGAGTCCACTTTCCAAGCAAGTGGGTGGTCCGTCCTTGTGCAGAATTTTTTCAGTTGGTGATTGTGTGGGGATGCGAATAAGTCTATTTCTGGTAGTCCCCATTTCCCTGTAATGGTTTTGAAGATGTCCGGATGCAGCATCCATTCGTGGGCATCCGTGGTAGTTTTGCTTAAGATGTCTGCTAGTATATTTTCTTTTCCTGGCACAAAAATTGCTTGAAGCTGAATGTTGAAGCTCAGTGCCACATTCCAGAGGTCCAATTCCATCCGGCATAGAGGGTACGAATGTGTGCCTCCCTGTTAGTTGATGTACCACATAACTGTGGTGTTGTCCGTCCTTATCCGCAGTTGACCCTGTCGAAGAAATGGTCTGAATGCCTGAATTGCCAGTTTTACTGCCAGCATTTCCTTTTGATTTATGTGTAGGTGCAGCTGGTCTTGAGTCCATAAGCCTTGTATGCACTTGTCCAGCATGTCGCCCCAACCGAGGTCTGAGGCGTCTGTTGTGATGGTCTGGCTTGGTTGAGTGCTGTGGAAGGGCAGTCCCTTGTTTGATTGACAGGCCTGAGCCCACCATTGGAATTCTTGTTTCAGGCATGGAATTATTGGAATCTGGGTTTCTAGGCTGTGCTTGTGCTGAGACCATAAATTCCTTAGGTACCACTGTAACTTCCTCATATGTAGTCTGGCATGTGGAATCAATATTATACAGGATGCCATGTAACCGAGAGCTTGCAGGACTTTTCTTGCTGTTAGCTGGTTCTGCTTTGTTAATGCCATGAAGTAGACAGGGAGTTGCTCCTGTTTTTCTACTGTCAGGAATGCCATTTGTTTTGATGTGTCCAAATCTGCACCCAAGAAGGTTATCCTTTGGGATGGTATCAGCCTTGACTTTTTTATATTGACTGTGTGTCCCAGGGCTTGTAGTAGATGAATGACCCTTTCCAAATCTTTTGTTAATTTGTTTTTGTTGTCCGCTTGTAACAGGCAGTCGTCCAGGTAAGGATAAATTTGAATTCCCTGAAGCCTGCAATGAGCAATTACTGATGCCAGGCATTTTGTGAATACTCTGGGCGCAATAGATAAGCCAAAGGGCAATGCTGAGAATTGATAATGCTCTGATCCTGCAAGAAATCTGAGGTATCTTCTGCAATTTGGTCGTATGGGGACGTGCAGGTATGCCTCCTTGAGATCTAGAGTTATCAGCCAAGATTCCTTGCCCAGCATGGGAAGAAGCTGCTGTAGGGTCAGCATTTTGAATTTTGGAACAATGAGGTATGTGTTTAAAGTGGATAGGTCGAGAATAGGTCTCCATTGGTTTTCTTTTCTTGGTACCAGGAAGAGTCTGGAGTAAAATCCTTGTCCTTGCTCCATAGACGGTACCCTTTCTATAGCTCTCATCCTTAGTAAGTGAGTTATTTGTTCTAGAGCTTCTGTCTTCTGATTTGGAGGTAGGTTTGGCATTCCTCTCTTCCTTGGTGGAGTATGGAAGTGAAACCTGTAACCTTGGTCTATTGTCTGTAAAATCCATTTGTCTCCTGTGATGTAATGGCAGTTTACTGAAAATAAGGCTAGCTTCCCGCCTAAGGGTGCTTCTAGTTGTTCCCTGGTAGGCGGTGCCAGAGCCAAGTCACTGTGATTGTCCTGTGGAAGTGGTGGTGGCTGGATCTGTGGCTGTACCTCGCTGGTTGTTAGCCTGCCACTGACGTCCCCTGTAGGCACCTCTGGATTGACCCCTGCCTCTTGGCGCCTATTCCTGCCTCTCGGAGCTCTGGAGGTGTCTGGAAAGGACCAATTCTTGGAAGGCCAGTTCCTGCTAAACCTTGGAGGCTGGACCTGCAAGAAATCCTTGACTGTCTGAACAGATTTTGCTTTGTCTTCCACCTTCTTCAACACCTGCTGCGCAGGGGAGCCAAACAAATTGAGCTTATCCATGGGAGCATCTAGGAGCTTTGATTTAACATGGTCTGGTAAGGACTGCTCTTTCAACCATGCATGTCTTCTGATCACTGTGCCAGTCATGGCTGATCTAAATGAGGCATCCAGTGCATCATAGCCGCATTTTAAGGAATGATTACTGACCTGCTGAATGTTATGTACCATTTCCTGTACAGATTTTTTGTCTAATGGTTCATCCGAGGACAGTTTTTTAGTTAATTGGTCTAACATAAATTCCCGATACTGAATCATGTGGAATTGACAGTTCAAGGCCCTAGCTGAAAGAGTAGCAGAAGTGTAAACTTTATTACCCCATCTCTCTAAGGCCCTAGATTCCCTTTCAGAGGGGAGGGGGTTTTTGGTAGAAGAAGCTGCTACAGCCTTGGTTCCCTGGGAGATAGTTTCGGGATCTGCAAAAGGGGCCTTATACAAATGATAATGTGTGTCCGGAACCCTGTAGTACCTATCGGGCTTAGCAGGGGCCGGAGGAAGAGAATCAGGAGCAGTACAAGCATCATTAAAAGCATCATCCACAACAGTAAGTACTGGAGGAATGGCTAAAGGCCTATGCTGTGGCAAATGCAAAAAGGTTCTAAGCCTTTTCCTAGAGTCTGAAAAATCCTGGCCCTGCCATTGAAATTGTTCCCTCATAGCATGCAAGGTTTCCCCAAAAGAAAATTCCTCAGGCGGAGAGGCAGAAGGAATGGAGTCTTCTGCATCAGAGTCCTCATAAGGAGAAAAGGGGCCCTCTGGAGGGTTTGAATTATCTGACTCATCAGAGGATCCATCTGAAGAAACTGGCTCAGGGGGCTCTACTCTAGTCCTCTTCTCTGGAGGTGGATGAGAGGCCCTGTCTGGATGTGGTTGGGATCCCCGGATCAAAGAAATGAGATCCTCTGCTAGACTAAGCATTTGTGAACTGGAACTAGGCCTGTGAGAGGGGGTCTTAGCAGGCACAGATTTGGTAGATTTTGCTGCTTTAGCCCTGGCAAAGGCCTTAATAGACATGGATGCAGGAGGCCTAGCAGCTCCACGTGCAGGGGTAGAAATATCCAAAGGGATAGTATCAGATAAATCCTGCGAACCTGCAAGAGCAGGTGGGATTTCAGTAGCAGATTCAGCCAGGCTGGAAGAGGCCTCGGTAAGAGGTAAGCTTTCGGCCGAAGGAAGAACCGTGGACTCGGTTTCAGCCGAAACCGAGACACTAGCGGTTGGCTTAACCGCGGTTTCGGCCGAAACCGCGGACCGCGAGTGTCGGTCCTTTTCCTTGCGTTTTTTTAGAAATTTGCGTAGTCGGAGTATCCGACGGCATAATGTAAGCAAAATCGGAGCCGAAAAACTCTTCAGCAAATTCCGACAGACGTCTAAGCGTCCGTCGGTTGAAAGAAGCACAGGCTAGACAAGCTGCTACGTCGTGGTCTGGGCCTAAACAAGGTAAGCAGTAAGAGTGGAAATCTTTATGAGGTATTTGTTTCCCACAAGTTAAACAGTTATTCACTTTTTCTGACATCGGCTGAGGCAAGAAAGAGTCCCCAACGGGTACTTAGCTTTAGAAGTCTTCGGTACTTGTAGTAGTAATCTCTGGTTCTGACCGACCGGCACTTGCGAACAGCTTCTGCTTCGGGCGCCACGCGGCAAGAAAGACTGAGGAAAATGGCGTCGGCTGATGCCTTTATACCCGAAGAACTGCCGCTATGACGTCGGGTGAAGTGCGACACCAGCCGAGGCCAGACCCAGACTTTGGAATCCAGCCGACCGAAGGGCTGCCTGACGACAGGACAACCCATTTGTAAGGACTGCAGATGCATCCTTGAAGGACATCTGGCAATTCAATGCTCTGATGGTAAGAGTAGCAGAAGTATATACCTTTTTGTCCCATCTGTCTAAAGCTCTAGAATCCCTGTCTGAAAGGGTAGGATTTTAACTGTAGTAGCCTTAATACCTTTAGGTCCCCAGAAAATGGTCTCTGGATCCGCAGCAGGATTCTTGAACAGAAATTTGTGGGAATCCAGTACTCTGTAGTCCCTGTCAGGTTTCCTAGGGACTGGAGGTAAAGTTTCTGGAGTAAGACTGGATTCCATAAAAACATCATCTACCACATCCAGGACAGGGGGCATAGTGACAGGCCTGTGCTGAGGCAACTCTAAAAATTCTCAGAGTCTCTTTTTGGACTGAGGGTAGTCCTGGCATTCCCAGCGGAAATGCTCTCTTAAAGTATGCAAGGTTTCACCAAAAGAAAAGTCCTCTGGAGGGGAGGCAGAGGGAATGGATTCCTCTGCATCAGAATCCTCATAGGTTGATAAGGGCATGTCCTGATAATCAGAAGGGTCGGACTCATGGTCTGTCTGTAGAATCAGAAAGTAACTCAATTCTTTGTCTTTTAGCAGGGGAAGGCTGGCTTCCCCTAATTAGAGTAATAAGGCCTTCAGCCATTTTAAGCATTTTTTTTTTGTTGCAAGGGAGCTTGAGCATGGGCTTTGTTCGTTGGTTTGGGCCTACTTTGGGCGTAGTGCATACTTTGGGCCTCAGAAACTCAGTAGTTTTAGCTAAAAACGAGGTTGTCAATTTAATTTGAACATCGGTAGGTCGGAATACACCCTCAGAAGCCGGTGTCTGCACAGCGGCTCTGGACCCATCCAAGGTAGAGACCTCCGCAGGTTCCATAGTCGAAGAAGCATCTCATGGCATACCAGACTCCGATGGGGTCTCAGCAGTGGCCTGTGAATCTGTAGAAGCGGACATCAGGGGCTGTGAAGGCGCCTCATTGAGTACCAGCGGACTGGTGACTAGCTTAACGGAAGCGTCGTCTGCAGTTTTGGACCTATGCAGTCTGTCTCTGTCTTTATCTTTACATTTTTTTGGAAAATCGGTAGTTGGATGGCTTATCAAAGCCATTTTGGAATACGGATAACGAGAGCGAAAGAATTTAGCGACAAAGATAGCCTGACTATGAATAGTTCGGGCGTTAAACAAGGCATAAAACCGATGGCGAGGAACGTCGTGGTCTGGGCCTAGACAGGTGACGCAGTAAGAATGAAAATCTCTGTGAGGTATTTACTTTCCACAGGCAAGACAATTGTTAACTTTTTCTGACATTGGTTAGAGAGAAAAAAGGATCCCCAATGGGGTACTTAGCTTTAGAAGACTTCAGGATTAAAACTCGAAAATTGAAAATTTCAGGTAGCGGCTGACCGGCACTTGCGAACTGCTTCTGCTTCGGGCTCCAGCTCGGCAAGAAAAGCTGGTGTAATGGCGTCGGCGCCTGTTTTATACCCCTGATGACCTGATGTCATTGAAGAAGCGACAGCAACCAACGCAGAAATCCTAAGACTCTGGTATTCGGCCCGACTGAGGGCTACCTGCAGGCAGATAGAACCCAAGTGTGATGACTGCAACAGTGAAACATGAAGAACATTTGGTTGGTGGATTCATTTGGTACCATGTCATCATGTATTCCTCAGCAAACCTTTTGCAGTCAACCAAAGTAGAAGCTGGGATAAACTGTCAGGGAAGGAAAGTGGCCTTATGAAGTCAGCCCTTGCAGCACCTGGGAAGGAGCCTCTTCAAGGTAGGAATACACAACTCTAGAAATAGGCAATAAGTCTGGACTTTCTAAAGCTTTTCAAACTAGAATCCCATGTGGAAGAAACGCACTAGTGAAACAACTGGAAACCAGTGACCAGTACAGAGCTGTCACTGACTTCTGAAGTGGCTTGGACAGAAGGAACGCATATAGTCCAACTGTCAGACTCCAAAGGGCAGACAGCAGGCAGGGCTGAAAGCCATGAGTGGACTAAGTGTAGTCTCTCCTGGGACAATACCTTCCTACTTCTGTAGGTCTGATAGGTCACTACAGCCTCTCACTCTCTGCCCACTGGACTGGTCCTGGACTAATTTTGTTCAGCTTTTCCATTCCATCCTCCTATGTGTGCGCCCTGATATTTTAAGCTTTTGGCAGCTTGTAGAGGGTTCTCCTACCAGGGAATGTGCAAGCAGCAACAGCTTCTGGTGCTGATGAAATGTCCAAAGATTACAGTCTTGACGATGATGCAACATTCTCCTACTGAAACCATTACAGTGCTCACAGGAGGAGACATGGTAGCTCCCTCCGCTCCCAACTCAAACAAACAAAAAAAAAAAAAAAGGCACTAGAGGTGATAATCCATAACTAGAATGGCTGATCTGTAGGCCCACTGACTAGTTTTCTTCCAAGGATATCACAAATCTCAAACACTCATCACAGTAATGCTCACATTAACATCACCAAATGAGATTAAAAAGAAAAAAAAAAGGTGTTCCCAAACTAAGTACTTATTCACTAGAAGTGAATGACAGATATACTGATGACAGATGCATTTCATTTTGTTGAAGCAGAAGAAAATGAAAATGGGCCACCTGTTTTCACTTTTAGCCTTACATCAAGTCAATGTGTTGGGTGGGGACAGAGCTTAACTTCCACTTAAGAAATGCCCGAAAGCTCCTGAAGTCAGGCTACAAGGGTAAACACTGATCTACAACTAGTTCAATGAGTAACAAGACAGTAATGATCCTTATGATGAAAGTACAGTTGTCTAACAGCTTAGCATAGCAGTACATGTTCTACTTTTCACTGTTGCAGTATTCTTTACTCTAGGGATATTCTGCCGATGACAGCCTAACATCTGGCCAGTTTACCAAAGCCTTTACCCTTCCAGGTGTTGTACATCAGATGACCTATGTACAAGGCATAAGGTACATATGTAATGTATGGATGCCTAATCCTCAAAACTGAAGTGCCCCAGGAGAACTAGGGCAACAACAACATGCCCATCTAGGAAGGGACTCAGGAGATAAGGATGGAATAGGAAACCCCTCAGCCAGCAAGGTAACAGGAAGTAATAGGGGGCAGGAGGGAGAGACTGAATACTGCAAGAATGACATTTACTATTATGGTAAGATCTTACACAACTGTGGTATGTCCTTACTTATCACTGTTACAGTATTCTTCACTCCTGGGAGAGTACAAAAGCTACTGGAAAGTATAGGAGGAAGAAGACAGAGTACAGTCCTCGACAAACTCATGAAGGAAAGCCTTGGCAATTCCTGGCCCTAGAAATGACATTAAACTTACAGTGTTTGGTAAAATTATGGACAAGAAGCCAAGTAGCATCTTTCAAGACGGATCTAGTATCCAGACCCTTGAGGCTACTGCCCTGGTTGAATGAGCAAGAGGAGAAAGGAAATGGCCTTATAAATCCAATATGATATGGTTTGCTTAGATACTATCAAATCCAATTTCCTGGCATGAAAGGAAGCAGAAAGTTCCTCAGATGTTCAGATGTGTTTTGTCTTACACAGCTAATACCAAAGTTATCTATGTAAATACAATGTGTGTAGTACTCCCTAACTTAGAAGTCTATGGAGAAGGAAAAAGGAGGGAAGATGAATGGACCAATTCAAGAACAAATCATAAACCACCTTGGTCATAACAGGATTGGTATGAAGACAACCTGTCCTTGTGAAAACCAAAAAAAGGAGAAACTGCCATGACAGCATCAAGTTTAGAACCCCCTTATGTCAGACATAAGAGCCACAATACAGTTTTCCCAAGTACAATGCTGCAGGAAAAAAGAAAAGGCAGTCTCAAAAGGGGACAGAGTCAATTTTTCAAGAACAAAACTAAACCCCCAAGGAGGAGGAAAAAGAAGTTATGTACCTATCATAATGTTCCATGTTAGTTGTCTTCTTCTCACCTTCTTTCTTGCTGGTTGGGTTCGGAGCCGATCCTCGGCTCCGACTCGGCCATCTTCAAAAGCTCGAGAGCTGCTTACTGGCTCGAGGCCATCCTATATCCCATGATGCCTGACGCTAGATACCCAGATCCCATTTGGTAAATCTAACTGCAGACATAATAAGAAAGGAATCCTATCCTAGAATGCATAAATCCTACTGGAGAGACTACTAGTCAGAAAGGAATAGCCAGAGAAGACTCAGCCAGTGAAAAATCAAGAGGAACTCTTCTCGGTCCACTAGGATAGGGGGATGGAGGGTGGGATGCAAGAAAGAAAGCGAGAAGAAAACAACTAACATGGAACGTTATGGTAGGTACATAACTTCTTTATATTAAGTTGTCTATCTCACTTCATTCTTGCTGGTCGGGACAGCGTCCCTAGCACCTAAAGTCTTCGGTGGCTCATAGGAACAGACTCTTCAGAGCAGTGGAACCAAAATCAGCTCTGCTCCTGGAAACCACATCCAACTTGTAATGCGAAATGAAAGTATGTCGGTTGGTCCACGTAGCCGCAGCACAAATAGATTCCATAGGCAACCTAGCCTGAAAGGCCACCGAAGTGGCTTAAGCTCTGGTGGAGTGACCTTTAGGTTTGACTGGCAATTCTTTATTCCTCAGTTGATATATGAATGTGATGAAGTCAGCCACCTGGATAAGGTTACTTTGGAGACTGGAAGACCTTGTTTACCCACAGCATAAGACAGGAAAAGTTGGTCCAATTTTCTAATGTCCTTACTTTTATGCAAATAAAAGCGTAGTTGCCTGTGAACATCTAGCTGATGCAACTTACATTCCGCCCTGTTGGAGTGGTTGGGAAAAAACACTGGAAGGTCTATGGACTGATTCAGGTTATTCTCTGAAGAGACCTTAGGAAGGAAGAAGGATTAGTCCTGAGAGCAATCCTGTCATTGTGGAACACTAGGTACGGAGGACAGATAGAAAGAGCCTGAAGTTCTGAAACTCTTCTGGCTGAAGTAATAGCTACCAGAAAAAGGGTTTTCCAAGATAAGAACTTCAGGGAACAAGAAGCTGCAGGTTCGAAAGGGGGCAAAATTAGAGAAGCTAAAATCAAATTTAGATCCCATGGTGGTGGAGGATCTCTTACTGGGGGCCTGAGCAGAGTGGTCCCTTTGAGAAAGGCTTTACATAACTTATGAGACCTGATATTGTTTTCCGACAGGCCAATGTGAAAATTTGAAATTGCAGCTAACTGAACTCTAATTGTAGTGGAAGCGGAGCCAGCATGGAAGAGTTCCGCAAGAAATTCCAGAAAAGGGATCTATACTCTTAGCCTCTGCCCAGGAAGAAAAACGTTTCCACTTACTAACATACGTTTTTCTAGTCGTAGACTTGTGCGATGACAAAATGATTTCGCGCACAGAGGGGGAGATATCTGGAAGCCTGGCTAAAGTTGGAAGTGGAGCAACCAAGCAGTGAGCTGGAGAGATTGTAGGGATTGGTGCAGCCCACCCGACTGATGAATCATGTCTGGAACTAGGTCCAGCATCCAAGGCTGCTCGAGAAGATGGCGATGCAGGAACGGGAACCAAATTTGTCAAAGCCAGTAAGGGGCAATGAGGATCATTTTGCAGCCCAATACGGTAGCTTTCTGTATTAGCTTCGGGATTAGGGGAAAAGGAGGGAATGCATAAAGAAGTCCCTGAGGCCAATCGTGGAATAGAGCGTCTCTGGGGGAATGTCCGGGAAGTGGAAGGAGAGAGAAGAAATTGCTGCACTTGCTGTTGAAGGGAGTTGCAAAAAGGTCGCAGCAAGGTTGGCCCCATTTGCGGAAGATTTAGTCTGCAACTACCTGATTCAGAGACCACTCGTGAGGCATGAGAATTACTCTGCTCAGCCTGTCTGGATGTGCGTTGCGATCAGAAACCATTGGGAAGAGTTCGCTCACTGCCAGAGTCTGAGTGCTTCTCGACATAGGGGGTAGGACCTGGTTCTTCCCTGCTTGTTGATGTACCACACACTATTGATATATTGTCAGTTTGAATTGCAATGGTCCCGGTAGTAAGAGAGTCCTGAAGAGCTTGCAACGCTAACAGCACGGTCCTCATCTCCAAGACGTTTGTATGCAGATGGTACTCATGAAGTTGCCAGGTGCCTTGGACTGTTCTGCCCTGATAATGCCCCCCCCCACCTGATCAGGGAGGCGTCTGTTGTCACCGTAGCAACTGGAGGGGGGAGTACAAATGGTCTGCCGTGGGACAATGATGTGGAGACCATCCACCACGCAAGGTGCTTCTTGCATGCTTCTGTGATCATAATCATGTAAGACATGGGAAGCTGCTAGAAGGACCATTGGGTGAAAAGAAGCCACTGGAGAATCCTCATGTGAAAATGAGCTAGAGGGACAAGTATGATCGCTGCTGCCATGAGACCCAGAGTTTGGGAGGACAAACCTGGCTTGAATTCTTTTGCATGCTAATAAAACCTTCACATGTTGGCGAATCACTAATACCCTGTCTGGTGGAAGGCTCGCTGACATGTCTTTGGTATTTAAATTTGCGCCTATAAAGGTGATAGATTGACAGAGAGGCAATGCAGACTTTTCAAAATTTATTGCAATACCTAGCCTGGAGCAAGTCTCGATAGTGCAGTCGTTGGCTCGCAGAAGGTGATGCCTGGTGGTAGCAATGAGGTGCCAGTCGTCTAGATATGGAAACACCTGGAATCCTTGCCGTCTCAGGTGAGCGGTAACTACTGCCATACATTTGGTGAACACCCTGGGGGCTGTGGTGAGACCAAAGGGCAGAGCTCTGAACTGATAATGGCTCCCAGCCAGAAGCGAAGGAATCTTCTGGAGCATCTGTCCATTTTGATGTGGTAGTACCCATCCTGAAGATCTATAGAGCACATCCAATTGTCCTGACCCAGGAAGGGTAAAATGGACTGTAGCGTGACCATCCGAAACTTCATTCTTTGTACAGACCTGTTCAGTCTGCTGAGATCCAGAATGGGTCTCCAGTCCCCTGTCTTTTTGGTACCAAAAAGAACCTTGAGTAAATTCCGGATCCTTGTTGGTCTGCAGGCCCTTTTTCTTAGCAGTTTTGAGACTTCTTGAACGGCTTGGTCCCTTAGATTGGGTGGAATGTCTGGAAGGGACTCGTTTAACCTTAAGGGGGTGCGAACAAAGGGAATTCTGTAGCCTCCGGATATAACAGACTGTACCCATTTGTCTTGTGGTGTCTTTGCCAGGCTCTTGGGTACAGCAATAATCTTCCGCCGACTGCCTCCAGAGGTGGGCAGCCGGGCAACCCTTCAGGGATGCTGGAAGGGCTTCTCAGAGAAGGATTCTCTGCTGCCTTGATTTTGCGGACCCCCTCTGCCACGAGGGCGGAGTCTATTATTGTTCCCTCCTCTGCCTCTGGATGGGAACTCACCACGTGTGTCCGGCAAGGCTCCCTGGGATTTCCGGTACCACATCTTTCCACTCTTCTGACCCTTGGGATATGGTCTGGAAGGAGTGGAAAAATGGACTCCTATGGCAGAGAGAGTCTTGCCTTCCTGCTCACACCTGGTAAGGGTGTCCTTCACCTGTGATCCAAAGAGAGAGGAACCAAAGGGGGTGCTGGTGAAAGAAGCTCTGAAAGGTTCCGCAAAGTTACATAGCCGCATCCAAGCATGTCTCCTTAGGGCAATGCTTGTGCCTGCGGCTCTACTCGCACCATCGGCTGCATACAAAATGAGCCTCATGGAGGAGTTTACCACTGAATTAAGAGTCGCCAGCTGGGAGGCTGCCTTGGCCTGGGCCCCCTCAGCTGATGGATCTTGGTGGGCATCTCCAAGCTCTTTAAGGAGATCCCTATGAAGACGGGTAAAGTGGCACAAATAATTCAGGGACCTCATGGAAAAGGTCGCTGAAGAGAACATCCGCTTCCCATATCTGTCCATTGTCCTGGACTCCTTGTTAGCAGGATGGAGAGATGAAGAAGTTTCTGTCAACTCCTTTGTGGCCGCCGCTACCACCATGGCATCAACGGGGACACCTTTGGTCAAAAACTGTTTGTCCTGTGGTGCAGTTATGAATTTTGCAGGTCTTCAGGGGGTCGATTCCACTGTGTCCGGAGCTGACCACACCTTCCGAACCACCACAGACATCAGTGGGTCGAAAGGCGGAGACACCCAGGAGGTGGAAGGTCGGGATCCAAACGCGTCCAGGAATACCGACTCATCCTCAGAAGGGCTTAGGGCAGTCCAGTTCCCCCTCTGCCTAAGCATCTCAAGGATGTCTGAGAAGGAGACATCTTCAGAGGGGGATCTTGGGGATCCTTCTGAATCCTCTAAGTCGGTATCTGATGTGACAGACTCAGGGGAGTCAACATGCTTCCTCTTGCATTTCCTCTTATGGGGTGGCTCCTCTGAATGATCAGGGGAGGCCTCGGATGAGGAAGATACACCCAAAGGGGTGTCCTGGAGCACTGGATCCCCACGCTTGGGATCTGGAAGAGGGGCAGAGGCTGATGCAGGCACCATAGGGGGAGGAGCCGATGGGGTCGATCGTGGGACTGACTCAGGGGCCAGTACACTCATCACCATGAAGGCGTCCCTGCCCAGATGCAGAGAGGGCTCCGGTTCCGAAGAAACCAGAATCCCTCTCCGCACCGAGGGGGACGGCTCTGAGGCAGCTGTGGGAGCCGAGCTCACCTGAGCCGAATCCCCGAGGGGGAGAGCAGGGTCGGACAAGGGTCTGATGCCACTCGCCCCCTTGGAGCTGACGAGGGAGTCCCGGTGCCCAGATCCCTCCAGGGACGGTACCATGGAAGGGATCGGAGCAGACAACGGAACCGAAGGAGAAGGTATCGAAGCAGATGGGTTCCATGACTCGAACCCCAATGAACTCCGTCTCCAAGCTCAAAGGATGAGTCGAAGGAGGAATATCTACAGACGTGGACGGAGCAGACACCTGATGAGGGGGGCTGGACAACATTTTGGCTAGGGCCTGCGATTTTAACAGCCTACTGACCACTCTTTCCAAGTCATGGTCCGAAAGTCTTGAGGACAGAGAAGAGTGGGATGAGCGATGACAACGCTCCGACTGGTGCAGAGTTGATCTCGGTGCCGAATGTATAGACTCCAGAGAAGGAGACCTGGATCTTTTTCGACTCTCAGATGGCTCTGAGGAATGTGTCGGAGCTGACTGGGAGGGAGGAACATAGGTTCCAGCCGGAGCCGAGATGGATGGTATAGGTTCACCCAACGACGGCTCCGAACTGGGAGACGAAGGTTTAGGTGGCCTGGAAGATTTCACGGGCTGAGCCTTATCCGGTGAATCTTGGGGCTTAAGCAAACCCCTCAGGATCAACTTGTTTTTGTGCTCCTGCAGCACTCCTGGACTGAATGCATGGCAAATCGAGCAAGAGTCCTGCAGGTGCACGGCGTCCAGACAATAAACACAAGAAATGGGACCATCTGTCAGAGACATCTTCTGACAGCATGAGTCACACTTCTTGAATCCAGACGGCTTAGGATCCTTGGACATCCTGAAAGAAAACCAAAGAAACACACACAGAAAGGTTAAGGTAACTAACCACAAAAAAATACACACTACAGTTACCACAACCAAAACTACAAGCAAGGTTATATCTGCACTACTACAACCAAAACTATAGTTAACTATCACTAAACTAGCTAACAGTTATAATAAACATTTTTTTTTTAAGGAAAGAGGTAGAGAGAAAAGGTTATCTTCTAACTTAAATGGAAAACCTTTCCAAGGTAAGGTAATGGAAGAGAAAGGGGGAGGGGAAACTCTCGAATTAAAACGGGTTTCTGAGGAGAAATGACAAGGATTCAGGGAGAGATTAGCTACAATAAAAAAGTTTTATCTAAACGACCAATTGTACACTAAAACTAACAGTTTTAAAACAAGAAAAACGATAATAATAAAGTTTTATACGACCTGAGCCAGTAGAGCAACCTCGCAGCAGAAGCGGCAAACGAGAGCTGGGTATCTACGGCCAGGCATCATGGGATATAGGGTGACCTCGAGCCAGCAAGCAGCTCTCGAGCTTTTGAAGATGGCCGAGTCGGAGCCGAGGATCGGCTCCGAACCCAACCAGCAAGAATGAAGGTGAGATAGACAACTTAACATTAGGCTTTCTTGGAGTCTAACATGAAGAACCCTATTTTAGGATTGCTGGACTTCAAAACTGGAAGCCAAAGGTGGACTCAGAAGCAGACAGGCAGAAAAGGCAGACAAATGAACTTAAAAATAGTATGTCAAACCAGCACTGAGCAATTCACAGAAATAACAAAGGACCGTAGGGAACCCCACAGGAAAAGGGTCCTGGTCATGCTTGAGACACCAAACAGAAAATTTCTTCCATTTAGCCACACAAGATTTTCTACTGGTGGGTTTTCTGGCCTCATGCAAAACCCAAAGAACATCCTCAGAAAATTGGCACCTGAAAGGAATCAAAACCCTATCGCCCAAAGTGTCATTTCAAGTGTGGACAAGTGATGGTGAATAAGAGAGATCCCTTGTCTTGGGAACATCCATCTTGTGAGGAAATGACTGCCACTGGCCAGGTGAAAGAGGAGAGGAGTGCTGTCTGGGTTAAAAGGGAGTCACCAGCAAGATTTTGGGTGTGCTCCACATGATCTTGTGCAAGATCCTGGTAAGTAGATGAATAAGAGGATAGGCAATACAGAAATATCCCTTTTCCAACAAAGACATAGCACCCACTTTCCAAGTCAGCAGACATGAAACTCAAATAGAACATGAGAAGTTATCTTTTCAAAGGGGAGGCAAAAAGATCTACTTGAGGAGTACTTCACCAATCTACAACGTCCAGAAACACCTCTCTGTAAAGCATTAATTTGTAAGAATGTGTCCTGGACCTGCTCAGAGTCTGGCACTAGACTGCATTCTGAAAGGATATAAACCACCTGAAGAAGCACTTGATGGCAAATTGCAAAATCCCAAGCCTGAAGAGCCAGCTTGCAAATAAGTTAAGATTGTTGTGTCCCCCTGCTTGTTGATGTACTACATACAGCTAGGATGAGTCCTCATCTCGGATACTGATGTGGTCTAACATCTGCTGATCAGACCAAACACTTTCGGGTCCACTGAAGGAAGCTCCCCAACCTCAACTGGTAGCATCCATGTACAGCTAGAGTATGAAGGGGAATCTGAAAAAGCAAACCTGGATTTAGGGAAATCTGCTGAATATACTAGCGGAGTTTGAGCTTGAAACAATCTCCAGGGTGTGGCAGTGATGATGTCAAATACTCTTGAGACACCACTGAAATTTCCTCACATAGAGCTTGACAGAAGGAACCAGAGGAAAGGTAGATGTTAAATTACCTTGTAGGAAGAACTAGAAAAGGAAGAACAGACTGGAAATAAACAGTCAAAAAGTGCATCTTGGGTGGCGGAAGACAAATCAACACTGGGATGATAGGAATCCTGCAACCCAAAAACACTTGATCCTGAGGGGAAGTGAACACAGACTTTTTGAGATTTAGAGTGAATCCTTCAACGTGCAGGAGAAGCACAGTGAAGTGTAGATTTTAAAGCAAGAGCTGCTAAGAGGGGGCTTAAATCAGAAGGTTATGCAAACAAGTGTATATCTGAATTCCTAAAGTTTGTAGAAGGCTATCTCAAAGTCCACATATTTGTTAGATACCCATGGACCTGTGGGAAGACAAAAAGATAAAGCAGAGGACTGATAATGAAAGGAAGAAACAGAGAAACAAAAACTTATTGAAGAGTGTGAACAGGAATAAGGAAGTAAATGTCTACCAAATCCAAGGAGACCAGAAAAGCTTGAGTAAGCAGAAGAGGAAGAGAGTCTGAAGAGACAACATTCTGAAGGAAGGAAGCCTGAAAAAAGGTGCTTGAGGAAGCAGAAGAGGGAAAGGGTCTGAAGAGACATTTTAAAGGAAGGAACCCTGAGAAAGATGCTGAGATAGGACAGGTCTACAATAAAAGTACAGTTGGGTACACTTACCATAAATGTAGATGTCCTAGTGTATTCACTGTTGCAGTCATTACATTTGGGTAATCCTGCTGGCAGGTTGCCCTCAGTCGGCCTAAATTCCAAAGTCCTGGGGTCTTGCCATTTTCTTTAGTTTTTCTTGTCCCAGATGTCAGGTGCCCCCTAAAATGGTAGCCTCTATATATATATATATATATATATATATATATATATATATATATATATATATATATATATATCAATATAAACTTTACCTTCATCTGCAAGTAAATACACCACATAGGTTGTATAAATCAGAGAAGGAAAGATAGGTTCCATCAGAAGAAAAAGGGGATGGCGGGTGGGTAACCTGGACTGCAACAGTGAATACACTCGAACATCTATATTTATGGTAAGTGTACACAACTGTACTACGTTCTTCATGTTTCACTGTTGCAGTCACTACATTTGGGTAGAGTCCCAAAGCTATGGTTGGGAGGCTGGAGCTAAACAGCATTAGGAGCGGCTATGAGGTCCTCCAGAACTGCAGTGGCAAAGCCTGCCCTGGATTTAGAGTAGAGTGGCAGATGATAGTGCTTTGTAAAGGTGTGCACTGAACTCCAAGTAGCAGCCTCTAAAATGTCCTTGGTTGGTACTCCCCTGAGAAAGGCTGCTGAATTGGCTGCAGCTCTGGTTGAATGTGGCCTAATGCCCTTAGGCACTGGCTTGCCATGGTGTAAGTAGCAGAAACGAATGCAGTGGCCTATCCACTTTGAAATAGTCTGCTTTGAGATAGCCTTTCCTTGTGATCCTACAGCATATGTCACTAGTAATTGCTCTGTCTTTCTGAAAACTTTCGTTCTGTCCAAGTAGAATCTAAGCCATCTGTGTACGTCCAAATAATGCAGAATTCTTTCCCCCTTGTTCTGTGGATTTGGATAAAAAGTTGGCAGATGAACAGTTTGGTTAAGAGCCACACTGGACACCACCTTAGGCATAAATGTTGGGTTTGTCCACAGAGAGACCCTGTCTGGATAAAAGGTTCTACAGCCATGAGTGCCTGTAGCTCTGAAACTCGTCTTGCAGAAGTTATCGCTAGTAGCAGAGCTGTTTTCCAAGATAAAAACTTTATATCAGCAGTAGCAGCTGGCTCAAAAGGAGGCAGGGTGAGTTTCTCCAAGACATAGTTGAGGTCCCATGCAGGCATTGGTGATCTCCTTGTAGGCCTTAAATTTTTGGCTCCTCTGAGGTACTGCTTTAATAAGGGATGAGAAAAGATTTGTGGCTCTGTATTATAATGAGCCGAAATGGAAGAGGCATGAATTTTAATAGATGAAAAAGATAGGCCTTTGTCCAGCATCTCAGTTAAGTATTGCAAAATCTGAGGAATATCTGGCACAGCTGTATCAGTTCCTTGTGCCTGGTTCCAAGCACAGAATCTCTTTCATTTTCCAGCATAAGATTTTCTAGTACTAGGCCTTCTGGCCTCCAAAATGATATCCATCACAGCTTTACTGATAGGTGTGTTTTGTATGACTACATTATTCACCATGCAGCCAGGTTTAAAGTCCTGAGTTGGCTGTGCAGGATCTGATTGTTTTGCTGGGACAGTAGATGAGGTATTTGAGGTAAGGTCCAAGCTGGGCATTGAGACAAGTTCTTTAGGATTAGAAACCAGTACTGGCGGGGCCAGTCTGGGGCAATCAGTATCATTTTTGGCTTTTCCTGTCTGACCTTTAGGAGTGCCTTGGGGAGGAGAGGCAGAGGGGGAAAGGCATATACTGATAGGTTTTTCCAGCTGAAAGATAGGGCGTCCACTTTCCATGCTTGTCTATGATAAGTCCTTATGCAGAATCTTTTTAGCTGGTAGTTGTGATGGGAGGCAAATAGATCTATGTCCAGGTATCCCCATTTCCTTGTTATCATGCTGAAGACTTGTGGATCCAGCTGCCACTCGTGGGGATCCATGATGTTTCTGCTTAGTTCGTCTGCCAGAGTATTTTTCCTTCCTGGCAGGAATTGTGCCTGCAAATGTACTTGGTAAGTTAATGCTGTGTCCCACAAAGTCATGGCTAGTCTGCAAAGGGGGTAAGAATGTGTGCCCCCCCTGCTTGTTTATATACCACATGACCGTGGTGTTGTCTGTCTTTATCAGTAGTTGTCCCGGATGAAGTAGGTCCTTGAAGGCTGTCAGGGGATTTTGAACAGCTAGCATCTCTTTTTGATTGATATGTAGATGCATTTCGGTTAAGGACCATGTGCCCTGAATGCATCTTCCTGCCATGTGGGCCCCCCAGGCATAATCGGATGCATCCGTTGTTAGTGAATGCCTGGCTGGGGGTAATTTGAATGGCTGTCCCTTGTTTTAGTGACAAGCCTTTGCACACCATCGAAACTCCTGTTGTAGGCAGGGAATAAGAGTAATCATCGTTTCCAGGCTGTGGCAATGCTGAGTCCAAACACTTTTTAGGTACCATTGAAGTTTCCTCATATGCAGTCTTGCATATGGAATCAGTAGGATGCAGGATGCCATGAAGCCCAAAGCCTGTAGAATTTTTCTTGCAGATAACTGGGCCTTTGTTGCCAACATTTTGAAATAGGCAGTCAGTTGCCTTTATTTGTCTGGCGTGAGATAAGATCTGGGCAGTTGTATTTAAGCTTGCACCCAGGAATATTATCTCTTGAGAGGGTACTAGTTTTGATTTATTTTCGTTGATTGTGTAACCTAGGCATGTTAGAAGTCTTTTCACAAACATCAGATGCTGTTGAAGAATGTCCATGTTCTCTGCTTGAATTAGACAGTCATCCAAGTAAGGATATATTTGTATTACTCTTTGTCTGCAGAATGCAATTACTGGTGCCAGGCACTTTGTAAAGACCCTGGGCGCAGTAGATAGGCCAAAGGGCAGTGCAGAGAATTGGTAATGCATTGAGCCAGCCTTGAATCTGAGGTATCTTCTGCATAATTGTCTGATTGGGACATGTAGGTATGCCTCTTTTTAAGTCTAGAGTCACCAGCCAAGCGTTCTTGCCCAGCATGGGCAGGAGCTGCTGCAAAATCATCACCTTGAATTTTAGTATATCCAGGAATATGTTCAGAATAGATGGGTCCAGTATTGGTCTCCAGGTCTTGTCCTTTCTGGGTACCAAGAACAGTCGAGCAAAATCCTTGTCCCTGCTCTTGCTCTGGTACATGTTGAATGGCCCCCATGTCCATGAGGGATGAGACTTGTTTTTGTGCCTCTCCCCATTGATTTTTTGGCAGATCTGGCCAGCCGTTTAACTTTAGCAGAGTATGGAAATGGAATTTGTAACCTTGTGACACAATATTTAAAACCCACTTGTCCTGGGTTATAATGTGCCAGTTTTGAGAAAAAAAAAGTGCTTATTTTCCTCCTACGGGTGCTGCCATGAGATAAGTGCCTGGTGCAGACAGGGGGAAGTCATTGGGACTGTTTCCTGTATGGTTGTGATTTGTCTTCTCCAACTTTGGCGGTAGAAGTACCCCATTGCTTATGACCTATAGGAACCTTGCGCCTGGGATCTGCCTCTAGGGCATCTGGATCTGCCCCTTTGAGGTCTGTCTGACACAGGAAAGGACCAATTCTTTGTAGGCCAGTGTCTACTAAACCTAGGTGGCTGTACTTGCATAGATTTAGCTTTGTCCTCCATTTTCTTTAACACCTCCTCTGCCTTAAAACCAAACAAAGTATCAGGCTGTAAAGCTGCATCTAATAATTTAACTTTGACATGATCAGGCAGATTTTGTTCCTTTAACCAAGCATGCCTCCTAATTACAGAACACGTAACTGCGGCCCTGCAGGAGGCCTCCAAAGAATCAAAACCACATTGCAAAGTATGCTTTCCAATTTGTTCAGCTGCATGCAATAAATCCTGCATTTCCTTGTTTTCTGCACATTCAGAGTTTAATAACATTTTCTGCTTAAGCAATGCCATGACATGTTGCTGATATTTGAGCATATGAAACTGACAGTTTAAGGCCCTTATAGCCAAGGTTGAAGATGTGTAAACTTTTTCCCCATCTACCCAGTGCCCTAGAATCTGTGTCAGAGGGGGTAGGGTTTTTTTTTTTTTTTTTTTTTTTTTTACAGAGGAAGCCTTAACTCCTTTGGGACCCTGTGAAATAGTTTCTGGGTCTGCAGCAGGGTTTTTAAAAAGGAATTTATGAGAGTCAGGAACCCTGCAATATCTGTCAGGCTGAACAGGAGCTGGAGGTAAGGAGTCAGGGGTGAGACTAGACTCCGAAAACAATATCTAACACAGGTGGGATGGCTAGCGGCCTGTGTTGAGGTAGTAAAAGGAAATCCCTGAGCCTCTTTTTAGATTCTGAAAAATCTTGGCTCTCCCAGTGGAAATGCTCCCTCATGGTGTGCAAGGTTTCCCCAAAAGAATAGTCCTCTGGAGGAGAAGCTGAAGGTATAGATTCTTCAGCATCAGAATCCTCATGGGGGGGGGGGGGAGAATATTCCTGATCAGAAGTGGAATCAGAAGAAAAAGAAACCTGATCTGAAGATTCATAGTCAGTCCCTTGCCTAGGCCTCTTATCAGGTGGGGGATGGGAACACCTGATCAAGGTAATTAAGTCTTCGGCCATTTTGAGCATCTGTTTTTTGGGCATAGAGGCCTGTCCACGTGGTTCTTGAGTTTGTTTCTTTGCTTTAGAAGGTGCTTTAGTCTTTGCCTTTGAAGCTGAGGTTGGCTTAATGTAAAAATGTTTAGGTCTGAATACACCCTCAGAAGCCGGTCCCTGCTCAGCGGCTCTGGACCCATCTGAAGGAATAGTATTCCGAGGCTCCAATACCTTGAGTTTCCAGCGGCATGGCCGACTCCACGTGGGAGTCGGTAGCGGGCTGCGAAAGCACCTCACTGAGAACCGACGACTGGCTTGGGAGAAGCTTCGTCGGTTTTGGGCCTCGGCTGTATCTCTCTCCTCTTCTTTGCATTTTTTGTGAACTCCGGTAGTTGGATGGCTATCCAGCGACATTTCTGGATAATTAAACAGACGTCCAAAATAGTTTAAAGCAAAATCATACCAACGCTTAATAGTGCGTTGGTTAAATCTAGCACAAAACTGACAACCAGCAACTTTGTGATCAGGGCCTAGGCAAGGAATACAGTAAGAATGAAAGTCCTTATGAGGTATTTGCTTTCCACAAGAAATACAATTATTAACTTTTTCTGACATCAGTCTGGAGCAAGAAAAAAAGTTTCCCCAACGGGGTACTTAGCTTTATTTAAGACTTTGGATCTGAAACTCGAACACGAAAATCTCAGAAGTCGGCCGACCGGCACTTGCGAACTGCTTCTGCTTCGGGCACCACGTGGCAAGAAAGGCTAAAGAAAATGTCGTCAGCCACATCTTTTATACCCCCGACGACCTGACGTCAGGGAAGGGGCGACAGCAGCCGACGCAGGACCCAGGACTTTGTAATTCAGGTCGACTGAGGGCAACCTGCCAGCAGGATTACCCAAATGTAATGACTGCAACAGTGAAACACGAAGAACATCCTCCACGACGCCTCCCTTACGGGAAACCAGAAAATCTAAAATAAAAACCTGTTCCCTGAGACAAGGGAATAGGTTGAATACTTCCATGTTCCACCAAATCCAGCAGAGGAAAATGAAGCTGACAAGGATGAGGCTGAGGAAGGGACCTCTGTGGATATCTGTTGCCAAACAGGAAAGAAAAAGGTTAGCCTGAGGAATAGATGAATCTAGCCAAGGTGGAGGGGATGCTGGATCTCAGAGAGAGGGGAAGAATTTTTAGGAAAAGAAAGTTTTTAGCTTCTTGAACTCTGAGCGCGTTTATATGGGAAAATCCACTTAGAAATCCTCTACTCCTAGCTAGCTGTGTAGGGTGTCTACAGACAAAGGAAGATTTTGATAGACAGTTTCACTGGAACTTAGGTACAGAAGGAAAGTACAGTTGTGTACACTTACCATAAATGTAGATGTTTGCGTGTATTCACTGTTGCAGTCATTACATTTGGGTAATCTACTTATACAGCCTTTCTCAGAGGTGTTCCTACCAGGGATATTCTAGAAGCTGCTACCCGGAGTTCAGTTCATACTTTCACCAAGCATGATCACTTACCAATTTTCTCTAAATCCAGAGCTGGCTTTGCCACTGCTGTTTTGCAGGGCCTTATAGCCGGTCCTAATGCTGTATAAATCCATCCTCCCAACCATAGCTTTGGGAATCTACCCAAATGTAATGACTGCAGCAGTGAAACACGAAGAACATAGTACAGTTGTGTACACTTACCATAAATGTAGATGTTCGAGTGTATTCACTGTTGCAGTCCAGGTTACCCTCCCTCCAGCCCACTGTTTTTCTCTCACTATACCTCTACTTTTTTTACTATACTTAAAAGCCTTTTTGGTGGATTTGCTTTTGTTTGGAGGTATATTTTTGTGTTTTTAATTATTTATATATTTTGCTCCCCATTTGGGGGGTACCAGACATCTGGGGCAAGAAAAACTGATGTAATGGCGTCGGCTGCATGTTTTATATCCCTGACGTCATGGAAGAAGGGACAGCAACCGACGCAGGATCCAAGACTTTGTTAATCAGGCCAACTGAGGGCAACCTGCCAGCATATTACCCAAATGTAATGACTGCAACAGTGAAACACGAAGAACATCAAATATTTGTTTTGGGTACTACATAATCTTGGCCTTATCCTACAGGGTTTTAAACAATTCTGCAGCAAGAGATATCTGGTTGTCTAAGTGAGAATCCAGAAGCTTGACCTTAATGTCTTCTGGTAAAGCCTGCAGGTGCAATCAGGAATATGTCCTCATAACAGAACAAGGTTCAGCTGCCCCTGGAGGCAACAGCTGCACTTAATGGAATGATAAGCTGCCAGAAAAAGCAGAACACGAGAGAGAGAGCAGAAGTTTTACCATATGAATCAGGCACATCAGTCACTCCACCCCCACCCCCCCTGTGGGAGAGAAGAGCCAAGATATATCTAGCCATGGGGGGGGGGGGGTCTGATAATGGCCCTAAAAGCCAAAGCAGCAGAAGCATACACTTTTTCCCCATATACCTCTCCTGAGCATGACTGTCTTTGTCGGAAGATAAATGCTTGGAAGAGGAAAGCAGTTTGGATGGCTTATCTATGTACATAGAAACAAACAACAGGATCAGATGAATAACTTTTATACATACAAGTATTTATGATCCTCATTGACTTTATAAAATCTGCCTGGCTTCTTAGGAGCTGGACAGTGAGATTCAGGATCCTGAGAAGCTGCTGTAAATGTGTCCAAAAGGGCAGCTAAGACAGGAGAGACTGCAGAAGGTCTGGGTGAGTAAACTTGCAACAGCTGATATATCATCTGAACCTCTGACACTTGGGAATAATCCCACTTCAAGTGTTCCATCATACAGACCACTACAGCCCGAGAGGATAATTCTTCAAAGAAGAATCAGACCCCAGAGCCAAAGGAGTGTGTATGTGTGAAGAATATGCTAAGGATTCTTCATCAGAGTCCAACTCTTTATCAGAAGAATCAGAATCCCTAGGTCTCTTGGATGAGGTGGATGACCACATACAGACAATCTTTTTGGGGGGTTCACAGCCATTAGGGCATTAAAGAGCCCCTCAGTAATGCCCTGCCACTGTTTGGGAAGATCCTGATCCACAGTAGCCATGTTTGGTTTTTGGTTTCTTTTTTAAAGAAACATCTGTCTTGACAAATCTAAGAGGGTCAGACCTCTGCCTAGATTCAATGAGGGCACCCGGCACCTCTTCCCTAACTAAAATTTGGGAAATCTCCCTAGGCCCTTCAAATATAAATCAGCAGAGGCTCCCCCTACATGCACCAGATGTATGCACAGCCTCAGCAGACATACAAAAAGGCAGCTCCTTGTCAGTCTCCAACTGGGTTGTGACAGATGGAAATGGTATCAGCACTGTCTAGTCCTTGGATTAATCATCCAACACAAGGAAGACATCCAGTGGAGGATGGACAGCAGCAGGTTAAAGACATGCTTTTTTCTTAAGTGATGGCTGAACTTTGGGACAGCCAGATGCAGCAATGGTCCCTTGGTTAATAACTTTAGATGGTTTTCCAAATAAATAGAAAGGGATGACAAATGGCTGTGGAGTGTCTTGAGGGAAGCACCTGACAGATATCAGAGAGTACAGTCGTGCATAGCACCCAAACAAAGTGTCACTTCTCATGTCTATCTTTATGGGGAATCTGCCTCCACACTCACATTTTCCCTTCCTGGATGACATGGAAAACTAGGAAGAGGAAACAAAAAAAGGAAGGAATCCCAATGAAGCACTCATCTTTAGAAGGCTTGGTAGATGAACCAGCTCAGTGAATTGCATACAGACCAAATTCACAGGCAGCATTTGGACTGGTGGCAAAAAAAGTTCTGAGGGTTGGGCGTCTGCACATCACATTATGTACTTTACGCCTTGTGTGCAGGACATATGGATGTACAACATCTGGAAGGGTAAAGGCTTTGGTATACTGGCTTGATGTCAAGCTGTCCTTGGCAGGATAACCCCAGAATAAAGAATACTGCAACAGTGATAAGGTAAGACATCATCATGAGTCTACTGTGTTGTCTCTGCCATACTTACACTATGGAAGACCTTTACTCCTCTTCCCTTGTTTGTTTGTTTGTGTCTTTCGGCTTTTCCCGGTTAGGGGTCGCCACAGCGGAACTCGAGTCCGCTAATGATTGGCAGTTGATTTTTACGTACAGTATGACTTAAAATGGGGTTAGATTCCCCTCCCACAAAGCAGAATACATTTTTTAAAATTCATGTTGTAATCATGTCTACCTCAGGTTTAGTAGGGAAGGCATACAAAGTAAGAGAAGTAGGAATGATGAAGCACTAATATACCTTCTTGTCTGTGATTTGCATGAAAACAGACGTGCCTTTTAAAAGATCTATAAGACGTGAGGCCATTTTCAATCATAATTAATACTATGTGCCGCAGGCACCAGGACCACTTGGTATGTGGAACTGACCCAGATTTCCCTGGCTGTCACACACACCTGCAAGTCTTAGGAGCTCCCAGTTCATTGCAGATGCACTGTGCACCAAACCTTGTGGAAGTAACAGTTGGGTAAAGAAAATGATAGGAAAGTAAGGCACAGCAAGACAAAACATCCATCCACAACCTCTTTTTCCCCATTTTTGCACATGGGGTTGGGATTGTCCTTTCAACAGTGACAATCATCTACAGCTAAAATTTACACCCCTGGTGGGCTGGCTCTGTCACAGTAGGTCTTCCAACACTACCCCCACACAGACACAGACACACACACCTATGGCCAAGTTTGGGGTATTCAATCCAACTACTGCATGTCTTTGGAATGTGGGAGGAAACCTATGTGAACACAGGAAGGACATGCAGACTCCACCCAGAAGGCACCCCAGCAGAGAACTGAACTGGGGAACCTCTTCCTGTGAGGCAACAACACTATCCACTATGCCAAGTACTGGCCAGGGCTGGACCCAGGTAGAAGCATGAAGGGTGGGGATGTGTTCAGGATGGATGCACTTTTGTTGCATTAACATGCATCGGAGAAGAAACTGTCCATTCCTTGTAATAAGGACTGTGTCAAGCTCAGTTTCCAGGGCCTGGCTAGGCTAACCTTCTCCCAAGCATAGTAGCCACAAGAGGAGAAATGTGCCCTGGAAGCAATATAAAACTTTTAGTGCTTGGTGAATGTATGGAGACTGGTCCAGCCACCAGCTGCACAGATGTCTTCTACTTTTTTTAAAGACACCATCTTTATTCGCATTACAAAACCTTTACAATTAATGCATTCCACATGCATGGTGTATTTTCTCTCTGCGCTCATGACCAGCAAATCTTTTCTTAAAATATTTATAACGTTCCAGCCATTATCACTTGATTCATTATCAAATAACAGCTTTTCTTGTTAATGATTCATCACGGTCAGTTATCTTCTACTCTATTTCACCCCATCATGTCCAATACATACCCTTCTTTTTGCCTTATCTATAAGTAACATATGAATGTAAAAAATGTTTAATTCTTACTGTGCAACACGAGTATCTTTTAACCTCGCCTTCCCCAGGCCCAGTAGCTTCTTGTATTCATTTCTCTTCTATTTCCTCTTTTTCAGGTTTAACTGATGCAGCCTTGTTTGACTCTTTCCTTTCTCCCACTTCTCTCAAGCCATTTATCCATTGTGTCTATCTCCTTCATTTCCTTATGTGTCCCCTTCCTCCTCTTTCATGTTCCAACTTTCTTTATGCCTCCATTTGTCTGTGTAATTATCTGATGTCTTCTCTATTTGAAGATGCTTCTTTTTTCCATTTTGTGGTGACTGCCTTTTTATATACTCTCAGCAATAATCCAAATTACGCTCTCCCTTTCCCTTCTTCTGGTACTCCATTTTCATATCAAAGCATGAATAGGTCCAACGACTATTCCAGCCTTGGAAAGCATATGTTCCACTAGCTGCTAGACTTGATCCCTGAACCTTTACAATTCTGCACAACTCCAAAATAAATGACTGCAAGTGCCTCTATCCTGATTACATTTCCATCAGGTGCTCTCCATGCTTGAAATGTTCCTGACAGCTTTATCAGTGCAAGAAAATATCTGTGAAAATGTTTCCAAGCAAATATTTTTTACTTTCTTGCCCTAAGCACAAATCTTGTTGTGTAAAAATCTTACCATAACTGTAGAAGTCCTTCTCTTCACTGCTGCAGAATTCTAAACCTGTGGAGCTACCACCTGAAGGCGACCTGACGTCAGCCAGTATACAAAAGTCTTGTACTACTCTAGGGTATGTGGGACATCGCACGCAGGCTACTGTTGGACATAGGCCATAAAAACAAGGTACGCACGTATCATAATCAGTACTAAATGCCCCAGGAGGAATGCCAGACTACGGATATAAAAGTTCAGTACATCCAAGCAAACAACAGACGAGGGGGGAAGGAGGGAGGGATATAATGCTGCAGCAGTGAACAGAAGTATTTCTATAGTTACGGTAAGATTTTCACAACTATTCTATGCCCTTTTATTTACCTGCTGCAGTATTCTTAACCTGAGGGAGAGTGCCAAAGCTCAAGAAGGAAGGGAGGAAGAAGCAGCAGAGAAGCTCTCAATGAAGACATATAAAATGACTTTAGCATAGCTGGCTCTGGATCTAGAAATGCCATCCAGTTTGTAGTGTTTGGTAAAGGTATGAACAGAAGACCAGGTGGCTGCTTCAGGGATGGCATTATCTAAGCCCTCGAAGAATGCCTTAGAGGAAGCCATAGCTCTGGTAGAGTGGGATTTAATGGGTAGAGAGAGCATCTTTCTATGGAGTGTGTAACCAAGGAAAACAGTCTTTGAAATCCAAAAAATAGTCTGCTTGGAAATGGGTAAACCCAGAGTCCTGGGATGAAAGTTCACAAACAGCTGATAAGATTTCCTGATAGCTTTAGTCTTGTCCAGGAAAACCTAAGTTGTCTGTCTGTGTACATTTAAGGATTGTAGTACCTTCTCACAGTGGTTTCATTGCAAATGGAAGGTAGGTAGGTAACTGAATGGATTGGTTACGGGATAACTCATTAACCACTTTTGGCATAAAGGAAGTATTTGTTCTTAAGGATACCCTACCCTTGTGAAATACCAATAAGGGGGCAGCAACAAAATGGCTTGAAGCTCAGACACCCTTTTGGCTGAGGTCAAGGCCACAAGTAAAACAGTTTTTCAAGAGCAATGTTTGAGGGTGGCTGAGGATGAGGGCTCAAAAGGAGCCTGCGTCAGCTTTTCTAGGGCAAAATTAAGGTCCCAAGGAGGAGGAATAGGTTTCCTGGGAGGCCTATTGTAAAAGACACCCTTAAGTAATAGTTTTACCTCAAATCTGGATACTAGAGGGGAGAAAGAGGCAGACAAGCAGAAATAGCTGACGTGTACTTTGACAGAGGAGTAAGCCATACCAACAGAGAGCAATTCACACAAGCAAGACAGAACCACTGGGATTCCCATTGTCAGTGGGCCTTGGTTAATAGAGAGACACCAGAGTGAAAATGTTTTCCACTTGGAAATGTAAGATTTTCTTGTATTGGGTTTTCTGGCCTCCTGGCAAAAGCTTGAGCATGTTCTCAAAAAATATGTGTCTGAAGGGGATTTGAATCCTATCACCCACAGTGTTAGCTGTAGCACTGTCAGATGTGGGTGTGTTAGGGATCCTTTGTTCTGTGCGAGTAGGTCCACTCTGTGGGGTAACTTGTGGTGATGGCCCTTGGCTGAATGTAGGAGGAGGGGGGAATCAGTGCTGTCTTGGTCAAAAGGGAGTCATCAGCAAGATTATTTGGTTGGTCTGGTCGACAGGACCTTTGGTATTAGAGGAAGGGGAGGAAATGCATACAGAAACATCCCCTTCCAAGAGAAGGAGAGGGCACCTACCTTCCAAACTAGAGGACTTGGGACTCTGGCACAAAAGTTTGGAAGCTGTCTGTTTGGGGGGGGGGGGGCAAATAAGTCTATTTAAGGAATACTCCATTAATGGACTATGTCCGGGAACATGGCCCTGTGAAGAATCCATTTGTGGGATTGAGTCAGGAATCTGCTTAAGGATTCTGCCACGAGATTCCGCTTGGAGGGAAATGTACACTCCCTGAATTGTCATGTGATATGGGGCCAGAAATTCCCACATCAGAAAAGCCAACCTGCACAGGTGGTAGGATTTGGTCCCTCCTGCTTGTTCACATATCAGAGGACTGTCATGTTGTTTGTAAACAGTTGTAGAGGGCCTAGGCAAAGGAGAAGTTGAAATGCTTGTAGAGCTAGTAGCAATGCTCGCATTTCCCTGATGTTGATATATTCTGATTTTTGGGAGGGGGGTCCGAATTTCCAGAACTGTGAATTTGCCCAAGGCCGCTCCCCAGGCCACATCTGATGCATCTCTGTAGAGTTCTTGGACTGACAAGAGAGGATGCAGGGGTAGACCTGGAGTTAGATTTATCTGTTGGATCCACCAGAGCAGTTCCCTCTTTAGGCAAGGAATGAGGGGTCTTGGTATTCTAGTGGGAAAGAATGCTGGGTCCACAATGATCTGAGGAACCACTGGAATTAACTCATGTGGAGTTTTGCCATTAGTAACATGAGAATGGTAAAGCCATGAATCACAGCAGCCTGAGGGATTCCATGGCCGTGATGCGAGTCAAGGGGAGAATGGAGTGAAAGAAGGACCAAAGGTCCTGCACCCTCTGAGGTGCAAGTGACACTTTCATAATGTTTGTCTGTATTCTATAACACAGGAAAATTGGGTCTTGTGAGGGGAGTAAGGATGGAATTCCTGTAGTTGATAGTGAATCCCAGTTTTCCAAGGAGGGAAATGGTGGTCTCCAAGTTTTGGCGCACTGCCTGTGTGAAGTTAAGGCCTGTAAAAGCAGATTGTGCAGGTATGGAGAAATCTGGATGCCCAAAAGTCTGCAGTGTGCAATCACTGGAGCCGGGCATTCTGCGAGTACCCTTGGTGCTGCAGAAAGACCAATCAGTAAGGCAGAGAACTGAAAATGCCAGGAACCCATAAGAATTTCCTGAACCTGGAGTGAATGGGGATGTGAAGGTAAGCATTTTTTATATCTAAAGATGCCATGTATCCATATGGAAGGATAACGGGAATAATGTTTGGAGTGTCAACATTCTAAAGGTAGGAACCTTTAGGAAGGTGTTGAGATAGGATAAATCCAATACTGGTCTCCAGGGGCCATCCTTTCTGGGTACCAGGAACATTCTTGAAAAGAAGCCTTTTTCCTCTTGAGAATCAAGGAACCAAGGAATGCAGCCCAGAAGGAGCTATGGGAAGTGGGGCAACTTCTCCGCGGGGGGGGGGGGGGGTGCCTCTTTGAAGGTGAGGGTGGAGTGCCAAACCATGAAATATACTTTTTTGATAATGGAAAAAACCCAAGTGTCTTGGGTAATGCGTTCCCAGACACTGTGAGCATTCAACAGGTGAAGGGAAAGGGGGACATCTGCAGGGTAGTCACAGACCTCCTTCCTTTGTCAGGAAAGGACTGCCTTTCTTGTGCAGATGGCTGAGAACTCCCAGGATTCTGCTGTCTACTGCCTCCTCTAGATGACTTACTAGAGGGGTGTTGAGTGCAGCTATGGACAGAAACAGGCTTTGAAGGGAAATTCCTGTGAAACCTGGGCACAGGAGAAACCAGGATGTTTCAACTCCTTGAGGTCTTTGGCTATTTCCTGTAGGGACTTAAATAAGGAGGCTGCTGCCTTACCAAATAAGGCTAAATTGTCTAGTGGTGCATCCATTAACTTAAATTTGAAGTCATCCTTTAGGGGCTGCACCTGAGCCAGGAAAATTTTCTAAGAACTGAACCAGTAGCAGCTGCCCTGGCACAAGCCTCCACAGCATCACAGCTGCATTTAATGGCATGTTTTGTCACTAGGGAGGAAGCTCTCAGGATAGATAGAGCCAAGGCTTTTCCATTGAAAACTGGAAGATCTTCAATGGTACTAGATGCCTGAGACAAAAAAACTCTAAGGGGTACTTTGTGCTGTGTTTCTAGTAATTAATGGCCCTGAAAGCCAAGGTGGCCGATATATAGGCGTTTTGACCCAGTCTCTCATGGGTTCTACACTCTTTGTCTGATAGAAGCAGATTAGAAAAGGGAAGTATCCTTTGTGGTTTGTTTGTAGCTACAGAAAACTGGTGGAACTGCAGCAAGGCACCTGAAGCAGAATTTATAATCCTCAAGGACCTTGTAGAAGAGGTCTGGCTTCTTGGGGGCCGGGGCCTGGGAGTCTGGGGTTTGTGAAGTATTGTGAAAGGCATCCAGAAATGCAGGATGCACAACAGGAACTACACAGAGGGCCAGGGACATCAGCTAGTACAAGGTGATATATTTTCTGGACTTTGGAAATTTGGGAAGTATCCCATTTAAAATGCTCTCCCATTTTCAGGAGAGTTTCACCAAAGGATATCTCCTTCATAGGGCAGTTGGCACCAACTGATTCCTCTTCAGGGGAATACACTTGCTTAGAATAAACTACAGAAATATACAAGACTAATTTCTAAAAATTGTTTCAAAAAACACAATCTACTAAACTCTTGGACTTGCTCTTGATATGGCCCAACTTAATCTGTCTCTGTTGCCCCACTCTACTATCAACTATCCTTTCATTCAAATGCTTCCCTTTAATCTCTACTAACCCACCTTTCTCCCACCCTCTGCTTGCATCCACAGGATACATTGTACAACTATATTTTTCAGCCCTGTAGAATGTTACAAATTATTTGTGAACCATCTGTAAGCAACTGTACTTTGAATATGTTTATCCCAAAACCTCCTTAGCCTATACTGATACTGTATCTTACCTCTGTTTACTGTGAGCAAGCATAAGAGGATGCCTTACATCTCAATGTATAGGATGCAATCTATGTGCTTACTATTACATTGTGTTATTTTTGTCAATTTCACCATGAATGTATTTTAACTGTATGGAATTACTATTTTAACTGTACTGTGATTTATTTTTGATTTACTTGTGTTATCTACTTTCTGGAGCTTTCCTCCTCAGGTTGCTGCTGAAAATGGGCACATGCCCAGTTAGATCAACACGGACAACAAATGTAAATCAATAAAACATTTCCGGGGGGGGGGGTTTGTATGGAATAATCCAGAGATTCCTCTTCATCACAGGAAAAATCAAGTGAGTCATTGTTTCTACTCCTTTCTTGAGAAGGCTGAGAGGAAGGTGGCTTGTGTGCCAATGAAGGCCTGAAATAAGCTTTGCGAAAAGGACTGCCAATCTGTAGAGGTCTCTCTGGTAAGTAACAAATGCTTAGACTTTTGTTTTTTTTTCTTTGCAGGAGAAACAATCTTATGCAACGTCAGAGACCAAATGAAGACCTACATTCAAATGTATCACACTGTATCTCTTAGGACTCCCCATATTTTCGAGCCTAGGTTACCCCCACCACCATCCTGATCAGATGTCTGCTTGGCCTCCACAGACGTGCTCTTAGACTAAGTCAAGCCGGCCTCAGAACTGGGCTCAGCCTGTGAATTTGTGCCTGAAGTCAGATGAACTTCCGGGTTGGCAAGCACCTCTGAGAAACGTCTGATG
This sequence comes from Protopterus annectens, assembly GCF_019279795.1. Lineage (NCBI taxonomy): Eukaryota > Metazoa > Chordata > Ceratodontiformes > Protopteridae > Protopterus > Protopterus annectens. The sequence goes on along the minus strand of NC_056741.1, from coordinate 791,560,537 downwards.
TTGGAGGTGCTGCGGAAGCTGCAGATTGAGGCTTCTTGGCCTTTTGCTTCACTGCCTCAGCATTTGGACCACAAGGTACCCTCCCATAGGCTTACCTAGTAGCTTAAGCCTTTGGCTCTCTAAATATTTAGGAAAAGAAGAAAGCCTGCTTCTAAGAGTCTTTGGAATGAAGGACTAGCAAATACTACAGGACTTGTGGTCATGGTTAGGGCCTAAACAAGAGAGGCACAGAGTGGTAGTCCTTATGTGGAATTTATCTTCCACACTGGGACATAACCAAAACAGTAGTAACAGAAAAAAACGGGGTACTTATCTGGCAAAAAGCTGAAGTCGCAAATACTGAAACGATCAGACTAACAGTCAAAATGGCGTTTTGACCGGTGGCAAAAAAGTTCTGAGGATAGTACATGCATACGTCGCTTTATGGCCTACGTCAGACAGCAGTCTACATGCGACGTCCCACGTACCCTACAGTAGTACAAGACTTTTGTATACTGGCCGTCTAGTTGCCTTCAGGTGGGAGATCCCGCATGTTACGAATACTGCAGCAAGTGAGTAGAAGGACATCATTTGTTGATATTCTGTCTTATCGTTCATTGCACTTCTCCCCCACCCCCATTTCTTCCTCTGCTGCTCCAGTTACTATTTGTTCTCCTTTAAAGCCATCTTTTGACTAACCTTAATAGTCCTCTCATCATACCCACTATGGTCCCTTTTCAATTTCTTTTAAATGGTCTGGTTCTTTACTCTCCCCAGCTATCTTATCTTTTTCCATCTGTTCATAACACCCCTGTATCCCCACTACAGGCTGACTTCCAGCCAGAATTCTCTCTTCAATTCTGCCCATATTTTCACTCATCTCCTAGCAAAAATGTGGGGCCAAAATCTCACCTTTCTCTGTTTTTTCTCTCCATCTTCATGTAACTGCCTGCCTACTCCCGTGCTGGTTTCCACTACCTATTGGCAGGCCCCTGTCCTTCCACTTTATGGCTTCCTGTCTTTGTTAATTTAAGTTGAATACTTTTGAAGGTTCTTTAGTCCATTAGAATTACTTCTTCCTCTCTGGTGTTTCTAGTGATGCTTGCTTACTGGATTATATTATAAAGGTTGGAGGATGGCTACTGCTTTCACAAAGTATTATGGAATCAGGTGGCAAGTTCTGGCCCACTTAAATATAACAGAAGTTAAGACAGAGATCCATCTGATCACAGTGATCTTGAGCAAATTCAACTCCTATCACTGTGGTGCAAAAGAGAGAAAATTGGTCAGCTCCCTTGAATTCTCAAGTTTTACAAATATAAAACCTGAGACTCCTGTGCATGTCAAAGCAATGCAGTATTTCCTTTTCTCTTAGGAGATGCAGAGAAAAACAGAAGGTTAAATGGCTTGGTTCAAGATGGACTCTAAACTATGGGCATTGGGGGCTTATGTACAATATTATCCAATCTGTTTGGAAGATCAGACAAGGGTGTAACCTTCTCACTGGTTAACACCCACTAGAAAAATGAGAACAACCAAAGCCACTATCAATAAGGGGCTTTGTGCAAGTTTTTCAAGGATAAAACAGTAAATGTCCTAGGGAGGCAACAGATTTCAAACAGGTAGCCACAACTAAGATGCACATTTGAAGAATGCTTTGTAGGCTAAATAGAAAGATATGGGCCCTAATGAAAGCCTAATATTTTAGCCAAACAAAAAGAATAAGGCCTTAGTCCAACAATTCAGCTAAGTAAAGAACCTATAACCTATACAGGAGCTCAGTTCAGATGAATATACTCCTTGGCTGCCAACTGCAAAAACTGGCTCAGTGTCAGGATTCACAGTGCAAAGTCCTGAAATACTGAAAAAAGACCAAAAATACAGGGAGAGAGTAAATATCAAACACTTTTTTTCTCTTTTAATTTATTTGTTTTGCAGGGGACAACCACCCCCCCCCCCCACACACACACACACACACTTGCATCCCAGACTCAAACTTGTATATCCCATCTCAGAAATTACTATATCTTTGAGAAAAGGGAACATCCTAAAAAATAATCTTGGACTTGGTACATACAAGTCCAGAATTTCCGTCACTCAGTCTCCACCTTCCAGGAGTTTCTACTGTGTGTCTCGGCAAATTAAACAGTTAATGCATAAACATTTCCACTTGATTCTTAAGTCTTCCTAATGAAAAGCTACTACAATGTATTTGGCACTTCCTTAACCCTATGTGAAAAATGAAACTTGGTTACTTGCCATAACAATAGATCTGTGTCATCTGTTTCCATCCTTCCTCAATAGATCGGTCTTTGGATCAGACTTTGACCACTCTAAACTTAGGATCCAAAGCTCAGGCTCGCCCCTTACCCATAATCTTTTCCCGTCCCTGATGGTACCTCAGATTGAGTTTAATCACAATTCTTCAGGGTGGAAAAATCATCTCAAACAAGTAAAATCCTAGACAATCATCCACTTACATTATCTGGAACATGTGAAAAAAAACAGGAGATAGGTCTGATGATCTTACTAGGAAAGAAAGGTTTCTCATTTACGGAAGGGGGACGGAGGCTGTGAAATTGAGCATGGACATAAGCAGACAACACAGATTAAGAAGTTATGTACCTACCATAACGTTCCATGTTAGTTGTCTTCATCTCGCCTTCTTTCTTGCTGTTTGGGATCGGAGCAGATCCTTGGCTCTGACTCGGCCATCTTCAATAGCTCGAGAGCTGTTTACTGGCTCAAGGCTACCCCTTATCCCATGATAACTAGCGACAGCTACCCAAATCTCGTTTGAAATAGCTAATCTCAGACATAATATGAGAGAAACCAGTTATCAAAAAAATGGTTGTTCCATGCATCCTAATATCTAGAATAGGTTAGGAAGACCTAGCCCGAAGAATAACAATAAAAGAATACTCAGCCAGTGACAAAGGACTCCTCTCGATCCACTAGGATGGGGGGACGGAGGGAGGGACGCAAGAAAGAAGGCGAGATGAAGACAACTAACATGGAACTTTATGGTAGGTACATAACTTCTTAATGTTAAGTTGTCTATCTCGCCTTCATTCTTGCTGTTTGGGACAGCGTCCCTAGCACCTAACATCCTGGGTAGCTCAGTGGAACAGACTCTTCAGAACAGTGGAACCAAAGTCAGCTCTGCTCCGGGAGACCATATCCACCTTGTAATGAGAAATAAAGGTATGAGGGTTTGCCCACGTGGCAGCTGCACAGATGGAATCCATGGGCAACCTAGACTGAAAAGCTACGGAGGTGGCTAATGCCCTAGTAGAATGACCTTTTGGTTTAGTTGGTAACTCTTTATTCCGTAACTGGTAAATAAATGCAATAGTGTGGGCCAACCAACTGGATAAGGTCACCTTGGAAACTGGGAGACCTTGTTTGTTTAAGGCATAAGAAAGGAATAATTGGTCTGACTTTCTTATTTCTTTAGTTCTATGTAGGTAAAAACACAATTGTCTGTGAACTTCCAACTGGTGAAGCTTGTACTCTGCTTTGTTGCTATGATTTGGGAAGAATACAGGAAGATCTACAGATTGATTTAAATTATTTTCTGAGCAGACTTTAGGAAGAAACAAAGGATTAGTCCTCAGAGAAACTCTGTCCTTGTGAAACACCAGGTAAGGAGGACGAACACATAGTGCTTGAAGTTCTGAGACATGCCTAGCTGAAGTGATAGCAACCAGAGAGAGTGTCTTCCAAGACAGAAACTTGATGGAGCAGGATGCTGCCAGTTCAAAAGGAGGCAGAATTAAGGACGTTAGGACTAAATTAAGGTCCTAAGGAGGAGGGGGGAGGTCTCTCACTGGAGGTCTAAGAAGAGCTGTTCCTCTCAAAAAAGCTTTACAGAGCTTATGAGACATGATGTTAGAATTTGGCAAACAGATATGAAAATTAGAAATGGCCACTAATTGTACCCTAATCGTAGCAGAAGCGGCCCCGGAGTGAAAAAGCTATGCTAGAAATTCAAGAATTTCGTGGACTGGGGCTGAGAAGGGATCCACATTCCTAGACTCTGCCCAATAAGAAAAATGTTTCCATTTGCTAGTACAAGTTTTTCTCGTTGTAGACTTATGTGAGGAAACGATAATCTCACGGACTGCTGGGGAAATGTTGGGAAGCCTGGCTAAGGTTGGAAGTGGAGCAACCAAGCTGTGAGCTGGAGAGTGTGGAGGGACTGATGCAAACCGCCTGATTGATGAATCAGATCATCTGGAATCGGGTCCAGAGTTCAGGGCTGATCGAGAAGGTATGGGTGCAGGAAAGGGAACCATATCTGTCGAGGCCAGTAGGGGGTAATGAGAATCATTTTGCAACCCAACGATTTTGCTTTCTGTATGAGTTTCGGTATCAGGGGAAACGGGGGAAAAGCATAAAGAAGTCCCTGAGACCAATCGTGGACTAGAGCGTCTCTGGGTATGTGACCTGGAAGCGGAAGAAGGGAGTAGTAGTTGCTGCATTTGCTGTTGAAAGGGGTGGCAAAAAGATCGCAGCAAGGCTGTCCCCATTTGCGGAAGATAAGATCCGCAACTTCCTGATTCACAGACCACTCGTGAGGCATGAGGATAGCACTGCTGAGCCTGTCCGCTATGACGTTGGATCTCCAGGGATGTGCGTTGCAATCAGAAAACGTTGGGAGGAAATTGCCCACTGCCACAGTCTGAGTGCTTCTCAACACAGGGGGTAGGATCCGGTTCCACCCTGCTTGTTGATGTACCACACCACTGAAATGTCTGTTTGAATTGCAATGGTCCCAGAAGGAAGAGAGTCTTGAAAGGGCTTGCAACGCTAGGAGCAAGGCTCTCATTTCTAGGACATTTATGTGCAGATGGTACTCGTGAGGTTGCCAAGTGCCTTGGACTGCCCTGCCCAGATAATGCCCCCCCACCACCCTATCAGGGAGGCGTCTGTAGTCACTGTAGCTACCGGAGGGGGGCTGTATGAAAGGTCTGCCCTGAGTCACTAGTGGGGAGACCATCCATCACAAAAGATGCCTTTTGCATGCCTCCATAATCAGGATCATGTGAGACATGGGTAGCTCCTGGAAAGACCACTGCGTGACAAGAAGCCACTGAAGAATTCTCATGTGGAAACGCGCTAATGGAAGTAGAAGAATGGCAGCTGCCATGGAGCCCAGAGTTTGAAGGACATATCTGACTTGGATCCTTTTGCTCTGCATTAGGATTTGCACTTTTTGATGAATTGTGGACACTCTTTCTAGTGGTAACCTAGCGAACATTTCCCTTGTGTTTAATTCTGCTCCTATGTAAGTGATAGACTGACAGGCCAACAAGGCAGATTTTTTGAAATTTATTGCAATACCTAGCTGAGTGCAAGATGTGATAGTATAATCCCGTGCTTGTAGGAGTTGATGCCTAGTAGTAGCAGTGAGGAGCCAGTCATCTAGATATGGAAACACCTGGAATCCTTAACGTCTCAGATGAGCCGTGACCACTGCCATACATTTGGTGAACACCCTAGGAGCTGTGGTGGGACCAAAGGGCAGAGCTCTGAACTGGTAATGACTGGCTCCCACCCGAAAGCGAAGAAATCTCCTGGAGCGTCTGTCCATCTTGATATGGTAATACGCAGCCTGAAGATCTATTGAGCACATCCAATTGTCCTGACCCAGGAAATGTAGAATGGATTGTAGCATGACCATCCGAAACTTTGTTCTTTTTACAGATTTGTTTAGTCTGCTGAGATCCAGAATCTGTCTCCAGTCCCCTGTCTTTTTTGGTACCAAAAAGAATCTTGAATAAGTTCCGGATTCGTGCTGGTCTGCGGGGACTTCCTGAATGGCTCTTTTTTTCTAGCAGTTTTGAAACATCTATTACTGCTTGCTCCTTCAGATTGGGTGGAACATCTGGAAGGGCCTTTTTTGACTGTAAGGGGGATTGATGGAAGGGAATTTTGTAACCACCGGATATAATGGATAGTACCCATCTGTCTCTTGTTAAATTTTGCCTGGCTTTTGGGTACAGTGAAAGTCTCCCCCGACTGCCTCCAGAGGTGAGCAGCCGGGCAACCCTTCAGGGATGTTGGAAGGGCTTGTCAGAGAAGGATTCTCTGTTGCCCTGGTTCTGCAGACCCCTCTGCCACTAGGGCGGCATCTATTATTGTTGTTTCCCCCTCTGCCTCTGGAGGAAAAATCACCACATGTGTCAGGCAAGGCTCCCTGAGATTTGCAGAACCACATCTTCCCACTCTGACCCTTGGGATAAGGTCTAGAGGGAGTGGAAAAACGGACTCCCACAGCAAAGAGAGTCTTGCCTTCTTGCTCACACCTAGTCAACGTGTCTTTCACCTCTGGCCCAAAGAGAAAGGAGCCATCAAAGGGGGTATTGGTGAAGGACGCTCGAAAGGGTTCCGCAAAGTGACACAGCCGCATCCAAGTATGCCTCCTGAGGGCCACACCCATGCCTGCGGCTCTACTCGTTCCATCGGCTGCAGAGGAAATGAGTCTCATGGAGGAGTTAACTACAGAATTAAGAGTCGTCAGCTGGGAAGCTACTTTGGCTTGTACACCCTCAGCTGTAGGATCTTGAAGGGTACCTCCAAGCTCTTTAAGGAGATCCCTTTGAAGGCGAGTAAAATGACATATAGTTCAGGGACCTCATGGAGAAGATCGCTGAAGCAAACATTTGCTTTCTGTACCTGTCCATCGTCCTAGACTCCTTGTTAGGGGGAAGAACAGATGAAGAGGTCTCTGCTAACTCTTTCTTGGTGGCTGCTGCTACTACCATGGCATCAACGGGCACACCTTTAGAAAGGAATTGCTTATCCTGGGGGGCTGTAATAAATTTATTAAGTCTCCTCGGAGTTGGTTCCACTGTGTCCGGAGCTGACCAAGCCTTTCAAGCCACTACAGACATAAGGAGGAGAAATCCAGGCGGTGGAAGGTCGGGAACCAAAAGCGTCCAGGAATACAGACTCTTCTTCGGTAGAGGCTAGGGGAGTCCAGTTCCCCCTCTGCCTAAGCATTTCAAGGATGTCCAAAAAGGAAACATCTTCGGGGGGGATCTTGGGGACCCTTCCGATTCATCTCAGTCTGTATCAGAAGTGACAGACTCAGGGGAGTCAATGTGTTTCCTCTTGCACTTCTTCTTCCATGAGGGCTCCTCTGAATGATAAGGGGAGACCTCGGAAGAAGAGGAAACACCCAATGGGATGTCCTGGGGCATTGGTTCCCTACGCTTGGGGTCTGGAGGAGGAGCAGAAGTGGACACAGACACTACTGGGGATAGAGCCAATGGAGCTGGCAGTGGAGCTGTCTCGGGGGACAGCACACTCCGCATGACTGCAAAGGCATCCCTGCTTCGAGGCAGAGAAAGCTCTGGTTCCGAAGAAATAGAAATCTTTCTCCGTGCCAAGGGGGACGGCTCTGAGGCTGATGTTGGAGCCGAGCTCACCTGTGCCTATGCTCCGAGAGGGAGAATGGGGTCGGACAAGCGTCCGATGCCACTCGCCCCCTTGGAGCCGATGAGGGAGCCCTGGCGTCCAGATTCCTCGATTGAAGGAACTATCGAGGTAATCGGAGCCAAAGTCGGAGTCGAAGGAGAGATGGTGATCGGAGCCGACGGTTCCACTACTCGAACCCCAACGAACTCAGTCTCCGAACTCAATGGAGCCGGAGGAGGAACAGAAAGAGGTGGATGGAGCTGATACCTGTTGAGGAGGGCTAGACAATAATTTTGCTAGTGCCTGTGATTTAAGCAACCTACTTATTACTCTCTACACATCATGATCCGACAGCCGAGGGGATCGAGAGAAGTGTGAAGAATGGTGGCTACATTCACTTTGCAATAATGGAGACCGAGGAGCCGAATTAACTGACTCTAATGAAGGGGACCTAAACCTCTTATGGCTCTGAGACAGCTCCGAGTATGTCGGTTCCAGCTGGCACCAACAAGACAACCTCTCTGTCGGCTCCATCTGAACCGACATACTTGGTAGATCCTGAACAAGAGTCGGCTCCGAAGGTAGAGACGACGGTTTGGAAGATTTTGGGGATTTCACTGGCTGGGAACTCTTTGCCGGTGAATCCTGAGGTTTTAACAGACCCCTAAGGATCAATTTGTTCTTACGCTCCTGCAGGACTCTTGGACTAAAGGCAAGGCAAATAGAACAAGAGTCCTGCAGGTGAACAGCGCCCATACAATAAACACAACTAGTGTGCCCATCTGTCAGAGACATTTTTTGACAGCATGAGTCACACTTTTTAAAGCCAGATACTTTAATTTCCTTAGACATGACTCAACCACAAAAAAACAAGTACCACAAAAGAAACACAGACAAATAAGTCCTACTCTAGTCAAAGTACACCAGACTATACAAATGTATATAACTTTTTTTTTTTTTTTTTTTTTTAACGATAACAAAAAAGAAGAAACGGAGAGCCTCTAAGTTAAACGGCTATCCTAGGGAGGGAGGGGGCAGGGGAGAACTCTCGAACTTAGAGTTCTAAATAAAAAAGGGAACTATGAAAAAACAAAGTACCCAACAACACATACAGAGAATAAAACTAAGAAAGGTAAATTATCTATTAGTTTTAAGTGGGTCTAAGAAAGTATTCTACACAAAAAATTGAAAATATGCAAGCCTGAGCCAGAAACGACACAACTCGCAGCTGAAGCGGCAAACAAGATCTGGGTAGCTGTTGCTAGGCATCATGGGATAAGGGGTAGCCTCGAGCCAGTAAACAGCTCTCGAGCTATTGAAGATGGCCGAGTCAGAGCAGAGGATCGGCTCCGATCCCAAACAGCAAGAATGAAGGTGAGATAGACAACTTAACATCTATTGTTATGGTAAGTACATCAACTTTCATATGTGATGCTCTCTCTTCCGTGCACTCCTCAATGGATGGGACAGACTACCTCAGTTCTGGATTTCTTGGGTGGTCTCACGGAAGGATATTCCAGAGGATGGCTGAACCGAAGGCAGTCCTATTTCAGGAGATAAAATACAATTTATAATGAGAAATGAAAGTATGAATATTTGAACAGGTGGCAGCTGCACAAATCTTACCAACAGATGTTTTTGAAAAGAATGAAGTGGAAGTTGACACAGACCTGGCTGAATGGGCTTTGATGGGTCTAGGCAAGGTAAGGACCTTCTCCTTGTACATGAGATATACAGTCAGACTGCTATCTTGATAAAGTAACTCTGGGGACTCCTTGTCACAATTTGGCTTTGGAAATGGAGACAAACACCTGATCAGATTTTCTAATATGTTTGATACGATGAAGACAGATATGGAGCCAAAGATGAACATCCAGCAAGTGCAATACATGTACTACCCTTTGTTGGCAAAATTAGGGGACAGAAATGGAAGATGGATGGATTGGTTTAACGAAGTTTCAGTTGCCACTTTTGGTATAAAAAAGTTGTTTGTCTACAAAGATAATTTATCCTTGTGACAAATAAGGTATGGAGGATTGAAAGACTGGGCTTATAGTGCAGATACTCTCTGAGCTGACATGACTGCCAGCAAAAATAATGTTTTATAAATAAATAACTTGATATCTGCCCTGGCTGCAGGTTCAAGGGGATGCTTAATTCCCGAAACAAAACGTTCACGGCCCAAGGGGGAGTGGGATCCTTGATGGAAGGTTTTAGAAGAAAAATACTCCTTAAAAACACCTTGGGCAATCAAAGGGAGGCTGTAGACGAATGATTATCTCCTATATGAAAATCAGGATCTCAGCCAGTTGGACCTTAACAGTAGAAAAGCTAACTCAATCATGAAAATTGGAAGTCATGAAATCTACAACAGCAAGAAGCTGGGCTGAAAAGGTGTCCACAATCTGCTGAAAAACCCAGACAGAAAGCTTTTCCACTTGCTTTTGCAGATTTTTCTGGTAGACTGTCTCCAAGAGAAAAGAATGGGGATAATTGGGGAAGAAAGCCTGGACTGACAAGCAATCATTGGAATTGGAGAAACCAAGCAGTTAATTTGGAGGCTTGAATGTCTGGGTGAGGCACTCTGGATGGGCAAGAGACAGAAGATCTGGATCTGGGTACAGCACCTAAAAAGGGTTAACAGGTGAGGCGACAGGAAGCAAAACCATATCTGATGAAGCCAGAAAGGGACAATCAGGATGACTGTGATCTTCCTCTCTGATGTTTTCTGCAGGAATTTGGGGATGTGTGGACTAGGGAGAAAGACGTACAGGAGTCCGGGGGCCAAGTGCGAGTAACAGCATCTCTTGGTGATGGGGGTGAAGAACCTGCTCCATTTTGTGTTGTGAAGGGAGGAGAAAACATCTCAGCATGGTCATTAATGAAAGAAGATCTGCTCCGCCACTACTGGATTGGGGGACTGCTCATGTTGGAGGAGGACAGGCCTGCTAAACCTGTCCGTTAGCACAGTGGCTGTGCATTGCTATCAGAAAGCAAACAGAAAATATTGCCCACCGTCAAACTCGCACTGCTTCTTGAAATAGTGGGTAGAACCGCGCACTCCCCATTTGTAAATACATGTTGTCCAACTGGATAGAAATCACTCCCACGGTAGTGTGTCCTGAAAAGCCTGCAAAGCTAGGAGAACAACTCTCATCTCCAGAATGTTGATATGAAGACTGGCCTTTGAGGAAGTCCGCATGCCTTTTATCACCCTACCCATGTAATGGCCCCCCCACCACAGATAAGCTTGTGTAGTCACTTTGGCATGCGGAGAAGGAGGGATAAAGGATTGATCTTGTGATACTTTCAGCAACCAAAGCCACCATGTTGTGTCTGTCATGCAAATATCTGTCAAGCAAATAAAGAAGCCTACGGGTAAGCATATAATAGACCAATAAAGTGATGAAGGCAGCCACAGATCCTAGAAATAGAAGTTATGTATACCCACAATCCCCCTCTGCCTTTACCTCAGATCTAGTTTGCAAGCAAACCAGCCATAGAGAGCACACACACATACCAAAAATTACATAATGAAGGATCATCTATATACATATATATATATATATATATACACACAAGTGTATCATACAATACAACTCTTGCAACTGCAGAAGGAGAATACTCCAGACCAGGCACCAAATCGAACGTTCTTCCTAAGGGTGGGAAGGGTGGGAGTGTAAGAACAAAGGCGAGATGAACACTCCACATGGAACGTTATGGTAAGGACATAACTTCTATATGTGAGAGTGTTCAATCTCGCCTTTGTTCTTACACATGGGTAGCGTCCCTAGCTCCATGATCCTGAGGAACTCACGGGAGAACGTTCTTGAGCACAGTGGAACCAAAGGTTGCCCTATCCCTAGAAACCCTGTCCACTTTGTAATGAGAGATAAATGTATGTGGTTTAGCCCAAGTAGCAGCCGCACAAATCGTGTCTAATGGTAAGCGAGCTGCGTGAGCTAAGGATGTAGACACTGATCTCGTAGAATGTCCTTTAGGTTTGACCGATAAGGTTTGATTGGAAGCCTCATAAACGTATGTGATACGATCAGTTAGCCATTTGGAAAAAGTTCGTTTCGTAACTGCTACACCCTTCCTGCTGTCAGCAAAGGCTACAAACAGTTGATCAGATTTCCTGTGATCTTTTGTTCTATCCAAATAAAACCTGAGTTGTCTATGGACATCCAATTTGTGTAACATATACTCTAATCTATTAGAGTGATTTTTGAAGAAGGTGGGTAATTCAATGGACTGATTAATATTATTAGTAGAGCAAACTTTGGGGAGAAAGGATGGATTAGTGCGAAGGGATACTCTGTCAGAGTGGAAAATTAAATAAGGGTGTTTAATAGAAAGAGCCTGAAGCTCCGACACTCGCCTAGCGGATGTAATGGCCACCAGGAATAGAGTTTTCCACAATAAAAATTTCAATGGGCAAACTGAGGCTGGTTCAAAGGGGCAACATCAATTTAGAAAGTAAAGGTTCAGATTCCACGGTGATGTAGGAATTCTAACTAGTGGTCTGATATGAAAAGGCCCTTTTAAAAGCTTTACAAAGTCTGTGAGCCATAATAGGCGCACCACATTCTTCCACATGAAAGTTAGAAATGGCAGCCAATTGCACTCTTAAAGTAGCAGGAGAAGCTCCTTCATGAAACAATTCTGTCAAAACTCCAAGATCTTGTTCAACGGAGCTATAACAGGGTCCAAATGATGTGAAATAGCCCAGAAGACAAAGCGTTTCCATTTACTGGTGTAGGTTTTGTAGTAGAAGCTTTATGAGAAGCCACTAAAATATTCTGAACCGGTGTAAGGGAATCAGACCTGGCTAGAAAGCGGAGCAGCCAAGCTGCTAGATGGAGTGATTCGAGAGATGGGTGAGGAACTCCTGACGAGTGAGTCAGTAGATCTGGCTCTGGGTCCAGCATCCAAGGTCCCCGAATGCGGTGATGCAAGAGAAAGGGGAACCAAATTTGACGAGGCCAGAATGGGGCAATGAGGATTATCGTCCTCTGAAGGTTGTTGGCTTTCTGCAGAAACTTTGCAATCAGGGGAAATGGAGGAAAAGCATACAGGAGACCTGGGGGCCAATCGTGCACCAGCGTCCCTGGGGACTTCCCTGGAGGGGGTAATAGGGCAAAGTAGCTCCTGCATTTGGCATTCATTGGAGACGCAAACAGATCGCAGGAAGGCTGGCCCCACTTGCGAAATATCATGTTCGCAATTGACTGTTTGAGGACCACTGTGAGGCAACAGTATTGCTCTGCTCAGCCTGTCGGCTATGGCGTTGGATGACCCCGGGATGTGCGTTGCGATCAGAAAGCGACCCGTGGACTCCGCCCATTGCCAAATTCTCATGGCCTCTCTGCATAGTTGATAAGACCTGGTTCCCCCTTGCTTGTTTATGTACCAGACTACGGACATGTTGTCTGTCTGAACTGCAATAGTCCCTAGAGGAAGAAGGGGAGCAAAGTGTTGCAACGCTAAAAACACTGCCCTCAACTCCAGAACATTGATGTGCAGATTGTACTCCAGATTGGTCCATTCGCCTTGGACTGTCTGTCCCTGAAAGATGCCCCCCCACCCTATCAGGGAAGTGTCCGTGGTTATGGTCGCTGACGGTGTGGGTAGCACAAATGGTCTTCCGCCGGAAAGGTTGCAAGTCTGAAGCCACCAAGTTAGGTGTGATTTGCATGTGTTTGTTATCAGAATTTCGTGTGTCAGAGGTAGCTGTTGGAACGACCATTGTGCAAACAGCAGCCATTGTAGGACTCTCATGTGCAGTCTTCCCAATGGTATCGCAATGAGAGAAGCTGCCATGAGACCCAAGACCTTTAGAACCAGCTTTGCGGGGATTTTTGGACGACAGAAGGAGAGAAATGTTGTTTTGAAGTGCGACTATCCTTTCTGTAGGAAGCCTTAGAATCAAATGATGCGTATCTAATTCCGCTCCTATGAATAAGATATGCTGTGATGGCTGTAGTAAGGATTTTTCGAAATTTTCGGAAATTCCGAGGTGAATACAAAGTTGTAGGGTGTAATCCCTGGCCTGTATCAGTTGGCCGGGTGGTGGCAGACAGGAGCCAGTCGTCCAGATACGGAAACACCTGGAATCCTAGGCGCCTCAGATGAGACGCTACCACTGCCATGCATTTGGTGAAAACCCTGGGGGCTGAGGTCAGACCAAAGGGCAGGGCTCGAAACTGGTAGTGACTGGCTCCCAGCCGGAAGCGCAAATGATCCCTGGACGCCCTGGCCATTTTGATGTGGTAGCATGCGTCCTTCAGATCTATTGAGCACATCCAGTCGTCCTTCTGTAGGAATGGAAGGATCAATTGAAGCGTGACCATTCGGAACTTTTCCTTCTTGACAAAGGTGTTGAGGTTGCTTAGGTCCAGAATCGGCCTCCAGTCCCCTGTCTTCTTTGGAACTAAAAAGAACCTTGAGTAAGTTCCGAATCCTATTTGGTCCGCTGGGACTGGTTGGATGACTCTTTTCTAGCAGCTTTGAAATTTCTATAGCTGCTGGGTCTCGCAGATGGGGCGGTACATCTGGGAGTTTTCTCTTTGGAATGGGGGTGGATAGGAATGGTATTCTGTAACCTCTGGTAACAACGCTTTTTACCCAGTTGTCTGTAGTAATGTTTTGCCAGGCCTGAGGGTATAAAGCTAGCGACCCCGATTGCCTCCAGAGCAGGACAGTCGGGCCTCCTCTCAGGAGTGCTGGAAAGGTTTTCCAGGGGATATCCCTGTCACCTTGGTTTTGCGGACCCCTCTGCCGCCAGGGCGGCGTCTTCCACCTCTGCCCCTCCTCTGCCTCTAGAGGGCATCACCCTGTGTGCCTGGGAAAGATCCTTGGGGTTTTCGAAACCACATTTTCCCACCACGTTGCCCTTTGGGGTACGGTCTGGAAGGGGTGGAAAAACGGACTCCGACAGCAGACAGAGTCTTTCCCTCCTGTTCACACCGGGTAAGGGTCTCCTTTACTTTGGGGCCAAAAAGTGTGGCACCATCAAATGGGGCGTTAGTAAAGGAAGACTTGAAGGCTTCCGCAAATGAACATAAGCGCATCCAGGATTGCCTACGAAGAGCAATCGCTGAAGCCGCTGCCCTACTCGATCCTTCGGCTGCATATGATATCAGCCTCATGGATGAGTTAACAATGGATGTAAGGGTATTTAGATGTGCTGACACTTTCTCTGAGACCGCAGCATCTGTAGTACCCTGGAGGGTATCTCCCAACTCTTTGACTAGATCCCTCTGTAAGCGTGTAAAATGGGTCAAATAGTTCAGGGACCGCATAGAAAAAGCCGCTGAACTAAAAATGCGCTTCCCGTATCTGTCCATAGTCCTAGAATCTCTGTTAGGCGGATGGACAGATGAGGAAGATTCCGACATCTCCTTTTTCGTGGCCGCTGCCACCACCATAGCGTCCACTGGAACTCCTTTAGTGAGGTAAGCCTTGTCTTGGGGTGCAGTGATGTACTTATTAGGCTTCCTAGGGACCGGTTCCACCATGTCAGGTGTCTCCACGCCCTTGAGCAATCAATTCCATTAACTCATCGAGGCGGAGTGACCCAGGAGGAGGAAGGCGAGCACCAAATGCCTTCAGCAAGACTGACTCATCCTCAGAAGGGGAGGACTGCCAATCACCTCTCTGCTTCAGGATCTCCAAGATGTCAGAAAAGGAGACATCTTCTGAAGGTGACTTTGGGGACCCTTCTGACTCATCCAAGTCAGTATCGGATGTTAAAGATTCTTGTGGAGAATCTAAGTGTCTCCTCTTACACAATCTTTTCCTAGGGACCTCTTCGGGGAGCATCCGAAGAAGCCTCCGTGGAAGAGGGCACCCTCCAGGGATGGCTGAGACACCGGTGCTCGGCGCTTGGATGTGGCCGTTGGTGCAGAGGAAGATAACGGTCCTTTATGGGGAGGAGAGGCTGCTTCTACTGATGTGGTTGTCTGGGTAGACAACACCTTCCTCATGAGATCGAAGGCCCCTGGGTCCCGAGTCGAGGAATCTCCCGGTTCCGAAGAAATGGGAAGAATCCCGAGACAGGCACCGAAGGTATCGACCCGAGGACGGCGAATCGATCCGCCGAGGCCCGGAGGAAGAGTCGGAACAAACGTCGGTTCGACTCTCGGCCCCGGAACCAGGACGGATCGTCGGCTCCGAGACTCCGGTACCGGATCCGGCGGAGTCGAGGTGAAAGGAGCAGACCGAGAAAAGGACGGTTCTGGCACCGAGGGCTCCACAATCAGTAGATCAACCTCTTCCGGCTCCAAAGACTGGACAGGTCTCGGAGGAGGAAGGGATGGAGATAATGGGAGGCCTTCAAGTTTCGACACCAACTGGGTGGAAACCGAGATAAGTTTGGACAGGGCCGAATGTTCCAATAACTTCTGCACCACACGGTCCACATCGATATCGGAGAGCTTAGAAGAACGGGTCGAAGGAACCGAAGACGGAGCCGACCTCAATAGTGTCGAGGGAGGGAGCTCCATCACCGGTTCCAAGACTCGAGGCTCGGAAACTGCCAACAGTTGAACACTCGGCCCCGAAGTCTGTAGAACCGGTGATCTAACTTTAGTCGAAGAGCTCGGAGCCGATGACTTGGGCTCCGACGTCTTCGATTCCTTCGAGGACTTAGATGCCTGGTCAGAAGCATCCAGAGCCTCCTGAAAGGAAGGTTTTAATAAACCCCTGTCCATTAGTTTCCTGCGCCTATCTGTCATGACCCTCCCACTGAAAGAATGACAAATAGAGCAGTCTTCTTGCAGATGGAGAGGGCCAAGACAGTAGACACAGGAACTATGATTGTCAGTTACTGACATTTTTTGCCCACATTGGCAACGCTTGAACCCTGATTTGGCCTTTTCAATAAGTAGAAAAATAGTCAAATCCAGTAAAAAGTCAAGTCCGGTAAAATTGTCAAATCCAGTAGTGAAAGTCAATCCGGTTGTCAAATCCAATAAGGGGTGGTAGGCCCCGAAGAGAACTCTAACTAAGTTTTAAAACTTAAAGGTACCGAGATTCCCTTATACCTTACCACACTCACACAAAATATCACTAAACAGCTTATAACACTAAAGTACCAAGAAAAAATACAAGAATAAAATTCTAAATCTTATCTCAGGTGCTCGAGCTCGACCCAGTGATGCGAACGCTGCAGCGGCAAACTAGATCTGAGGTAAAGGCAGAGGGGGATTGTGGGTATTAGGTGATCTCGAGCTTCTTCTCGATGCAGAGCTTGCAAGCGGCCGACACGGAGCCAAGGATCAGCTCCGAATCCATGTGTAAGAACAAAGGCGAGATTGAACACTCTCACATGCTGAATTAACAGTCTGGCAGGTGGCATCCTGCATGAAATGACATGTAATGCTAGACTCTGTAGGATTATCAACCTGTTGTCTGGATGTTGCGCAAACTGATCAGTTGTGTCCAAATGCATCCCAATGAACTCTATTGCCTGAAATGGAAGAATCTTGGATTTGTTTAGATTCATAACAACACGCAGATAAGTGCATGGAAGAAGCAAGGACTTCCTGGAGTGCAGAATATCCCTGGTAGGCATGGAAATAAGCCAGTCGTCGAGGTAGGGGAACACTCAGAACCCTTGCAGTCACAGATGAGCTGCACCCACTGCCATGCACTTGAACATCAAGGGGCTGTGGTGACACCAAAGGACAGGTCCCTTAACTGAAAATACTCAAGACGTTAATTTTGGTATGTAATTTGCTGTTATCTACAGAGGAAGCATATGTATTTGAGCACTGTCTTTTTAAGCACCGCTGTGAATTTGTATTGGAATCTGGGTTTTGGGGTTTTAGTGATGCTTATTGATGTTAATTAATTGATTAATTTCTTAATTATTTCACCCATTTGTATAGAAAGGCTGCAACTTTTAATGTAAAATATTCTTTGAAGGCACTGTAGCCGAAGTAACAGAAGCAGTTTATATTAAAATATACTGCAGCATTCTGCTCTGCTCCTTGTGGTATTTTTTGTTTTGGAGTGTTTTGATCAGTTTTTTGGTGGCAGTATGTCGTTGGAAGGAGCATCAGCAGTTCCTGGAGTGTTTAGAACCCAGTTTGATTCAGACAAATTTACCTGCACAGATTTTTAGAAGGAGAGGAATGACAAGTCTGCATTCAATGATCCTTGGACTGTGGGTAATAATCATTCGACTGCTAAAAATGAGCAATTGGAAAGGTTGTTAACTAAAGAAATTACTTTATTTTATGACATCAGATGTCTTGAAATGTGAATTTGAACATTACCCTGGGCTATGGGTGGATCGCTTAGCAGCATTTGACTTTTCAGAAGATGAGACAGACTTCCTTGAAGAGTGGAAGACTGTTTCTCTTCAATGTACTATTGGTTGGCTTAAAATCTTGACTAAACGCAATACTAGAGCCCATGAAAAAGTCCATATGGGCATTCTGCAACTGCTAGATTCCTTGATTTTAGAGACCTCAGAAATTGCATTTTCTACTAATATGAAGGACATCAAGGCCCGTGTGGCCAAGATTGAAGCTGAGGTAATTGACTGTTGTTATGGCTAAGGCTTGTATAGGCCCTAGGGCCGAAAGCCTGGTACCAACCTATGAACCTAAAAGGAAAAAATTATGTACAAACATTAGTGATTATAAAAATAATACTTTTCTTGGCAATGAAAAGGCAGAAGGGGGCGTGAGTCTGCAGTTGGCAAGGGGAATAGATCACACTCATCGCGTGATTCATTCTTCTCATCCAGTGAAACAGTGACGAACAGCCGAAAGAGCATTTCATTTCAGGATTTAAATGCTGAATCTGGTACATCAGAGCAAGCAGCAGGTGTAGGTCATCCCGAAAGTCCTGTTCAAGGTAAGGGACGAGGAAAAAAAAAACAGGGAAAGGGAAGAAGAAATTAAACCCTGCCGTAGAGTTAAAGGAGGACTTTTTATGTTGCTCAAGAACTGTTCTCACTGAATGAGCTTACGTTTCCAATGAGGGCAATGTGAATACTGCTTTGTGTAATGAGAATGAAAATTTAAATATCGTTAAATTTAACTGATCTAGAATTGTCTTATGAAGCTAGGAACGTGCTTTTAAGAGGCACTAAATTTGTTCCCACGGATTTGTCTACTTTATTTTTTTCTTACAAACAGTTGTATGATTTCATTAATGCAGGAGAAGGGGATGATTCTTTGCTGGACATGTCTATTCAAGATAACCCTTTGGTGGGCATTTTGCAATGTTATGATGAACTCAATATGTCTTGTGATGAGTCTTGTGTTAGCAATTCAAATTTTAAATATGTAACTGGTTATGGAAAGTTGAATGTCCCAAAAGTTCCTTATGTTAGTGTGTTTTCACCACCAAAAACTTCTGTGGCAATTAACACATTTGAAATGGCTCTCTGCATGCAGGTGGAGGCTGAATTTTCTGATATTTTTGAAGAAAGCTAAAAAAAAAAAAAAAAAAAGTTATGTACTTACTATAATGTTCCATGTGAGTTGTTTATCTCGCTTTTATTCTCACTGATGGGTTTGGAGCCGATCCTTGACTCAAGGTTTGCCAGTAGCTCGTGACCAAGCCCTTTTTCCCACAACGCACTGCTGGAATTACCTCAGATCTTGTTTGCTGATAGTATATATATATATATATATATATATATATATATATATGTGTGTATATATATATATATATATATATATATATATATGTGTGTGTGTGTATATATATATATATATATATATATATATATATATATATATATATATATATATATATATATACACCCTTTTATTTATTTCTACAAGGAAGCACTTCCAGAAGGGGAAGAAGAAATATTGAATAACCAGGATGGTACTAGCCTCTAAGTCAACTGTCAGCCAGGAGGGGGAAGGAGGGAGGGACGTGAGAATAAAGGCGAGATAAACAACTCACATGGAACGTTATGGTCAGTACATAACTTCTTTATGTGAAGTTGTTAAATCTCACCATTTATTCTCACTGATGGGTAGCGTCCCCAGCACCCTCAATCTTGGGTGGCTCATGGAAGTACGTTCTTCAGTACCATGGAACCAAAGGAAGACCTGTCCCTGGAAGCCTTATCTATTTTGTAATGGGAGATAAAGGTATGAGGCTTAGACCAAGTGGCTGCAGCGCAAATATTGTCAAGGGGCAATTTAGCTTGAAAGGCAGAAGACGTAGAAATGGCTCTGGTAGAATGAGCCTTAGGTTTGTGTGTCAATGGCATGCTCGCATTCACATAAACAAAGGATATAGAATCTGACAACCATTTAGATAAAGTTGTTTTAGCCACTGGATTACCTTTTCTGGCTTCTGAGAAGGATACAAAAATTGATCTGATTTCCTAATATCCTTAGTTCTGTCAAGATAAAATCTGAGCTGTCTGTGTACATCAAGTTTGTGCAGCATGTATTCCAATTTGTTAAGAGTGGTTGGGAAAAAAGACTGGCAAGCTCAATGACCTGATTGATATTGGATTCAGAACAGACTTTAGGCAAAAATGAGGGGTTTGTTCTGAGAGATACTCTATCAGCATGGAAAATCATGTAAGGTGGTCTGACAGATAATGCTTGACGTTCTAACACTCTGCAGGCAGAAGTAATGGCCACTAGAAAAATAGTTTTCCAGGATAACTATTTGAGATCACAAGAAGATGCTGGTTCAAAAGGAGGAAGAATAATATGAGACAGCATAAAGTTCAAATTCCAGGGAGAATAGGGAATTTTGACAGGAGGTCTCATGTGAAGAACACCTTTAAGAAAAGTTTTAGATAACTTATGGCCCATAACATTCGAGCCACCAAATCCAAGGTGGAAATTTGAGACAGCAGCTAACTGGACTCGAACTGTAGCAGCTGCTGCCCCTTCCTGAAAAATCTTTGTCAAGAATTCTAAAATGGATGATAGCAGAGCTCGGAAAGGATCAAATTTCTGTGTGTTGGCCCAGATTGAGAAACTTTTCCACTTACTGCCGTATAATTTCCTGGTGGATGGCTTGTGAGAAGACAAGAGATTTTTGTCTTGTATCTTCTGAAACTGAATGAAGCCTGGCAATTAGGGGAAGTGGATTAGTCAAGCAGTCAGTTTCAGGGACTGCAGGGAAGGATGGAGGTCCCCTGATGGGTGCGTCAGAAGGTCCGGAACTTGGTCCAGGATCCATGGATCTTCCAACAGGTGATGGAGAAACGGGAACCAAATCCTTTGAGGCCAGTAGGGGGCTATGAGGATAACAGTCCTTCCCAGTGATTTTGCTTTCTGTAAAAATCTGAATATCAATGGGAAGGGTGGGAATGCATAAGAGAGACCTGGGGGCCAATCGTGTAAGAGTGCATCTCTCGGGGGATGTCCCGGAGGTGGAATTAGGGCAAAGTAGTTTCTGCATTTTGAATTGATGTGGCTGGCAAAGAGGTCACAGCAAGGCTGACCCCATTTATGGAAAATCAACTCCGCAACCTGTTGTTTGAGAGACCACTTGTGAGGGAGCAATATTGCCCTGCTTAGCTTGTCCGCTATCATGTTGGATTTCCCCGGGATGTACATTGCTAACAGTAAACGCTGGGATGACACAGCCCACTGCCAGACCCCAAGGGCTTCCCGACAAAGGGGGTAAGACTTGGTTCCACCTTGCTTGTTCAAGTACCAGACTACTGACGTGTTGTCCGTCTGAACTGCAATAGTTCCTAGAGGAAGAGAGTCCTGAAAGTACTGCAACACCAGAAGTACCGCTCTCAACTCTAGAACATTGATATGCAGATGTGATCCGTCCATATGCCTTGGGCAGTCTTTCCCTGAAAATGCCCCCCCCCCCCACCATATCAGGGAAGCGTCCGTGGCTACTGGGGGACAGGGTCTTTCGAGTGTGACATGAAGAGACGTCAACCACCACCGAAGGTCTCTCTTGCAAGAATCCGTGATGAGAATCATGTGGTGCATCGGTAGTTTCTGGTAAGACCACTGAGCAAAGAGGAGCCATTGAAGAATTTGCATATGCATCCTTGCAAGTGGTATAGCCAGGATTGCTGCCGCCATCAAACCTAGGACCTTCAAGACCTCTGCCGCTGTAGCTTTGTTCTTTGACACCAGTGAGCTGACGTGTTGGTGGAAAAGTGAGACTCTTTCGATTGGAAGACGTAGAGTGATAGTTGAGGTATCTAACTATGCTCCTATAAAAATGGTATGCTGCGATGGCGATAAGGCATACTTTTCGAAGTTGATTGTAATGCCTAATTGATGGCAGAGTGTCATAGTGTATTGTGTTACCTGGGTCAATTGATGCCTGGATGTAGCGGTGAGGAGCCAATCGTCTAGGTATGGAAACACCTGGAATCCTAGACGCCTCAGGTGAGCTGTGACCACTGCCATGCATTTGTTGAACACTCTGGGGGCTGTAGTGAGACCAAAGGGCAGGGCTCGAAACTGGTAATGGTTGGCCAGAAACAGAGCATCTGTTCATCTTTATGTGATAGTATGCGTCCTTGAGATCTACGGAGCACATCCAATTGCCTTTCCCTAGGAAGGGAAGAATGGACTGAAGCATGACCATTTGGAACTTCTCTTTCTTTACGAACTGGTTGAGTCTGCTGAGGTCCAAGATAGGACTCCAGTCCCCTGTTTTCTTTGGTACCAAAAAGAATCTTGAGTAAGTTCTGAATCAAACTGCTGGGACTGGTTGGATGACTCTTTTTTTCTAGCAATTTGTGGACCTCTACAATTGCTTGTTCCCTGAGACTGGGTGGAACATCTGGGATTCTGTTTACAGGAATGGGAGGGGTAGAGAATGGTATGAAATATCCTCTGGAAATGATGCTTTGTACCCATGTATCTGATGTTATGTTTATCCAGGCTTCTGGGTACAAAGACAAGCGATCCCCGACTGCCTCCAGAGCCGAACAGCTGGGCCCCCTTTCAAGGGCACTGGTAGGGTTGACCAGAGAACTGACCCCTGTTCACCATGTTGCTGCGGACCCCCTCTGCTGCAGGGGCGGCGGCTTCCATTATAACCCCATCTGCCTCTAGAGGGGGTATCTCCACGTGTCCTGAAAGGCTCCCTGTGCTTTTCGGAACCACATTTTCCCTCCCCCTAGGGCCCTTGGGGTAGGGCCGGGTAGGGGTAGAAAAATGGACTCCAACGGCAGATAAGGTCTTGCCTTCCTGCTCACACCTGGTTACAGTTTCCTTTACTTTAGGCCCAAACAGTGATGAGCCATTGAATGGGGTGTTGATAAAGGAAGACTTAAAGGGTTCCGCAAAGGAATGGATGAGTTTACAACTGAGTTTAGGGTAGAGAGCTGTGCTTTGACTTTGTCGGCCAGTCCAGAAGCTACCGTACCCTGGAGAGTATCGCCTAGCTCTTTCAGGAGATCTCTTTGTAGTCTCGTAAAATGGGTTAAGTAGTTCAGTGATCGCAGAGAAAAAGTTGCTGAACTAAACATGCATTTTCCATATCTATCCATTATCCTAGAATCTCTGTTAGGAGGATGGATAGATGCGGATGTTTCAGACACTTCCTTTTTGGTGGCTGCAGCTACCACCATGGCATCAACAGGCACTCCCTTGTTCAAAAATGGCTTGTCCACTGGGGCAGACATGAATTTATCTGGCTTGCGAGGGACAGGTTCCATGGCCTCAGGTGACTCCCACGCCTTAAGAGAGATCAGTTCCATGAGCTCGTCGTAAAGCGGAGACACCCAAGAAGTGGAAGGTTGAGACCCAAAAGCCTTCAAGAGCACAAACTCGTCCTAAGTAAAGGTATTGGACTGCCAATCGCCCCTCTGACTAAGGATCTCTAATATCTCCGCAAAGGAGATATCCTCAGAGGGGGATCGAGGGGACCCTTCTGACTCATCCAAGTCCATGTCCGATGTCAAAGACTCCTGTGGGGAGCCTAATTGCCTCCTCTTGCACAGTCTCTTCCTGGGCACCTCCTCAGTGGGGGGATCTGGGGAGGTCTCAGAAGAGCAGGGGACACCCTGTGGGGGTACTTGAGGCTCAGGGTCTCTACGCTTAGGGGGACCGGTAGACGAAGAAGCAGACACAGGAGCTTGAGGGAAGAGGGAAGGCCGAACCAATGCTGGCATTGTCTTGGGAAACAGGACTCTCCTCATAGCATCAAAGGCGCTATGGCTCCGACGAGAAGGAGTAGACGGACCTGAAAGGGTCGTCCGATCCTCCCGCACCAAAACCATGGGCTCCAAGCCCGAGATAGGAGCTGAGCTCATTCGAGCCGAAGCCCCGAGAGGAAGAGTTGGCACCAACAAATCGGCCCGACTATCCTCCCTGGACCCGATGGGAGAGTGTCGGCTCCTAGAGTCCTTGGTCGGCGCCGAGGACATCCGAGTAGATGGAGTCAATAACACCAGTGCGGGTATCGACTCCAAGAGTTCGACAATCATCGGTTTGGGTTCCTTCAGCTCCGGGGGTCCAGTACAGCTCGGAGGAGGAGTAGACAAATCTGGTTCAATGGTCTTCGGCACCAACGAGCTGGTCGGGGCCGACAACAATTTGGCAAGTTTTGGTGACTGTGAAAGCTTCTGCACTAGCCAATCCATGTCCAAATCCGAAAGGTTGACTGAAGACTTAGATGAATGCACCAAAGGTGCTGACTGGAGCAGAGGAGAAGAGGGAACCTCAGAGACCGGCTCCAATACTGGAAGCTGGCTCCGAATCAAAGGGACACTCAGTTCCGAGGTTTGTGGAACCGATGACCCTCCCTCTGAAGTTTTTGCTTTTTTTGCAATTTTGGGATCCAATTTGGAGGATTTGGAAGACATGCTAGTATCTTCACGGCTACGCAACACCTCAGAAAAGGAATGCTGCAGTAATCCCCTGTCAATTAGCTTCCTCCTTTTCTCCAAGAGGACTCCTGAAGAAAAGGAATGGCAAATGCTGCAAGTGTCTTGGAGGTGTTTAGCCCCCAAACAGTAAACACATTGAATGTGTCTGTCAGTGACGGACATTTTCTGCCCACAATCTGGGCATTTCTTGAATCCCGATTTAGGATGGGACTTTTCCTCGTCATCCGACATAGTAAATAGTAGAAAACAAAAACCAGTATGCTGAAACTAATAGAGTGAAGTCCTTACTTCCCTTGTAAAGACTCACACTAAGGAAAGCAACTAAGCCCAAACCAGACACTATCTATGACAGTTAAACTATAAATTTACAAATACAGAGCTAAACAGGCCCACTGAGAAAAAAAACTGACTATAAGAAAATAGAGATTACTAACTCTAAATAGGGCTAAAAGGCCCACACAAAACAACTAAGCCAACAGGGCACTAACTATCAGAAACTACTGATTCTATTAATAAAATTTTTAACACTAACACTCAAACTGTCTATATGAAAAAATCCAAGAGAAAAAAGAAAAACTTAATCAAAACTTGCTATTTTTTTTCACAAATGGTCCGAGCTAGCTGGATCACCAAGATCTCTCTTGTCACGGCAAACTAGATCTGAGTTAATTCCAGCAGTGCATTGTGGGATAAGGGGCTTGGTCTCGAGCTACTGCCAAACCTTGAGCTTTGCTATCGGCTGTGTCGGAGCCAAGGATCAGCTCCCAACCCATCAGTGAGAATAAATGGCGAGATTTAACAACTTCACATTTCAATTTAAATAAAAAGGAAAGGCTTGCTTTGAAGCAACTGCGTTGCTTAAGTGATCAATATGTTTTTACACAGGCTGACAAGGGGGGCAATTGGGTAATTATGTTCAGAAAAGATTACAACAATATGGCTTATGAGTTGCTGTCTGACAATAAGGTCTATCAAAGATTACACTCTAGTCCACGGTGTGAACTTAATTCCTTATTATTGGAGTTGCTTGAAAGGGGAGAAAGGTTTTTTTTTTCCTCTTCAGGTGTGAAAAAACTTTTTGTTAAAATTCAAAGGAATGACAGATTTTTTGTTATTCCTAACATCCATAAATGTTTGTCTAAACCCCCACGGAGATCAACTGTTTCAGGGATGGGGGCTTATTTACAAAATGTTGGCATTTTCTTGGACTCTCAACTAAAGACTTATCTCCCCAGGGTACAATCTCATATTAAAAACACCACGGAGCTGTTGGAATGTGTAGGGAATATTGAGTGGCAGGACAATTGTTACTGGGCTTGTGTAGATGTTAAGTCCTTATATACCAACATCAAACAGGGGTTGGAGGCCATAGTGAGAATGTTAAGCGAAGGTCTCCATATGTCTTTTATTGGCCAGTTATTAGAATTTGTACTTGCACACAATTATTTTGTTTTTGACAAGTATTTTTTGCAAATTGAGGGCACTGCTATGAGTGCTTCATTTGCTCCGTCATATGCAATTCTGTGTCATATTTTGAGAATTTGTTTGTCCCACATAGTTTTATGCTAGTAAGGTGGTGATGTACAAACAATACATTGATGATTTAATTTGTGTGTGTAGGGGGTGATCCTCAAGATTTTGATGGTTTTATGGAGGTTTTGAGCAAATACTCTTGTGGCCTACAATTCACCTACAGGACTCATGGTAGGATTATGCAATTTCTTGATGTGGAATTATATGTGGACTGTAATGACAAGCCTCAGTGTAAACCACTTCATAAGGAAACTGCAGGCAACAATTTTTTGGAGGCAAGCAGTTTGCATCCACCCCACTTAATAGATTCACTTCCATATGGGGAATTTAGACATATCTTTACTAATACTTCTGATAAGGAGCAGTTAGGATTGGAATTTGGAAAGGTTAAGGATAAACTGCTCCAGAAGGGGTACTCACACACATCCATTCAGAAGGCAATGAGCAATGTTACAGGGGATAAGTGTTGGAACACTTACGGTGTTCAGGGTCACACGAGGAATATGAATAGTTTGAGGTTTGGTAGAAATAAGGGACATCTTGTGGATGAGAAGGGTGCTATATTTTTTGTGAATAAATTTTCCCCTTTTTCAGATATTCTTAGAGGGCTCGTTAATAAGCTATGGCCAGTGATCAGTAAGGATGGTATGGTGGGTAAACTGTTCCCCGAGAAAGTTACTTCTTTCTATGGGAAGTTTCTCAATCTTAAAGAATTGAGTGTGAAAATACAGATGGAGGAAAGAGGGGAGGTGGGTTCATTTCCCTATGGTAAATGTAAAGTGTGCAGCAAGATAAGAAAATTAAATGGCACATACATCAATGGAAGGAAATTCTTGGCCAGGGGACATTTTGAGTGCGATTCATATGGAGTGGTCTACATTTTGGGCTGAGGGTGTTCTCCTATGAAATGGTACACATGGCAATAAAAATACCAAGCAGCAGCAACCAGATAAAAAACGGCACGGACTGTTTATACAAAGTATTCAAAGTAAGCGCTTTCGGCTGCAATAATATACAGCCTTCCTCAGACAAAGTACAAAGCCACAGCATTACACTGGGCTTAAATAATAATTCAATTCACTTCAGCTGACCTAAACAATTAGCAAATTCATAAAACTTATACATAATTAGTATGACCCCTACACATTTTCATATATAAATATATAACTATATAAAAACATAAGTATGAATATCAGATAAAATACAATGAAACAAAATTATTTAAATTTAATATATAATAAAAAACACTCAACATGTATATAAATATATATATGTATATATGTATATATATATATGTATATATATATATATATATATATATATATATATATTTAAATGTAAATATAAATATAAACCACCACCAACCATATTATTTAATAACCTTACTAAGAAGGCATCATTGCCTACTAATTTATCTACGTAAGGCTTTTAATTTCAAAATACACTTAATAGAGGCAACACCATTTAGCCCTGGTGGTAGCTGTGCAGATGTTCTAACTTGCCAAAACAGCTCCTGCTCTTCTAAATGGAGGTGCCAGGGCCCACCTCTAATGTCAGTATTAACCTGATGAATAACAGAAAATAGGAAACAATGTTCTGGATATTCAAGAATGTGCCTAGCTAATGCGTTTGTCAAATCGTTCCTTCCTATGGCATATAAATGTTCATAAATTCACTTTCTCAGTTTCCTCTCTGTTTTGCCAATGTAAAAGGAAGGACACTTTTCACAAACAGCAACATAAACCACCCCACTTGACTCACAATTAAAGTTTTCTTGGATGGAAATATTTAATTTATTAATATTGATTTTACTACAAGCTGCAACATATTTACACTGGGTACACATTCCACATCTTCGCATACCAAAT
This sequence comes from Protopterus annectens, assembly GCF_019279795.1. Lineage (NCBI taxonomy): Eukaryota > Metazoa > Chordata > Ceratodontiformes > Protopteridae > Protopterus > Protopterus annectens. Next base: position 791,532,919 of record NC_056741.1, on the reverse strand, counting down.
ATTTTTTGTTTACTAGTATTCCTACTTTTTTCCACAATTGCTTTTAAGTTGGAACCCCTTCTATATGCAAACATTGGATGCGTGCCCAATGTTTTAGCTAATGCTCTGTCTTCCAAAATGATATTCCAATTTTTAGTCAATATATCCCTAATAGCCTGGAAATCAAAGCTATACGTGAACAAAAAAGTAATATTGTTTGATACCAAACCATTATTATTATTATTTGTGCCCAACTTTGTCAACCTATCCAATAATGCACCTCCCAACAATGGCTTAAAATGACCGTTTTGTCTTTTGGTCTGCACTTCCTCCTGTAACTGTTTTATTAAATTATGTGGGTAGCCTCTACACAGGAACATTTTGCCTATATTATCACATTCTCTAAGAAAGTCAGCCTCCTCTGATATCATCCTGACAGCCCTAACAAGCTGTCCTTTAACCACACTTCTTTTTTGATGGAAAGGGTGACAACTTGAAAAGTGAAGGTAACTATTCGAGTGAGTTGGTTTTCTATGGATAAAAGATTTAAACTTGTTGTTAACCCTATCCTTAGATATAGTTACATCTAAAAAGTGCATTTCTTCCATACTCAGAGTATGTAAACTCCAAGAAGTCAGTCATAATTGAAATGCTGTCCATGAAGTCAGAAATTAAATCCGGTGAACCATTCCAAATGAAACGCATATCATCTTGGTATCTTGCATACCAAGTGACATGTTGTTGATATAATTCATTATTAAACAAAAATTGATGTTCCCACAATGCCATTACACTATTAGCAAAGCTACACCCGCATGGTGAACCCATGGCAATTGCAGTATTTTGTAAGTAAAATTGATTCTTAAACACTAAAAAGTTATTGGATAAAACTATTTCCAGGAGGGTCTCCACAACATACATCTGCGCAGAAGAAGCATTTTTAGTAAGCATAAAATTCCTGGTCCAATCTATTCCAAGATGGTGTGGAATTACAGTGTATAGATCTTTTATATCTACTACCAGAAACACATACGCTGAATTATATCCAATTTTACTAAGATTTTCCAAGTAGTCCCAGGAATCTTTACATATCTGAAGTGGACTGAATTATTACTTAAGCCCAGTGTAATGCTGTGGCTTTGTACTTTGTCTGAGGAAGGCTGTATATTATTGCAGCCGAAAGCGAATACTTTGAATAAACAGTCCATGCCGTTTTTTATCTGGTTGCTGCTGCTTGGTATTTTTATTTTCAGTTTAGTCGTTTTTTTGAAATGGTACACATGGCAGATTAAAAGGAAAGTCAAATTAATCATTTTAGAGCACTTAGGTGATATAAGAAATGTTAGGCTGGAAAGCCCAGTGGCTCATCATTTTTATTCTATACACAATGGCAACGTAGAAAGTTTTTTCTTTAGTGTTTTAGCTAAGCAAGAAGCTAATGTGAATGATTTTATACAAAAGTTACTACATTTGGAAACTAGATTTATTGTCAGTTTTGGGACTATTTATCCTTGGGGGGGTTGAATTTAGATGTTAATTTTGGTATGTAATTTGTTATCTACAGAGGAAGCATATGTATTTCAGCATGTCTTTTTAAGCACCGCTGTGAATTTGTATTGGAATCTGGGTTTTGGGGTTTTAGTGATGCCTACTGATGTTAACCGATTGATTAATTAATTTCTTAATTACTTAACTCAATTTGTATAAAAAGGCTGCAGCTTTTATTGTAAAATATTTCTTGAAGGCATTGTAGCCGAGGTACCAAAAGCAGTTTATATTAAAAGATATTGCAGCATTCCGCTCTGCTCCTTGTGTTATTTTTTTCCCTTAACTGAAAATGTCTGGTTCTCAGTCAGAAGCGGAGAAATCTTCTGGATTGCCTGCCCATCATAATAGGGTAATAAGGTATATCGAGTAAATCCAGTTGTTGTTCCTCAACAAGGGAAGGACAGACTGAACCATGACCATCCAAAGCTTTTGTCTTTTTGACATAATGATTGAGATGACTGAGATCCTGAGGCCCCCCTCCCCTTTTTTTTTGCAACAAAAAGAATCTTAAGTAAGCTCTGGATTCATGTTGGTCTGGCAAGACCCTCCTGGATGACTCATTTGTCCAGCAGCTTTATTTCTATGGCAGCTGCTCTTTGAGAGGGTGGGCAGGGCTCTCTTACTGAAATATCAGTAATCAACATGCACACAACAAGCAGAAAAAAAGACCTAAAACCCAGAACAGTGAAGCTTGAAAATTGCTCTTCTCCTTAAAACTACTTTTTTGTGGTGGGGGGAGGTAATCCACCCCTGCACACCCCCTAAACTTACATATATCAACTCAGAGATCGCCACACCTCTGAGAAAGGTGAATATTCCGGGAAATGGCATCTCAGACTTAGTATATGCAAGTCCATTCTTTTAGCCCTTCAGTCTCTCCATTTCAGGGTGCGCTCCAGCGAGTCCCAACATTTCAGTTACCTGTTGAAACATCTGGGAGTTTCCTTCATGAAGGGGAGCAAATGAAGGGAATTGAATAGCCTCTGGAGATAACCTTCTGCACCCAAGCATCTTTGGTGATGAATGCCTACGCTTTTGGGTGCAGAGATAAGCAACCCCCCCACATGACTCCTTCCAGAGAAATACAGCAAACATTCAGAAGTACTGATAAGGCTTTGTAGGGAATGGTCCCAGGAAGCCTTGATTTTGCAGACCTTCTATGCAACAGAGGTGATGTCCATCTTTAGATATCCTGTCTCTGCTATGGGGGGGGGGGGCCTCTTCAGGATTGTAAGAGGAAAACCACTAGGACTTCCACAAAAACAGTTGTATGCCACCTTTCTGGTTCCTGCAGAAGGATCTCTGGGGTGTAGAATACTGTATTCTAATGGCAGAGTTTTCACATCTTTTTCACTCCTTGAAACTGTACTCCTGTCTTTTGGTCCAAAGACAGTCGAACCATTAAAAGGTGGCATTTATAAAGGACATTTTGAAGTGGTTCACAAAGTCACATAACCACATCAGAGCATATCTCCTTAAGGTAATGGTTGTACCTGCGGCACTTGTGGAGCCTTCCACAGCACTGGAAATCAAGCACACTGAGGTGCTAGAAAGGGACTGAAGGGTAGCCAGATGAGAGTCTACCATTTTCTTGACCTCTTCAGTAACTGACCTTGAAAGAGATTTGGAAAGCTCGATTGGCAAATTCCTCTGAAATCTCATTATGTGTGCCCGATAGTTCAGCACCCTCACAGCAAATGTCCTCAAGTAGAAAAACATTTCCCAAACCTGTACAAAGCCCTAGATTCCCCTGTTACAGGGATGGACAGAAGACCTCTCTCCTCAGCCAGTTCCTTTTTTGTGGCCACTGCCACTAGCACAAAGTCAACCACTGGACCCCTTGCTCCAATGAGGACAATCCTTGAGCTATACAAGAAATTTGTTTGGTTTATACAGTATTAGTTCAGCCACGTCTGGATCCTGCCATGCTCACTTTGAGATTAGGCTGCCCATCTCATCTGTGGGAGGGACCACTAAAAATGTAGCTAGGTCAAACTTGATGGCCTCGAGGAACACAGACTCCTCTTGGGAAGGATTCCAAAAAGGAGAACTCAGTGCTAAATATACTTCAAACCACAGAAAAACACCAAGTCATGTCGAGCCAACTCCAGGAGGTATTCTTTATATGTTTTTGCCTTGTCCAATTAATAAAGAATACCTCCTGAGGTTGGCTCAACTTGACTTGATTTTCCTCTTGGGATGGGGCTTCAGAGGACCAACCACCTGTCTGCCTCAAAAGTTTGAGGATCTCCCCAAATGAGAGATCCTCAAAAAGATACCCGAGGAATATTTTCCCTTCATCAAAATCAGTGTACTCAGTGAAAGACTCCTGTGGCAGGTCCACATGCTTCCCCTTGCACATGCATTTCCAAAGTGCCTCTGTGGATGGGTGCTCCAGGAAAAAAGTACAGTTTTGTACCTACCATAAATGTAGATGTTCGAGGATTCCATTGCTGCAGTCCTTACTATTGGGTATAGTCCGCATCCAGTCGGCCCGAATACCAGAGTATAAGGCTGACGTCGGTCAGGGCGCATTAGACTGACGTCAGTACGTCAGGGTACTAATGCGCATGACCGGCGTCATATCCTCAGTCTTTTCTTGCCCCAGATGTCAGAAGACCCTAAAAAGACAAGGCCCAAAATACCTGCACCAAAACATGAACAATATATACAAATATATAAGCAGGTAAATCACCTACACATCCACCCCTAAACACAGAGGGAAGGAGGGAGGTAAATTGGACTGCAGCAATGGAATCCTCGAACATCTACATTTATGGTAGGTACAAAACTGTACTATGTTCTTCGTCTTCCATTGCTGCAGTCCTTACTATTGGGTAGAATCCCAAAGCAGAGGTAAGGGAGGCTGGCAAATCATAAAGAAGCAGGAGCTGACAACATGCCTTGCAAAACAGCTGTGGCAAAACCAGCCCTAGACTTAGAGTAGATAGGAAGGTGATAATGCTTAGAGAAAGTATGCACTGAACTCCAAGTAGCTGCTTCCAAAATATCCTTAGTTGCCACCCCGTAGAAATGCTGTTGAAGTGGCAGTAGCCCTAGTGGAATGAGGCCTAATCCCAGCTGGAACCTCCTTGCCATGATGGGAATAACAAAATGCAATGCAAAAGCCAATCCACCTAGAAATAGTTTGTTTTGACACAGGCTTGCCCTGCGAACTCAAAGCAAAAGAAACAAACAACTGCTGAGACTGCCTAAAATCCTTAGTCCTGCTTAAGTAATAACGCAATTGCCTGTGTACATCTAAAGTATGCAAAATCTTTTCCCCTTTATTTTGGGGGTCTGCATAAAAGGTAGGCAAATGAATAGTATGGTTTAAAGCCACACTAGAAACCACCTTAGGCATAAAGGAAGGATTAGTACGTAATGATACCCTATCCTTATGGAAAACAAAAAGGGCTCGACTGCCATAAGGGCCTGCAACTCAGACACCCTTCTTGCAGAAGTAATAGCCAACAAAAAAGCAGTCTTCCATGACAAATATTTCAATTCAGCAGTAGCCGCAGGCTCAAAAGGTTGTAGAGTAAGTATTTCCAACACAAAATTGAGATCCCAAGCAGGAGTAGGAGCTCTACGTGGGGGTCTTATATTCTTAGCCCCTCTAAGAAGCTGCTTGAACAAAGGATGCGAAAACAATGGTGGGTCACAATCATAGTGAGCTGAGATCGCTGCAGCATGAATCTTGATGGAAGAGAAGGACAGACCCTTGTCCAGTAACTCAGTAAGATATTGAAGAGCCATACTCAAATTAGGCTCAGAAATCTCCAAATTCTTTGCTTTACTCCAAAATAAAAATCTCTTCCATTTTGCTGTACACTTTCCTTGTACTAGGTCTTCTAGCTTCCATAATCACATTTAAAACTTGTTGAGGAAGTTGAGACCTGCTGTGTTTCAACACAGAATATGCCAGGCTGTCAGAGGAAGAGAGTGAAGCTTGACATTGAGCAGATGACCGTCCTGCTGGGATAACAGATCTTGGAATCAAAGGTTAAGGCCATGGAGGCTTCTTTACCAGACTCCGTAGTAGAGGGTACCAGTGTTGCGAGGCCAATCTGGAGCTATCAAAATCATCCTTGGCCTGTCCTGTCTGACCTTTAACAGTACCTTTGGAAGAAGAGGCAGAGGTGGAAAGGCATACAGATGAAGGTTTGTCCAACTGAAAGACAGAGCATCCACTTTCCAAGCTGTGTGATGAAACCCCTTTGTGCAAAACTGTGGCAGCTGGTGGTTTAGTGGAGAAGCGAACAGATCTATGTCTGGAGTTCCCCATGACACTGTCAATTTCTGAAATACATGAAGATCCAGTTTCCACTTGTGGGGATCCATGATTTGTCTGCTTAACACATCTGCTAAGGAGTTCTGTGCTCCTGGCAGAAACCTTGCCTGAAGAGTTAGGTGCAAGCGTGGCAGTCTCCCATAAAATCATTGCATGCCAGCATAGAGGATAAGAATGTGTTCCACCTTGTTTGTTGAAGTACCACATGACAGTTGTGTTGTCTGTTAGAATCAACACCTGCCCTGGAAGAAGTAACTCCTTGAAAGCCAGCAATGCGAACTGGACTGCTAACATCTCCTTTATGTTGATATGTAGATGCTGTAGTCTGGCAGGCCACTTGTCTTGTATCCACTTTACATTTAGATGAGCTCCCCAAGCAATGTCTGAGGCATCTGTCGGTAAAATCTGACTCGCCTCTGGCCGGGTCACAGAGAGTCCCTTGTTTAGGTGACATTCCTGAGCCCACCACAAAAATACTCTTTGAAGGCAAGGTATTATTTGAATGACAGTGTCTAAATCCTGGCAGTGCTGTGTCCATACATTTTGAGATACCATTGTAACTTCCTCATATGCAGTTTGGCATTGGGAAGCACCAGAATACAAGATGCCATGAACCCTAATGCTTGAAGGACTGTCTCTGCAGTCAGCACGGACTGATGAGATAGTTGATGGAAGTAAAGTGACAGACTCTTTTGTTTGTCCGGGTTAAAAAGGCCATCTGGGCTGCTGTATTCAGTCTCACACCCAGAAAGCACATGTCTTGAGAGGGTACTAGACTGGACTTTATTTCGTTCACAGAATACCCTAGGCATCTTAGCACTGCTATAAGATATTCCAGATGCTGTAGAAGGTCTTCCTTTTCTTGAGCCAGAGTCAGGCAGTCGTCTAAATAAGGATAGATTTGAAGTCCTTGTAGCCTGAAGTAAGCTATCACTGGAGCCAGAACCTTTGTGAATACTCTGGGCAGTAGATAAGCCAAAGGGCAATGTAGAGAGCTGTTAATGAGAATCTCCAGCTTGTGAATGCAGATACTTCCTGTAACTTACACTGATATGCACATGAAGGTAAGCTTCCTTGAGATCTAAAGTTACCATCCAGTGATCTTTGCCCAGCAGAGGTAAAAGCTGTTGTAACGTCAACATCTTGAACTTGGGAATGTCCAGAAAAGTGTTGAGGAGAGATAAATCCAAAATTGGTCTCCACGTGTTCCCCTTCTCTGGTACTAGGAACATGCGAGAATAAAATCCTAGGCCCCTTTCTGACACAGGGACTGGTAGAATGATGTCCAACACCCATCTGTCTTGAGTAATTAAATCCCAATTTCCTTTGAAAAGAGACAGTTGTCCTTCCAAAGGAGCTGCCAGACGAGAATCTACTGGCAGTTGAAAAGGCAGGTCATTGGGTCTGTTTACGAAAGGACTGACCCCTGCCCTCACCAGAAGTCTGAGCAGGTGAACTCCTGTTCTAGGCCTAAAAGAACCTTGAGCCCTGCCCCTACCACGTCTAGACCTACCCCTAGACTGGGAATCATAAGCAGGACACGTCCACCCCTTAGCAGGCCAATTTCTACTAAACTTGGTGGCTGTACCTGCAAAAATCTTTAACAGTTTGCATAGACTTAGCTTTGTCCTCCATTTTCTTTAAAACTGCTTCCACAGGTGAACCAAACAACACATCAGACTGTAAAGGAGCATCCAAAATCCTTGTCTTAACATGCTCAGCCAAATTTTGATCCCTCAACCAGGCATGCCTGCGAAGAACAGAACTAGTGGCAGCCACCCTCGAGGAGGCCTGCACAGCATCAAAACCACATTGCAAAGAATGCTTGCCCACTTGTTCAGACACATAAACTAAATCCAGCAAGTCTTTTCAATCAATACCTTCCGCCAAAGCATCCACCTTAGATTTCAATTGTGAAAGGAGATAATTTTGATATTTCAGCATGTGAAACTGACAATTCAACGCTCTCATGGCTAGAGTGGAAGAAGTATACACTTTCTTACCCCACCTATCTAACGCCCTTGCCTCTTTGTCAGTGGGAACAGGATTTTTAACCACAGAGGCCTTAACACCTTTAGGCCCCTGAGAAACAGTTTCTGGGTCCGCCCTAGGACTCTTAAACAAATACTTATGAGCTTGGGCACCCTATAGTACCTATCAGGTTTAACAGGAGCAGGAGGCAAAGAATCAGGGTTCAGGAAGCCTCTGCAAAACATCTTCCACCACATTCAACACAGGAGGTATAGCTAAGGGCCTATGCTGGGGTAAAACAAGAATTCCCTAAGCCTCTTCCTGGAATCAGAGTAATCCTGGCCTTCCCATTTAAAGTGCTCCTCATGGAATGCAGAGTCTCTGAAAATGAAAAATCCTCAGGAGGAGAAGCCAAGGAGTGGCATCATCCACATCAGAATCAGAATAATGAGGATACTCCTGCAAATCTTCCAGAAGATTCAGAAGCCCCTGAACCCTGTTCAAAACTGTCAAACTCTGGTTCCACTCTAGGCCTCTTATCAGGAGGGCCCATAGAACCTCTAATCATAGTAATCAAATCTTCTGCCATTTTAAGCATATGTTTCTTAGGTACAGAACCCGAAGGCTAGGAGAAGCCCCTACTGAAGCTGAAGTTGGCCTACCTCTAAAGAAGTTTTGGCAACAGAAGGAGAGGCTCTAACTACTTTGGGAAGAGAGGGAAGAATAGTTACCTGAGAAGCCCCTCAGCCTGGCCTGCCTCCTGAGAGGTACATCCTGTAACAGTAAAGTTTCTGCCTGAGACTCTATAGAAACTCCTGGCAAAACCTCTGGCTCCACTGAGCCATCTAAAGAACCGGCGTCTGGGACTGCGGTTCATCAACCCTAGGCTTCGCTGTTTTGTCCTTGCGCTTCTTGGATGGGGCGTCGGAGCATCCGGCGGCATTTTATAATTGCAACGCTTCCCAAACACTAATCTGGCACAGTCTAACCTCCTCTTAATAGTGCGTTTGTTAAACTTAGCACAAGAGCGGCAACCAACAACGTCGTGCTCAGGCCCTAAACAAGGTATACATAATGTATGGTAATCCCTATGAGGTATTTGTTTCCCACAAGAAATACAGTTATTCACTTTTTCTGACATCCGGTTAAAAACTGAGGCAAGAAAAAACCAAAATATTCCCCAACGGGGTACTTAGCCAACTCTGATTCGGTCTGAAACTCCGGTTTCGGAAATATTTCAGAACGCCAACCTGCACTCGCAAAACTGCTTCTGCATCGGCTCACGCGGCAAAAGACTGAGGATATGGCGCGGTCATGCGCATTAGTACCCTGACGTACTGACGTCAGTCTAATGCGCCCTGACCGACGTCAGCCTTATACTCTGGTATTCGGGCCGACTGGATGCGGACTATACCCAATAGTAAGGACTGCAGCAATGGAAGACGAAGAACATCTTCAGAAGACAGAAGAGAACCCTGAAACGGGCTGCCATGAGGCTTGAGATGGTTCCAAGGGTAGAGGAAGAGCTGGATTAGGACCCAGGGGCTTTTGGTGTGGGAGAAGCCAAACACGTGCGGGAAGCCCGCTCAGCAGGAAGGGAGACCGCTTTCTCTATGGCCTTGAATATTGCAGCTGAGGGGGGAACCCAAAGCCACCTTGGGAAGGGAAATAGCTCTGAAATCCTCTAAGTCAATTCCCCCACCCCCAAAGCCAGTGCTTCAGCTCCAAGATCCCTCCAAATCTAAGGTACTCAGAAAAGTACAGATAAGGGAAGTTGAGAGTAGATGATGACCATATCTTTGGATCCAGTGAAGGCAACCCTTAGATGCAACTCAGACCCAGGTACCCTGAAACCAGAGGTGGGATCAGGGTAGGAGTCACGACTGGAAGAGGGAAGTACCGAAATTTGCAGGACCGACAGGGACTGAAGCCAGGAAAACCCCAGCTGAATTTGGGTTCAAAGGAACTTCAGCATCCTTTCCACATCCACTTCTGTGAGGTTAATGGTAGAGTGGACCAGCCTGATGGATGATTAAGTGGAAGGAGGCCTGGAAGAGTGATGCATTAGTAAAGTCTTGAGGACACTGGCTCCATTGAGAATCTTGGCTGAGTACAAGGAATAATTACAATGCTCCATAAGGGAACCCTGGTCAAAGATGGTGCCGAGGGAGCAGTCCTCATGAAGATGCCCCACACCTATACAATCTATACACTTAGCAGGTGCATCAGAATTTGGTACTTTGTGGCCACACGCCACACTTTTCTTGAAGACAAAGGGTTTCTCGGCAATGCTGTGTAGAAAAGAACAGAAAGCTCTACAAAAGTACCTCCAAGAAGAAGACACAAAATTAAGATTTATGTAAGGAGACAGCTATCAAATTTAACTTCCAATCTAGCAAAAAGAAAAGAGCGCCAATAGCATGAGGTAACTACAGGGTACGGAGTGGTAAAAATCCTAGAAGAGGCAAGCTAGAAGAGCAGGAAATGGCAAAACTAGAAGAAATACCCTAGAAAAAACAAATAGTTCAACTTATTTGTGTTGCCTGAGCACTAGACCACGTCTTATTGAGAGGCAAATCAGATCTGAGGTAATATTGGAGACAGTAGGGGATTATGGGTAAGAGCAAGAGCCTGAGCTTTGGATCCTAAGCTTATAGTGGCCAAACTTGGATCTGAAGATCTATCCTTTGACGAATGGATGGAAAAGACATCAACTCTAGAAAGCACTGGTAAGTTTACAACTGGAAAGGCCACAATGACAGCCTGATAGCACTGATGTCCTGATGAAGGATATGAGAGAAAAGACGTATCAGGTCACTGAATGGATGAAGTCTCAGCAGGCTCTCCTTTGTATAGGGGCCACCACTGGAAATTAAACCCGGATAAACCAAAGAAGCCTCAACATTAGTCTTGACACGTGCTGCTTTTGCTTTTTTATGGGCCTTAGCACAGTATAAGAGGAATGTATGCATACAACAGGAGACAACTCAGAGCGCCCCATAACTTGGTAAGATGCCCTGGGATGAGGAAGAAAAATGCCGGATGTTTCACATTTATGGACATGCAAAACAGCCTACCTTAGATTGGCCACATCTGGAAAATATTTTGCTGTTAACTGTCAAGTTCAGAGAGCACTTGTGGAAAGGAAGAGTGTCTTGCTAAGTCTAAGACACTGGAGACGCTGGGATGTGCACTGCCACAAGGAACAGATACATGGCCTAGTGGTTAGTACTCATTCCACAGATTTTGATCAACTTCTTTGCTCAGAGAAAAGGATAAAGTGTCGCCATTTGCTGATGTACCAAACTATTGAATGACTGACTGCATATCCAGTGGACACTTTGGCAGCACAAGCATTCGCAGTACTTCTGCCTCTGTGCTCACTCTGAGCTCCATAAGGTTGACATGCAACTGTCCTTTTTTCTAAGTCAGGACACTTGGGTCCATTCTACACTGAAAATGCACCCATGACAGGGCAAAACAATCTATAGTTAATACCTGGGACATCTAGAATATTTCAAAAGAGTTGTCTTGTAAGACTTGAGGTGTGTAGTTACCACTTTACATGCTGGCCACAAAGATGCAATAAAATAACCTTGTGGAAAAGTACTTTCTTTTTCATGCCGTTGTTGCTGCAGTCAGACAGCCCACTGCACAGTTCTCATATGCAAACATGCAAAGAAATCATGACAATGACTGCTGCAGCCACAGAACCCTGTACCCTGAGCAGAAACTATGCAGTGCCACCCCTCTCAAGCCAATAAAAGCTAGCACACTACTAGCCATACGACTGTCTGAAACCAGAAATGTTTTGCATTCCGGAGTATCCAGAATGCAACCCAAAAAAGGTATGGTATCGTGTGTGGGATAGTTGCAACTAAGATACACTGAGGGTTCAGCCAGATGATGTGAAAAGTCTGGTCAGACAAAGTCTGTAACCTAACTGATGCCAGGATGGGGCAGCTAGAAGCCTATCATCTAAGCAGGGAAACATCTGGATATTCTGTTGCCTCCAATGAGCACTGTCTATTTCTCTGCACTTAGTTAACACCCTGAGGGCTACACTGAGATCAAAGGGCAGAGACCTACTGGTGAATAACTTGCTCCAGCTGAAAAACTAAGCATCCTTTGAGCAATCCTGCCATGTAGGTGGGTGTCTTACAGGCCCAGACAGTATATCCAGTCTCCTGGACAGGCATGGGAGGATTGACTACACCAAGACCACCTAAAATGTCTGCTTTACCAATTATTAGTTTAAGCCAGTGGGCTTGACACTGTCTTCTTTGGCATCTAAAAGAATAAGGAATAAAATCCTTGACCTGTCTGGTCTAGTGGGATGTCCTGGATTGCCCTCTTTCTTAGCACAGTAAATAATGCCCAGTCTTTTTTTTCCTGAAGCGTATAACACTAGTAAGGACTTTGGTTGCAGAATGAGGTTCACAATAGGAATCCAAAAACCTCTGGATATTACGCCAGATCCATCTGTTCAAAGTGATTTGAAGATGCTCCGTCATATGCAGAGACAGCCTGCTTTCAACCGATTCCAGACTGGATCAATCAGGTGAGGACTCGGGGATCCTGCTAGCCATTCAAGAATGCTTGCGCTCCCCCTTAGTGATTTTGCTTCATTTGTTGATATTACTGTTGAAGGGAACTTTGTCCTTTCCTAACACCCCCCCCCCAGTTAAGTTGTTGTGGTTCATATCAAGACCCCATTTGAAGCTGGCTCCACTGCATTTTAGCTAACAACCTTCGAGAAGAATGAAATTTAACTCCACTGTTGTCACGGTTTTGACCTACTTCTTCATGTTCTTAAGGGGACTGCTAAATTCTGTACTAAAAAGGAGGAACCTATAAAAGAGGAGACAAAAATACACCATCATAGCCTCAACAAAACCAGTAAGTATGATCCAGGCATGCTAGTGCATGGAAATGCCAATGGTTGTAAGCTGACTGAACTCACATGGATCATGTGTTTTTTTTATTAGCATACAGGATGTGTCAGCATGGGCCATAATCTTTTTGTAATACCCCCATCTGGCAAGTCCTGCACATGTCAACTGATCTGGGAGGCCTCTCTGAAAATAAACCAAATGTGCAAGGTAATTATGCATCCTCAAAGTGAAAGTTGAGGAGATAAAGGGATAGTTCCTAGTATGTCCAGAAATTCAGTATTCTCATACAGTGGCTGGATTGCAAGGCTCTCTATGGTTGAACCCTAGGTAAGGTCAGCTGCACTCATAACGGGATATGGTTTCAAAATCTCTAACAAGACCATCCAGTCTCCAGGACACCAAAAGACCATGTCAAACCTCCTGAGTAAAGTGATCTTGGTATCTCTACCACAGGTAGGACTGCCCAAGTAGAACTGACAGCTGAACCATCACGCTTCCTGTATGTCTTCTCTGGGGGGGGGTGATAAATGGGTTAAGTCAGCCCCTCTTTTTTTTTACCTTGCATCATGTGACTAAACTATGAAACTGCGGTTCTCAGGAAAGAGGAAAACGGAACCAAACCATCCTCACTTTCCATGTTAAGGGAACCCTCTAACAGTACAAAAGCTGAGAGTAAACCGATTTTTCTGGGTCCTATGGGGATGGGACTTAGACAAATAAGGAAAGCCATTTTTGTGGCAGACTGCTATGCAAAGGAGCTGTGGCAATAACCTAGAGAGGGTTGTTTTTTTTTTTTTTTTGTTCCTCTGCTTCATCCTATGGCCTGCTACCCAGTGCCCTACGTGCACTGCCAAGTTTATCAGCTGCTCCTTTCCTTCCAAACTTGCTATGGCTTAGTTGGGGCAAAAAATAAAGAATCCTGGGGTCTTGCAATCACCTTCAGCTAGGCAGAGGGTGCATTTTACTTAATGACATACGTGGTTGTATTTGAGGGGGAGGCTTGCAATGACAATGTGTGGCTTAGTGTCCACCTCCGTGGCATCTCAGCCATGTCCACTATACCTTCTTCTCCATGTACCACACCCCCTTGTCATGATCTCCACAGCATGCACAAGGGACCATCATATGGAATGCTGAAATAACCACCTACTCCACCTTGTGCTCTCTCAGTCACCTGATCCGTTAATCGTACCACAGCTAACTGGGTATATCCCTCGATACCAAAGGAGCATCTAACAATGATCTAGAGAAAAGTGTTCCATCAGTACTAAACCCTAAGACTGCGAAGGCATCTCTGCCTAGCAGGATCTGGTGTACAGCTACTACTGAAAGATGCACTTGTGCTTGTATGGTAACACCCAACCTTCTAAACCTGGCTCCAAACCAACCTGTAACTGTTATGTTGCTGTTGGGCAAAATGCAATCACACCAATAAAGGGTACAGCCAACACTGTGGGAAAAGTAATGGAAACATTAGAAAAAGGCAAACATCTAATGTCAGGAGCAGACCCTGGGCACATTCTACTATACAATGTAAGAGTGCCTATTATAACAAACTGGTTGAGGTAGCACCAGCTCAACAGGTTTCCAATATGGCAAAATCATCTGATGGATCAATTTTGAGGGAGGAGTCCAGTCTCGCTACTGACAAATTGATCAGTGATGATGCAAACAATGGAAAGTATACCACCAAAGGTTGCCAATAGTATCTGTGTGCAAGTCTTGTCAATTTCCAGTTTGCACTTACTGACCCCTGTCATTATCATGAAGTACTGCTATTCAGTATAATGGTGCTGCAGTGGCGCTGTCGCCTCACAGTAAGACGTTGTCCCGTTCGATTCTCAGCTAAAGCGTCTTCTGTCTGGAGACATGCGTGAATGGGCGTACCTTCGTTGAAGGTTGTGCGTCAGGGCTGGCAACTCGGCACGTAACAATCTACTGCCAATCATTAGTGAACCGGAGTTCCGCTGTGGCGACCCCTAACCGGGAAAAGCCTAAAGACACAACAACAACTGCTATTCAGTATGTTTGTGTCTTTCGGCTTTTCCTGGTTAGCAGTTGCCACAGCGGAATGATTGGTAGTTGATTTTTATGTGCCGAGTTACCAGCCCTGGAGCACAACCTTCAACAAAGGTACGCCCATTCACGCATGTCTCCACGCAGAAGACGCTCTAGCTGGAATCGAACCGGACAGCGTCTTACTGTGAGGCGACAACGCTACCGCAGCACCACCACCGCGGGTAATTAGAAGTTATGTACTCACCATAACGTTCCATCTGAGTAGGTACTTCATTTGTCTGCAACCTGTGGGTCTCGGATCCGACCGGCAGCTTTCCAAGCTTCAAGATCCGAGCTCCTAGCTCCTCCCCTCTACCCACAATCCCCTGTCACCACCACACTACCTCAGATCGGTTTTGCTGTATCACCTGAAAAAACCTGTAATAAACAGGTTCAGATATTCTCAAGAATCATAAAGATCCTAGAAACCCGATACAGGTTAGGGGGATGGTTGCAGACAAATGAAGTACCTACTCAGATGGAACGTTATGGTGAGTACATAACTTCTAAATCTGAAGTAGTTACTTCATTTGTTCTGCAACCTGTGGACAGAGTCCCCAGCTACCTAAACAAAGAAACCTGGGTGGTCTATGGGAGGATATTCCGAAGCACCGCGGAGCCAAATGACGCCCTGCTTCTAGATATCATGTCCAGCTTATAATGAGAAATAAACGTATGAGCAGAAGACCAAGTGGCTGCTGAACATATGTCGTCCAACAGCATCCTGGACCAGAAGGCTGCAGAAGTTGCGATGGACCTTGTGGAATGTGCACGGATTTTGAATGGGGTTGTTTTGCCCGATGCCTTATAAGCCTGAGAAATACATTGACAAATCCAATTAGCCAGTGTCACCTTGGATATAGGTTTTCCCATGTATGAAGGAGCAAATGACACAAAGAGTTGATCAGCCTTACGAACATCTTTGGTCCTGTGCAGGTAAAAACGCAACTGTCTATGTACGTCTAGTGTATGCAACATGTATTCTCCCTTATTTTGAAAATTTTTGAAAAACACTGGCAGATTGATAGTCTGATTGATATTTGCCACAGATGCCACTTTTGGTAAAAAAAGACGGGTTAGTCCTGAGAGACACTCTGTCATTGTGGAAAATAAGATAGGGAGGTTTCATGCACAAAGCTTGGAGCTCTGAAACCCTTTTAGCAGAAGTTATGGCCACCAAGAATGCTGTTTTCCAGGACAGAAAATTAAGGGGCACAGAAGCTGCAGGTTCAAAAGGAGGTTTAGTTAAGGCTTGCAGAACAAAGTCCCAAGGGGGAGTCACGGATTTCACTGGTGGCTTGAGAAGGAAAACGCCACGCAAGAATGTCTTACACAATTTTGTAGATGCTAGAGATCCTAATCTGTCTCCCACATGAAAATGGGATATTGCTGCCAACTCTACTTTTACCGTTGATGCACTGGCCTCTTGTTCAAAAATCATGGACAAAAAATTCAAGATTGTATGAATCGGAAAAGTAAAGTGGTTGAGACCTTGGTTGTTAGCCCAGATAGAAAATCGTTTCCACTTGCTATTATAGATTTTTCTGGTGGACGGTTTATGAGCCGCTACCAGAATAGTTTTCACTGGTGACGAGATACCGGGAGTCCTTGCCATTAGTGGAACTGGATCAACCAAGCTGCAAGCTTGAGGTTTACCAAGTTCGGTGTTGGGTGCAATATCAGATCTGGAATGGGATCCAGGATTAAAGGGGAGGAGAGACTGAGACCGCAGGTATGGAAACCAGATTTGATGAGGCCAGAATGGGGCTATGAGGATAATTTTGCTCCCCAACCGTGCGGCTTTCTGAATGAACTTCGCCATAAGCGGAAGCGGGGGGTAAGCATAGAGTAGACCGGGAGGCCAAGCATGAATCAAAGAGTCTCTGGGGCTCTCCCCTTCTTGGGGAAGAATTGCGAAGAACTCGCTGCATTTTGTGTTTTGGGGGGGGGTAGCAAAAAATCGCAATGAGGCCAACCCCACTTGTGGAAAATTTCCTTCGCAACTTTCAGATTGAGAGACCACTCGTAAGGACTGAGAATTACTCGACTCAATTTGTCCGCCAGAATGTTGGATCGTCCCAGAATGTGCGTTGCTATCAGAAAGCGTTTGGTGGATATCGCCCATTCCCAAACTCTCATGGCTTCTCGACAAAGAGGGTAGGATCTGGTTCCCCCTTGTTTGTTTATATACCAGACCACTGACATATTGTCCGTCTGTATTGCAATCGTTCCTAAAGGTAGAAGGTCTTGGAGAGCCTGCAACACTAGAAGCACCGCCCTCATCTCCAGAATATTTATGTGCAAGGCGGTCTCCGACAAGGTCCACGTACCTTGGACGTTTCTGCCCAAATAATGCCCCTCCACCCTAGGCGAGAAGCATCCGTGATTAACGTGACCTGGGGGGGGGGTCACAAAGGGTCTCCCTTGCCTGAGTTCTGAGGAGTGAAGCCACCAAAGGAGGGATTCCCTGCAGACTCTGCTCAGGGGGATAGGAGTGTTCAATGGGTGGAGTAACAGTGACCATTGAACTTGGAGTGTCGACTGTAATATATGCATCCTTAGGCAAGCATGGAGAGAGAGGCAGATAGCCGCTGCCATCGAGCCTAGTGCTCTCAGGACTAACTCTGCTGGCGGAGCTTTGGTGCGAAGAAGAGCCAAAACCTGGAGTGAGAGGCTGGACAGCCTGTCCGAGGTCAAGAAGGCCCGAGAAGATCGGGAATCTAGCCTGACTCCTATGAAATCTAATGCTTGCACAGGATGAAGAAAGGACTTCGGTATGTTGACTGAGATGCCCAAGCTGTCGGCAAGAGACAGCACATAGTCTCTCGCGGTACAAAGTTGATGCCTGTTGGATGCTGTGAGGAGCCAGTCATCTAGGTACGGAAAGACCCTTATGCCCTGAAGCCTCAGGTGGGCCGCAACCACTGCCATGAATTTGGTGAACACCCTGGGGGCTGAGGTGAGTCCGAACGGAAGGACCCTGAACTGGTAATGACTGGCCCCTAGCCGGAAGCGGAGGAACCTCCTGGACCGTCTGTCCATTAGAATGTGGTAGTACGCGTCCTTGAGGTCTATAGAGCACATCCAGTCGTTCTCCTGAATTAAGGGGAGAATAGATTGTAGAATGACCATCCGGAATTTTTCTTTGGGGAGAAACATGTTCAGGGTGGACAAGTCTAGAATGGGCCTGAGGTCCCCCGTCATTTTTGGCACTAAAAAGAACCTTAAGTAGTAGCCCGATCCGGATTGGTCTGGGGGGACCCGCTGGATGGCTCTTTTTTCTAACAAATTTGAAATCTCTACGGTCGCCGCCTCTCTTTGATTGGGTGGGACATGGGGGAGGCGACCACCTGAGGGAGGACGAAATAGGAAGGGAATTTTGTAGCCTCTGGATATAATTCGGAGCACCCATCGATCGCTCATGATGGACTCCCACATTGACAGGTGCTTCGTTAAACGCCCCCCCGACTGCCTCCAGAGCTGGACAGTCGGGTAAGCCCTCAGGGCTGCTGCGCGGGTCTCTCAGAGAAAGGCTCCCTGGACCCGAAGTTACGCGGTCCCCCTCTGCCTCTGGGCCGGCGTCCACCCTGCCCTCCTCTGCCTCTGAAGGTCACGGAGTCCGAAGCTGGATAGGATTGCTGAGACTTGCAGAACCACAGCTTCTTTTGCCCCCTCTGATTCCTTGAGAAGGAACGTTGGGGGCTCGAGAAGCGGACTCTGACACCAGACAGCTTCTTCCAGTCCTTCTCGCTTTGGACTAGTGTATCACGTACAGTCTTGCCAAAAAGCGAAGGGCCGTCAAAGGGTGCGTTCGCGAAGGACGCCTTGAAAGGTTCCGCGAAATTACAAAGACGGAGCCAGGCGTGACGTCTCAAGACAACACCTGCCCCGCTGGCCCTTGCGGCTCCCTCCGTAGCATAAGACAGTAGCCGCATGGACGTATTTGAAATGGACTTGAGAGTAGCCATACGTGTCGAGAACACGGTTTTGTCCTCGACCGACATGGACTCAGGTGGAGTTGCAGTGTATTCCTTGATCAAATCCCGTTGCAGCCTGATGACATGCGCCATATAATTCAGCGCCCTCACGGAGAAGGTTGCTGAAGCAAAGGTCTGCTTCCCTATATGGTCCAGTGCCCGGGACTCCTTGTCCGGCGGGTGGACCGTGGAGCTCTCCTGGGAGAGTTCTCTCTTAGTGGCAGCAGCCACCAACATGGCATCAACTGGAGACCCTTTGGCCCAAGCCTGCCTGTCTGAAGGGGGGCTAAGGATTTTATCCGGTCGGCGTGGGATAGGCTCCCGGTGTCGGGTTCCTGCCAAGCCCTGGTAGTCAGGGGATCTGCCGGTGGGGACACCCAGGAGGTAGATGGGCCCGCTTCAAACACCTCCAGAAATACGGACTCATCCGAGGAAGGTTTTTGGGCAGACCACTCCCCCTAATACGCAACATTTCCATGATGTCTCCAAAGGAGACATCCTTGGGGGGTGACCTTGGGGAACCTTCCCTTTCCTCTAAGTCCGTATCTGTGGTGACTGACTCGGGGGAGTCCATGTGCCTCCTTTTACATGTCCGTTTATGAGGCACCTCCTCTGTGGGACTATCAGAAGAGGGCTCAATGGCCTCTTGTTCCTCCGAGGGAACCAACTGGAGGGTCTGAGCAGGCTGTCCCGACGGAAGGATGATGGAAGTTAGACCCGTAATGCAGTGGGGGAGCGGAGGGATCCAAAGCCCGAGTCGGGGACCTGGAAGACCTCGACAGTACCCTCTCCACTACCTCGAACGCCAAGGGAGAACTACTCTCTTCCGGCCCCGAGAGCAGTCTCCTCGGCTCCGAGATAGGGATCGGGGTCGGAGCCATTGGATCTGAAAGGGAGGTGCTCTCCGACATAGGCGGCACCGAAGATGCACCCGCTCCCACGGATCCGACGCCTGGCCCATGGCCCCGAGAGCTCGGATCAGAGATACTCGAGGGTATGGTCGGCGTCGAGAAGGCTTGGGCCACCGGCGCCGACAAAACCCCGGCTCCGAAGACTCCAAAACCCGGATCCGGGTTGAAGGAGAAATCAGGGAAAATATTGAAGCTGCACTCCCCCCCTGTGGAGGGGGGGCAGGAGGGTGGTGTAATGGCTAAGGTGTTCACCTTAGCAGCACAAGGTGCAGGGTTTGACTCTCATAGGGGGTAATTGGCTAGGCTCAAAATGGTCCATGAGGGCAGTTAGCCTAGTATTAATCTATGACTCTACGACTCTATCTGCATTTGGGTCTGCAAAAACCGACGCATCATCCTATCCATATCGGCATCGGAGAGAGACCTAGTAGATCTAGAGGAGGTCGTAGAGACGAGCCTGGAGGGCCGCCTCGACGACCTCGAGGGTGATAGGAGCTCCTCCTCCGGCTCCGGTGAGAAGGAAGGAGATCGGAGCCGATAAGGAGAAGGTCCGGACACCCTCGGAGGCGATTTAACAATTTTTGAAGGCGGAGCCGAGGGATGAGGCTTGGCTCGCCTCTTGTGTCTGTGCTTCTCCCTGTGCTTAGAAGGAGAAGACTAAACTTCCCTTGTACTCAAGGCAGTAGTGGGAGGTTGAGTCCCAGCCTGAGTCGAGGGAATCAGGGGTGCTGAAGCTACCTGGGCAGCTTGCACCTTGGAGGGAGAGGAAGAAGAGGCCTCCTCCGGGGGAAGCAATCCCGCCAGAATAAGCCTGTTCCTCCGGTCTCTCACAGCCTGGGGGTTGAAGGCTGCGCAAACCTGGTAGTCTGAAGACAAATGGGCAACCCCCAGGCAAATAACGCACTGAGTGTGGCCATCAGCTGGGGAAAGCTTATGGCCACACCCAGTGCACTTTGAAAAAACAGCTTTATGGCCTTCGGCCATTTTCCTGACACACACAATCACACACCCAAACACCTAGGGGAAGGTTTAACTGAATAAAACGCAATCCCGAAAACAAAAAAGGGCAGAGAAATACTCTTCTTTTTAACTTATTAAAGTTTTAAGAAAATCTCTTGAAAAAAAAAATATTCACTTCCCTGTCTAAGCTCAGGAGCTCTTCTCAAGACACTTGTTATTCATGCCGCGGCAAAAACTATCTGGGGTAGTGTGGTGGTGACAGGGGATTGTGGGTAGAGGGGAGGAGCTAGGAGCTCAGATCTTGAAGCTTGGAAAGCTGCCGGTCAGATCCGAGGTCGGATCCGAGACCCACAGGTTGCAGAACAAATGAAGTAACTACTTCAGATCTGCTATTCAGTATAATGTAGTGATATTAGATGCAGCCTTTTCAATTTGCATGAAATAGGATGGGACTTCACATTTCATGCAAGAGTCAAGGAATCGCAGCACTTCCTTTCTCTTGAGCCAAGAAGCACAGTTACCCACATTTTGTCCTTCACTTTCACAGAGCTTGGGACACCTATTTAATGTCCAGTAGCTAGGTTGCTGAAAATTGGGCCTAGGACAGTCAATCTCTGACAACAATGCAACTTACTGATGCAAGCACACTGAATGGCTTCCTGCGAACAGGTTTACCCTCCCTGCTGGCAACTCAGCCACAGGTGGGTGGGGCACACATCCACATCAGAACTAATTTAGAAGCAAATACTTATGGCACCAGAAGCTGAAGCTAGGAAACCAAAGTCTGATATCTCTTACTTAAAGAGTTCAGCTTACAGGGGGCATTCTTGGTCTGGGATGAATGCAACAATGGAAGATTAGAGTTCAGTGCCACAGTCAGATGTTGGCATACAGCATGATGACAAATGTCAGAGTTAGTGGAGAGTAACTCAACAAAAATTGCAAAATTTTGGGACACAGTATGCTGTTCATGCAAGCAGAGAATGTATTTGGAGTAGCTGCAAAAACCTGTAATTGGAAACAACACACATTGGTAAACAGGGGTTTGGGTGTCTTGAGAATGGGAAAACAGGACACAAGACCCCCGCAAATGTCAAAAGAAAACTAGAAAAAAAAAATGCACCACAACCAGTGGAAAAATATGAGAACAGTGTAGGTTACATAGCTGCAGAATCACAGTAACTCTGGCAAATCAAACTCTCTGCAAGGTAAGAAATTGCTTTTACCATAAAATCTGTACACTGTTTTGTGTGCTTAAATGAAACTACCAGAAACAAACTGAAGTGGGACATCCTAAGAGTTATGGTTATATGGCAAAACTCTGGGAAAGTTCCAGGCACTAAACAGTCATAGTATATGCAACAGGTCTATGTTACAACAGTGAACGATCGAACGCTGTTATATCGAACCTAAAACAGCAAAAACATAAATGAGCAAACTACCAGACAAGCGATTTTTTTTTTCCCAGGGAAAGAAAAAAAATCACTGTTCCCATAAAAAACACAACACTATTTTAAGTAGGGGGCTGTGCCCCCCACACCCCCCTACTTAAATATACCAACTCTGAGATCACATTACAGTGCCGAAAACGGTAAAGTGACGGAAGCGACCAAGTGACTTCTTTCCCAAGAAAAGAATTTGCTTAAAAGCCGCTTCGTCATTTTGCTTTTTCGACATTTACAGTTCGACCAAGACGCATTCGACAGAATGCATCTTCGGTCTTCTGATAGGAACCCTCTACAGCAGAGTGCTACCCGTTTCACAGAGGGCACCACTTTTTACCAGATTTCTTGATGCAGTCAAAATGGTTTCATACTTTTAATTGCTGCATCTAATATCACTGCATTATAATGAATAGCAATACTTAATGATAGATGACAGTATCAGTAAGTGCAAAGTGGAAATTGGCAAGACTGCACACAGATCCTACTGGCAACCAGCAACATGATTAACATGCATAGTTTCTCACAATAAAAGAATGCTCCCAATATGGATCTCTTTCTTCCCACAACACTTCATGCAGCTCTCAAAATACACTACCTGGGGAAAAAAAAGAGGGATATCATTTGTAGAACTTGCTAACTTTGCATCCTTTAAAAATATGTGAACTTTAAGAGCTGAAAAACAAAATGAAAACAGCAAACTGAATGTCAGACAAAACTGATACAAATTTATTATGAAACTTAAACTTAGGAGTTGTTAAAATAAACAACCACTTAAGTGTGTTAATCAAATTTATTTATTGGCATTTCATTAGCAGGAAAGTCAGACTGGGTAGGTGTCCATTTTCAACTGATGCCCTGGGAAAAAAGATCCAAAGTATTTCAAAAACATTTTAAGAAAAAAAGTTATGCATTCACCATAATGCTCCACCTGTTGTCCATTTTCATTCTTCCTCAACAGTAGGGTTCGGATCTGATCTTTTGATCCACATCAGACACTTCTTCCAAACTGTGGAATACTTGAACTCTCAAACTCTTCCCTTTACCCATAATGCCTTAGCCATCTAACATACCTCAGCTCTATAGACGTATACAGCAGTGGAAATTAAGAACAGAACAAAAGCTGGAGCTCAAACTAGGAACAGAGGTTCCTTCAATACCCTTTGCTCTATACAGGAGTAAAACAAGGAGGGGGGTAGGAGGGTGGGAAATTGAGGAAAAACGAAAATGGACAACACAGATAGAACATTATGGTGGGTAAAAATGAAAATGGACAACACAGATGGAATATTATGGTCAGGAGACAACTTTTTTTTATCTGATGATGTCATTTTCACTCATTCCTCAACAGTTGGGACACAGTCCCCCAGCTACCTAAACCCTGGCAGAACTCTAAGGAAGGATATTCCAGAGCACAGCTGTGCCAAATCCTGCTCTTCCCCCATTGCCCAGATCCATAAAAGTATGAGGATTAGACCAAGATGCAGCTGCACAAATATCACCCAAAGAAGTTCTAAACAAAAAGGCTGACGAAGTTGCCATAAGAGCTCGTGAAATGGGCTCTTGGAGGCTTTGGTAAAGGCAAACCCACTTTCTAAAAAAATCGTAATACAGTCAAATTAACCATTTGGCCAAAATAACTTTACATACTGGTTGGCCTAGTTCTGAATCAGAATAGAAAACAAACGATTTATCAGATTTTCACAAATCTTTGGTTCTTTTAACGGTAGAAGCATAACTGTATGTGGATATCCAAAAGATTTAACATATATTCTTTGTCTGAAATTTAGGACAGGAGACTGGGAGACTGATGACCTGAACTTTGCTAGAATCTCCCTGTGTTCTGTTTAACTGTATCAAAAAAAAATTTACGCTCGTTTCCTACCTTTCCTGTAACTAGTCTAGTCCAGACACATTTTCTGTATCCAGGACTGTTTGTAAGCTCCTGAGCCCCCTAAGCCTTTCTGTGTTGCAGGGAAGCCATCTACCTGATCAGTGGGAGTGGTAAGCACTAGGTAACCTATCTACCACAGAAGGAGTGGTTTCTGGCCCAGAAATTGTACTTATTGGCCGTTTGGGCAGTTTTTCCATCTCCCTCAACTTTCTGATTTAAAAGCCCACATTTGCACTTGTTTCTTCCCTTTCCTGTAACTAGTCTAGTCCAGATACAGATTTGCTGTATCCAGGACTGTTTGTAAGCTCTTGAGGCCCCCAAGCCTTTCTGCGTTGAAGGGAAGCCTGCTAGCTTATCAGTGGGAGTGGTAGGCACTAGGTAACCTATCTACCACATAAAGGAGTGGTTTCTGGCCCAGAAATTGTAGTTATTGGTCGTTTGGGCAATTTTTCCATCTCTCAATTTTCTGATTTAAAAGCCCGCATTTGCATTTTATGTCTTTCCAGTAACTAGTCTAGTTCAGATACAGATTCTTAGTTTTAGCACTTGAATTTGCTTATTCGTGCTCAGCACTTGTGCAGAACTTGTTGTAAGTACTAAATAAGCTACAAATTACTATAGCACTCAACCTTCCTCATTACCTAGAGGAAAACAGTTTTTGTACTTACTTTCCTCACTTGCTTAGAGAAAAACAGCTCTTGTACTCACTTTCCTCACTTGTCTAGAGAAAATATTTTTTTATTCAGGCATGTCCAAGGGATCAGCTCCCAGTTCTCTCCTGTCTATCTGATGAATCTGGGCATCTTGGAGCAATGCAGTAATTGCCTTATATACACAAACAACCCTCTCATCCTGCCACCCAACACTACAACCTGTGAGAGATGCACTTATCTAGCCAAACTGGAGGTAAAGCTCTCTCCAACCAAGACTGAACTTGACAGTCAAGAGGAGATGGTAAACACTTGCACCACACCACACTCATTACATAGTCCCACTAAACCTACACCACCAAAATTTATACATAGAAATACAAAAAACATTCACAGAGGCTCTCAATAATAATAATCTTAAGCAACAGAGACTTCCAAAGCAGAAACCCAAGCAACCTCCGCCCCTCAACACAACCCAAATGACACATAGCCCACAGACTCAGTGTGCCACTCAACCACAGTCCATAAGGCAAAACAACGCACCCAACACACTAGTCATAGGTGACTCTATAGTCAGGCACACTGATGTCCCATCCCATTCACCAGGCTAAACAAGGAGAAGGTTACTGTCTGCTGCCTGTCGGGTACCAGGATCCGCCACATAACCCACGCACTCAGGTCACTCCACAACAAGTACAAATATGACTCTGTCATTGTCCATGTTGGTGTGAAAGACCTCAGATGTACCTCCCTGGACTACATGAAGAGACATGGAAGAGCTCTCCGATCCTGTAGCCCAGGCAGGTATGACCCTAGCCCTCAGTATCATCCTGCCATCGCCCAGAATGATACCACAGTACAAGGACAAAATGATTGACTTCAACAATTGGCTAAACCTCTGGTGTCAATCAAAGGGGATCCAGTACCTGCCTGCCTGGGATGACATGGACAACAGACCATGATGCTTTGCCAGAGATGGCCTGCACCTGTTACCCCTGGGATTCTGGATACTGGCTAAGGTTCTTGCCGCCCCTATAGTGTCTTTTTTTAGGCAAGGTTCAAATGACAAATTCACCACCATAACAGGAACAGCCAAGCAAAAACTGAGGGTAATACTACTCAATGCTAGAAGTCTAAATCTCAAAATGCACTCCCTCGATTCACTCCTTAAAATGCAGAACATCGATATCTGTGCAGTGACGGAGACCTGGTTCAAGGCTCTAGAGAGCACCCCTGCATTACCAGGCTATAACTCATACCACATTTTTTGGCCATCTAACCTGGACCGGAACACAAAAGGCAGAGGTGTGTCCATATTCATTAAGGATATCCACACCTCTATGCTACTTGCTCAGCATAATGGATCCGAGGTTATCCAAGTACAACTAACTATGGGCAAAACTGCAATCTAAATTTTAGCTTGCTACAGATCCCCCACCATGCCCCAGGGTTCCCACTCCTCTTTTCTTGACATACTGGAAAATATTAGTGTTCAACCAAACACCCTAATAATGGGTGATTTCAACTACCCCACCATTAACTGGGAAAACTACTCATGCACCAACTCCTTCGTTCAATGCTTTCTGGAATTCATAAATTCCAATGCCCTGGATCAACTTATCCACACCCCCACCAGGGGCAACAATATCCTAGACCTAGTTATTACCAACAAGAGGTGACCAATGTTCCACATCTGAAGTCAACTCCTCGTTGGTCAGATCTGACCATAAGTTAATCACTCTAGATATCCACATCCCACCCACACCACCCATTAACGAAACCGCGGTAAAACATTTCTCCAAAGCCAACTTCATGCTTCTAACGACAGAAGTGGCGAATGTCATGACACCCATGCAGATGGACAATAGAGTTACGACTGCTGAATCCTACACAAATGCACTCTATAAGCACTTACACATGTGCATGGATCGTGCTGTCCCAAACAGGACCAAGATGCTATCCTCCAAAAAAAGGAAGCCAATCTGGTGGTCCCCTGCCATAAACAAACTCTACAACAGAAGGAAGAAACTGTTGCAAAAGAGAGTAAACTCCCATGAGTGGAGGAGCTCCCTGGTTAGCCTCAGTAAGAAGCTGAGATTCCTTAAGATCCTCCAAAGCTAGCTACGAAAACAAAATCGACACTGATTCTAGGGACAACCACAAAGCATTCTATAGCTTTGCCAAGAATCTCAATGGCAACACTCAGAACTACTTTGAGTTACAGCACAACGGCACGAAAATTACAGAACCAACTGATAATGCCAACATTCTGGCAGATAGGTTCAGTGCTAACTTTACCCCCCCTCTCACCCCCTACAGGGCCCATAGTTATACAGGAAGAATGCAGAGTCCCTGTAATTGCAGGTAAAAGCTGCACTCTCTAAAGCCAAAAACACAGCATCCATGGGACCGGACAACATCCCAAGCTGCGTTTTACACAAAATTCAAAACAAACTGACTCCCCACCTAAGCACCATGTTTAGTCATAGCCTCACGTCAGGCTTTGTGCCCACTGAATAGCGCACAGCAACAGTTATCCCACTCCACAAAGGGGGAGCCACCACTGATCCCGGGAACTATCGCCTTATTAGCCTGACGAGCCTGGTCTGTACGGCCATGGAACATATCATCATGGACAAAGACATTGGTAACCTCCAAACTTTGGACCCCACCCAGTTCGGGTTTGTGAAAGGCAGATGATGCCTCCTCAACCTGATCGACTTCTTTTAGGCAATCACCAAAGCTGTAGACGAGGGTAAGGTGGTTCACACAGCCTATCGTGACCTCGCCAAGGCTTTCGACACCATCCCCCATTCTGGGATTACAGCTAAACTCATTAAACTACGTATAAATCCCTACGTCACAAGATGGGTTGCTAACTGGCTCACTGACATAACCCACACTGTAAAAGTTGCAGACTCCAAATCTGACTTCAAACCAGTGACAAGTGTAGTACCACAGGGTTCAGTCCTGGGACCTCTCCTGTTTGGTACCTACTTCTCTGAAGTACAGGCTAACACAGAAGGCCTTTGGCTAACGAAGTTTGCAGATGACTGCAAACTAAGAGCCATAGTCAAGTCCCCAAATGATGTTGACATCCTACAGAAGGGCCTCACTGAGACAGATGCCTGGTGTCAGAGCCATGGCTTCAAGCACAATGCCAAAAAGTGCACTGTCATCCCCTTTGATAAAAACTCTGTACCCATGAACTACCACATAGGCGGCAGTCTACTTAACGCCGAATGTGTGATAAGAGACCTTGGGACCCAGGTGGACAGTAGTCTCTCCTTTGATAATCACATCACCACAGTAGTCAGGAAATCCTTCTACGTGGCACACTATCACAAAAGGGTTCTCATTCAGGAAAAAAGAGGTCATTGTTCCCCTCTACTCTACACTCAGACCAATTATAGAGTACAACGCCCCTTTTGGAATGTACCTCAAGACATCTGCAGCAGCTGGAAAGGCCACAGAGGTACCTCACAAACAGGATTACTGGCTTCAAACAGATGCCCTACATTGACAATCTCAAAACCCCCCAGCTTTACTCCATAGCATATCGCCTACTCCGAGGTGATCTCTGCCTAACATATAAAGCTATGTCAAACCCAGAGCTGTTAGACATGCTACACCGAAAGAAATCCCAATCCCTCCGAGCTACACACTCTAGGGACCTAAGCCTCATCACCACAATAAACAGGACATGCTGGAGGGATAGATTCCCATCTCAGAGACTTCCCATTTTCTGGAACAAGCTACCCATCTGTCAAGCAAAGTTCCTCATTAGCACTCCAAGAAAAATCTTGACAAGTGGATGGGAAATAGGAAATACACCCCGGGGATTACTTCTGTGGCTCTGCTCAACAGGGGCATAGGAAAAAATCTTTCTTGGGCGGCGTAAGCCAGGGAACCTTGTTGGCTAAGCTTACTTAGGACCTTGGGCCGAAAGCCTAGTACCTACCTATGAACCTAATATTAGATTCCGACACCACCTTTGGTTAAAAAAAAAAAAAAAAAAAAAAGGACTGGTCTGTAAAGAAACCCTATCCTTGTAAACATTAAATAGGGAGGTTCAAAAGATGGTGCTTAAAGTTCAGACACTTTTCTCTCAGAAGTGAGAGCAACTAGGAAAACAAAGTTTTCCAGGTCAAAAATTTCAAATCACACTTAGCCGATGATTCAATGGAGTTTTGAGACGAGGCCTGAGAAACAATATTTAGATCCCAAAGAGGAGTAGGATCCTTTAAAGGAGGTCTAAGAAGATTTCTCTGACAAAGGCCTTACAAAGCTTGGAGGAATCTAAAGTAGATTTACTTACTCCTATATGAAAGTTGGAAATGTCTGTTAACTGTACTCTGATAGTCGAGGAATTAAGCACCCTCACTTAAAACTGTTGCTAGAACGTCAAGCACTATTGATAATCAGTGCTGAAAAAGGGTCTAAATTCTTTCTATAAGCTCAAAAAAGATTTTTTTCCATTTACTTTTGTAAATTCTTCTAGGGGAAGTTTTATGGGAAGACAACAGAATATTACAGATGGGAGAGGAGATCCTGAGCGGTCTAGCAATCAACGGAATTGGAGAAAACATGCGGTCAAGTTGAGCCCTGAAATGGCCAGATGAGTCATGCCTGTCAGGCGAGATAGGAGGTCTGGAGTTGGATTCAGAATCCAAGGTGGGTACAGAAAATGAGGCCAAAGGAAAGGAAACCAGATAATGAGGCCAGTAAGGGGCAATGAGGACAACTTTGTTCTTCGATTGACATATTTTCAGAAGAAATTTGGGAAGGAGGGTAAGCATAAACAGACCAGAAGGCCAAGCATGAAGTACAGCATCCTTTAGTGACACCACCATTGGTGGGATCAGGGCAAAGAACCAGCTGCACTTGTTGAGGGGAGATGCGAAAAGATCACAGCATGGCTGGTCCCATCAATAAAAAAATCATCTTTGGCACATTGATATTGAGAGACCACTTGTGAGGCACCAGACGGGACCTGCTTAGCTTGACTGTAATCACGCAGGACTTCCCTGGGATGTGCGATACTATCAGAAAGCGATTAGAGGAGATTGCCCATTGCCATACTCTCACAGCTCAACAAAGAGGGGTAAGATCTGATCCCCCTTGGATGTTGATGTACCAGACCACCAACATACTGCCAAGTCTGAATCACAATACTCCAGGTTGGGAGACCATCTTGAAAGGCCTGCTATGCTAGGAGCACAGCTCTCATTTCCAGGACATTGACATGCATGCTGGCCTCTTCCGGGGACCATGTGCCTTGGACTGTTCTCCCCAAGAAGTGCCGCCCCACCTGATCAGAGAGGCGTCCATGGTCACTGCGGCTTTGGGATGAGGGAAAGCAAAGGGATGGCATTCTTGTATTTGACTGGAGTGAATCCACCAGAGAAGGTACTTCTTGCAAGCTTGAGTTATCCTGACTGGCTTGGAAAATGGGCGTTGGGAGAATAGGCCACTGGGTTGCGAGCATCTGTTGGAGGATTCCCATATGGAACCTGGCCAGGGGTACAAGAGTAATTGCCACTGACACAGATCCCAAGAATTGGAGTATCAGACACTTGAAAAGAGAAGACTTCTGAACAATCTTTTTGGCATGGCTTGAATCTGAGAGAGTGGGAGAGAAGCTACCTGACTGGCTGTACTGAAATGAGCACTGATGACTCCAACATTTGTTGGATTGAGTTGATATATGTTACAATTGACCAGTATCCTCAGGCAAGAACACAGCTGGAGTAAGTTGTCCCTTGCTTGAATTAGTTGATGCCGAACTGGAGCAGTCAGGAGCCACTCAGCTAGGTATGGAAACACTCAAAATCTCAGAAGTCTCAGGTGAGCTGCTACGACTGCCATGCACTTGGTGAACACCCTGGGGGGCTATGGGGAGAGCAAAGGGCAGTGCTCTGAACTGATAATGACAGACTCCCAGCTGGAAGCATAGATGTTTTCTAGATCACCTGTTCATTTAGCATGATAGTATGCATCCTAAAGATCTATTAAGCACATCCGATTGTTCTTCTGCAGAAATGGCAGAATGGAATGAACTGTGACCATCCGGAACTTTTTACACTGAACCGACTGACTTAATTTCTTGGGATCCAAAATTGTTCTCAAGTCCCCTGTCTTTTTCAACATTAAAAAGAATCTTGAATAAGTTCCAGACTCTCTCTGATCTGGGGGGACCTCTTGGTTGACTCTTTTCTAGCAGCATTTGTATTTCTAGTGCTGCTGCTTCCCACTGATTGGATGGAACATCAGGGATTTTCTTTGAAACAGATGTGGGGGGATGGGAAAATGGTATAATACAACCTCTGGATATTATCTTCCACACCCATGAGGCTTTCATGATATCTAGCCAGACTCTCTGGTGTAGGATAGACAACCCCTGACTGCCTCCAGAGATGGGCAGTCAGGCCTTCATTCATAAGTGCTGACAGGTTCCGTCAGACAGAATCGCCAAATCCCAGATAATTTAACTTCCCCCCTCTGCCCTTGGGGGAGCTCCCGCTAGGTGTATCATGAAAGGGACCCTGGGATTTCGTGAACCACATTTTTCTACCTCCTTACTAGTTTCTAGAAAAAGACCACTGAGGAGTAGAAAAAAAGCATACCCACAGCAGACAAAGTTTTCCCTTCCTGTTTGCACCTAGAGTGTGTGTCGTTCACTTTTGGGTCAAACAAAGAGGTTCTGTCAAAGGGTGCACTGGCGAAAGAATATTTGAAAGGTTACACAAAATCACTGAAGAGCATCCAGGCACATCTACAAATAGAAATGTCTGAACCCGCTTCCCATGAAGTACCTTCAGTAGCATGAGGCATCAGCCTCATGGATGAACTGGAAACAGACTGAAGGCTGGACAACTGTGAGGAAACCGTATTTCCCTTCTTTGGAAGACAAGGACTCAGACATTTGGTAAGCTCATTGACCAAATCTCTCTAAACTCTGGTTACGTGCGTGAAATAATTCAGTGACCTAAAAGCGAAAGTCACTAAAGCATAGACACACTTCCCACATCTGTCCAAAACCCTAGACTTCCTGTTAGGGAGATGGACCGTGGAAATGTGTTTCACTAGAGCCTTTCTCACCACTACTACAACAACCATGGCATCAACATGTACTCCTTTACTTCAGTGTGGGTGGTCTTTAGATGGCAAAAAAATCTTGTCTGGTCTCAAGTACAGACTCAATTATGTCTGGTTTCTTCCACGCCTGTCAAGAGAATCTATAAATTCCTCGGTGGGCAGAGTCACCCAGGAGGTAGACGAGCCAGACACAAAGGCCTCCAGAAACACTGATTCATCTTGAGAAGGATTTTCAGGAGACCAAACCACCCCTTTGTTTGAGGAGCTCCAAGATGTCTCCATAGGAGACATCATTAGGTGGTGACCTGGAGGATCCTTCCCCTTAATCAAAATCAGTGTCTTTAGTGACAGATTCATGACAGGAGTCTAA
Organism: Protopterus annectens; assembly: GCF_019279795.1. Taxonomy (NCBI): domain Eukaryota; kingdom Metazoa; phylum Chordata; order Ceratodontiformes; family Protopteridae; genus Protopterus; species Protopterus annectens. Next base: position 791,500,872 of record NC_056741.1, on the reverse strand, counting down.
GTGTCTCCTTTTGCATCTTTCCTTCTGAGGAACCTCCAGAGAGGTATCAGATTAGAACAATACCCTGTTGGGTGGTCTGCAGACTGGTTCAGGCAGGATGTACTGGTGGACCAGATGAGAGAGGCTCTGGATGCAAAATTGAATGAGACAGGGAAGGCTGATCAGAAGAGGGCAAGGTTGTCCGAACTCTAGGTATACAGAATACTCTCTCTCCACTACCTCAAACGTGGAGCAAATGGGGGAAGCAGAAATCGACAGATCCGGCAAAACAGGCTCTCTCGGATCGTTGGCTTCTACTGCCCCGCAAGCAAACCACTCAAGGAGGGAGTTAAAGCAGAGCTATGCAACACAGATGATCTGTAAGGAAGAGATGTCTCCAACAATTCTGGAGTGAACTCCAACACCCCGGAGCTGGCACAGATGCTTCATCTCTAACACACATTCAATCAGTACTCGATGCTGGACAGCTCAAAGAAAACATAAGAATCGAAGAAGCCAAAATCTTTAGCTTCAAGGAAGATGACCCCAAGAGTTTTGGATCCAATGGCTCCAAAATAGAAGGACAAATTGATGGAGGAGATATGACATGTGGTGTGGCTCTAAGGTAGGCTCTCTGAACCCAATGGGGTCGAAGCCGAGGGGACTCCCATTTGAATATGCATCCTGAGGAAAGTACAGTTGTGTACATTTATCATAAATGTAGATGTTCAAGTGTATTCACTGTTGCAGTCATTACATTTGGCTTATCTACCTGCAGGTAGCCCTCAGCCGGCCTGATTATCAAAGTCCTGGGTCCTGCGTCAGATGCTGTCTCTTATTCCATGAGGTCAGGCAGTCAGGGGTATAAAGCATACAGCCGACTCCATTACTTCTGTTTTTTTGCCCCAGATGTCAGGTGTCTCCATAATGGGAAGCAATTACATACAAGGTTACACCTCCAACAAAAAGCAAATACACTAGAAAGCTTAAATACAGTAAACAAGAAAAAAGGTATAGCCAATAGAAGTCAGGGGGGCTGGAGGGAGGATAACCAGGACTGCAACAGTGAATACACTCGAACATTTACATTTATGGTAAGTGTACACAACTGTACTACGTTCATCGTGGTTAGAGTCCCAAAACTAAGGAAGGGAGGAGGCAGTTAGAGATCATTAGGACCAGCTATTAAGCCCTGCAAGACTGCAGTGGCAAAACCAGCTCTGGATTTAGAAAAAAATAGGTAAGTGGTAATGCTTGGTGAAGGAATGTACAGAGCTTCAGATAGCAGCTTCTAGGATGTCCCTGGTCGGAACACCTCTGAGAAAGGCTGTTGAAGTAGATGCAGCCCTGGTGGAATGTGATCTTATCCCCTCTGTAGGGTAGGTTTTCCATGGTGCTTATAGCAGAAATGAATGCAATGGCCTATCCACTTAGAAATGGTTTGCTTTGAAATGGCCTTCCCCTCTGCCCCTGCAACAAAGGTAACTAGCAGCTTTTCAGTTTTCCTGACAGGCTTAGTCCTGTCCAAATAAAATCTAAGTTGTCTGTGCACGTCCAAAGAGTGCAGCATTCGATCTCCTTTGTTCTGTGGATTAGAAAAGAAAGCTGTCAAATGAATGGACTGATTAAGGGCCACACTGGATACCACCTTGGGCATAAAGGGAGGATTGGTCCTGAGGGACATCCTGTCTGCATGGAAGATGATGAAGGGCTCCACTGCCATGAGGGCCTGTAATTCAGACACTCTTCTTGCTGAAGTGATGGCTAGAAGAAAGGCTGATTTCCAAGAAAGGAATTTCAACTCTGCAGTTGCAGCTGGCTCAAAAGGAGGTAGAGTGAGATTTTCCAATACAAAGTTAAGGTCCCAGGCTGGAGTAGGGGCTCTCCTACGTGGTCTTAAATTTTTGGCCCCACTGAGGCATTGCTTCAGCAGGGGGTGAGAGAAGAGGGGTGGGCTCAGTATTGTAATGTACTGAAATGGCTGAGGCATGAATTTTAATATGCAAGAAGGAAAGGCCCTTGTGGAGCATCTCTGTTAAGTATTGAAGAATATGCAATAAGCTGGGCACTGTTGTGCCCATCATCCCCTGAGTCTAGCTCCAGGAACAGTATCTTTTCCATTTTTCAGCATAGGATTTTCTAGTACTAGGCATCCTTGCTTCCAGAATGACATCCAACACTTGCTTACTGAGGGATGGTATTGGAGAGCTCAGGTAATTAGCCAGGCTGCAATGTTCAGGGTTTGAAGCTGAGGGTAGACCAATATGGAACCAAAACAACAAATACTGAGAAAAAAGCACCTGGAGAACAGCAATCAATCTACCTTCTATTAATTAAGAAATAACCAAAATAGAATGTTATTTCTTGAGGAATCCCAATCCAGTAGTAAGCAGGAAATTTGGGATTCCCAAATTGCATAAAGGCCTTGATGATGTTAAATTCAGGCCTATAGTGGATGGCAAATGAAGCAAGATATGCTTCATGAGTCAGTATCTGGATTATTATATGCAAAAAGGTCTAGGTACCTTTGGATATATTACCAAGGATTCTTGGAATTTTTTAGGAAAATTAAATACAATAACTATTACTGCTAACACCATGTTAGTTACAATTGACGTTTGTAATCTATTTTCGGTTATTCCACATGAAAATGGATTAAGCTGGTTAGAGTGTCAACTGATAAAGACGGGCCTGTGTGATCAAGACCAAGTGAATGTTTTTATCACCCTGATGGAAGCAGTATTATACAACAATTTCTTGCTTCCAGAATGACATCCAACACTTGCCTACTGAGGGATGGTATTGGAGAGCTCAGGTAATTAGCCAGGCTGCAAGGTTCAGGGTTTGAAGCTGAGGGTAGACCAATATGGAACCAAAACAACAAATACTGAGAAAAAAGCACCTGGAGAACAGCAATCAATCTACCTTCTATTAATTAAGAAATAACCAAAATAGAATGTTATTTCTTGAGGAATCCCAATCCAGTAGTAAGCAGGAAATTTGGGATTCCCAAATTGCATAAAGGCCTTGATGATGTTAAATTCAGGCCTATAGTGGATGGCAAATGAAGCAAGATATGCTTCATGAGTCAGTATCTGTATTATTATATGCAAAAAGGTCTAGGTACCTTTGGATACATTACCAAGGATTCTTGGAATTTTTTAGGAAAATTAAATACAATAACTATTACTGCTAACACCATGTTAGTTACAATTGACGTTTGTAATCTATTTTCGGTTATTCCACATGAAAATGGATTAAGCTGGTTAGAGTGTCAACTGATAAAGACGGGCCTGTGTGATCAAGACCAAGTGAATGTTTTTATCACCCTGATGGAAGCAGTATTATACAATAATTTCTTGTATTTCGAAGGGCATTTTTATAAACAAGTTACTGGTGTAGCGATGGGGGCAGCTTGTGCCCCCAATTATGCCAATTACATAATGTCCTTTTGGGAACAGGAATATGTATCTCAAAGTGCTCATAACAAGTACATTAAACAACACATGCATTTCCTGGACAATATTTTTATCGTCTGTGAAGGAAATTGTGAGCAGTTGAAGGCATTTTTTAACTATATTAATAGCACAGTGGACTTTTTAAAATTTACTTATCAGTACAGTGCAGAAATGATAACATATTTAGATATCAAATTGACAATAGATAGGGAATTGAAATGTTTGAAATCCAGCATCTATAGAAAAATCACCTTTTCCAATTTATATTTGGATTACAACAGCTGGCACCCTCACCATCAGAAAAGGTCCATTGTTAAGGGTCAGATGGTAAGGGTGGCCAGGATGGTCAGTAATGACCAGGAGTTCCTTACAGAATTAGAATTTATGATCACTATGTTTAAATGAAGGGGATATCCAGAGACCCTATGTATGGATATTAGGGAAGAAATCATTCGGAAAAGGAATAGTGGTATGTATAAGACAATCCTGACAGAGGTTGCTGGGCAAGTTTCTAATCAACTGGCAGTTAATATTGATAAAGTAGAATTAAAAATTAAAGGTGAAGGTTTATTATTAGTCACTATTTGCAACCAGGATCCGCAGTGGTGCAGCAGTAGCGTTGTTGCCTCACAGCAAGAGGTTCTCCCGTTCGATTCTCGGCTGGAGTGCGGGAGTGCCTTCTGTGTGGAATCTGCATGTCCTCCCCGTGACTGGGTGGGCGTTCGAAAGACATGTGTAAATGGGTGTGCCTTCACTGAAGGTTGAATGTCGTGCTGGCACCTCGGTGTTCATGAAAATCTACTGCCAATCATTAGCGGACTGGAGTTCCGCTGTGGCGACCCCTAACCGGGAAAAGCCGAAAGACAATCAAAAAGCTATTTACAACCAGGATTCAAATTGGTTCAAGTGGATGGTAAAGAAAAACTGGGCCATCTCACAGTTAGACAAGAATGTAGAAAGTAAGATGGGTGATGTCCCCAGGTTTGTGTTTCGAAAGGACAAATCCTTCAAAGAGATCTTGGAGAAGGGGTCCCATCAACAGCCATCTAATACTGGGAGAATGATGGGTAACTTTAAATGTGGGAGATGCAGCATATGCAAACACATTATGGAGACGGGTAAAATCAAAGTGAATAATTATTTTATCTCCTTAATGTGGCATTATAACTGTTACACTCAAAATGTGGTGCATTTAGCCAAATGTGAGGCATGTCCTGCATTCTATGTGGGAAAAACTTTCAGACACTTTATGGATAGAACTAAAGAACGTCTTGGACATAAGGCATTTTAAATCCACCTATGCCCTTGCCAAACATATTGCTGAATATCCAGAGCATTATTTTAAATTTTGTGTAACTCAACAAATTAAAAATGATATTCAGAGTAAGGTATTAGATGACCATCTAGATATATGTGAACTCAAATGGCAACTTAGGCTGGATGCCCAAAACTATCCTGGAATTAATAATAGTGTTAGCATTGCCCCTATATTGAAGTTAAAAAAATATACTGGGAAGGTAGGTGGCTAAGCTAACACCGGATTAGTTTAGATTAATATGTCTATTTGGGCTGTCATATTTATTACTTTAGAATAACAATTTTTATATGTATGTGTTAAATGAAATGATAATAGTATTATGAATTTTATATTTATATAAAAACAAAATACTCAAAGTATTTTATCAATAATTTTATTTACATATTATGTTGAATGCAGTTTTAGTAAGTTTTGAGAGAATATGGCCATGTTGCTTTAAATAATTTGGAGGGAAATTAATTAGTGTACTGGGTGGATACACACAAAAAAAAATAAAAAAAGGAATGTGAGTGAGTTTTTAACCGTTCTGATGAAGTCCTGTTGTGGGGAAGAAACCTAGGTCAACAACTTTGGGGATTATCTACTTTTACAATAAAGCGTGGACTGGTTTGCTGTTACAAATGTGTATATTCTACTTTCATAATTGAACATGGATTGATTGCTATTCTCCAGGTGCTTTTTTTCTCAGTATTTGAAGTGGAGGGTGCAGAATCTGGCCCTCCTGCTGGGGCAGCAGGGAAGGGGTCTGAGGCAGGTGTCATGGTTCCAGCAGTGACATACTGCGCAAGAGGGGGTACCAGTGTTGGCGTAGCCAGTCTGGTGCAATAAGAATTGTCCTTGGCTTGTCCTGTTTGATCTTTAGCAGAACTTTCAAGGGGAGAGGCAGAGGGGGAAAGGTATAAATTGAGAGGCTTTCCCAGGTGAGGGACAGGGCATCCACTTTCCAAGCTTGTCTGTGGGGAGTCCTTTTGCAGAATTTGTCCAATTGGTAGTTCTGAGGGGAGGCAAACAGGTCTATCTCTGGGCTCCCCCATTTGTTTATCAAAATGTTGAATATCTTTGGTTCCAGTTTCCACTCGTGGGCCCATGAGACTTCTGCTTAGGTCATCTGCCAGTGAATTTAGCTTGCCTGGCAAGTATTGAGCTTGCTGGTGCACTTGGTAGTTCAAGGCTGTGTTCCACAGAGCCATGGCTAGTCTGCAGAGAGTGTAAGAGTGTGTGCCCCCCTGTTTGTTTATGTACCACATAACAGTGGTGTTGCCTGTATTTACCAATAATTGTCCTGGAAGAATATGGTCCTTGAAGGCTGTCAGAGAATTCTGTACAGCTAACATTTCTTTTTGATTGATATGCAGGTGCACTTGACTCTGGTTCCATTTGCCCTGAATGCACTGCCCTGCCAAGTGAGACCCCCATGCATAGTCTGATGCGTCTGTTGTTAGGGTTTTGGCGGCAGGGGGTAGAGTGAATGGCAGTCCCTTGTTGTGGTAGCAGGCCTCTGCCCACCAAAGGAACTCTGCCTTTATACAAGGAATGATAGGGATCACGGATTCCAGGTCCTGAGAATGTTGACACCATAGGCTTTTTAGATACCATTGTAGTTTCCTCATATGCAGTCTTGCATATGGAATTAGTAGGATGCAAAATGCCATGAACCCCAGTGCTTGCAGTATTTTCCTTGCAGACAGCTGGGTCTTTGTGGCCAGTAGTTTGAAGTAGGCTGTCAAATAAACTTGTTTCTCTGGCGTGAGGTAGGCCATCTGGGAAGTTGTGTTCAAGCTTGCTCCCAGGAATACAATTTGTTGGCAGGGTACTAGGTGAGATGTCTTTTCATTTATGGTATACCTCAGAGAGGTTAGCAGTTTCTTTACAAATGCCAGATGATTTAATAGTATGTCCTGGCTTTCTGCCTGAATTAGACAATCATCCAGGTATGGGTATATCTGAATATTTCTTTGCCTGCAGAAAGCAATCCCTGGAGCTAGGCACTTTGTGAATACCCTGGACATAGTAGATAAGCCAAAGGGCAGTGCAGAGAACTGATAGTGCATGTAGCCTGCTATGAAACATAGGTATTTTCTGCAAGATTCCCTTATTGGGATGTGCAGGTAAGCTTCCTTTAATCCAATGTTGCCAACCAGGCATTTTTGCCTAGCATGGGAAGCAGCTATTGAAGAGTTAGCATTTTGAATTTTGGGATTACAAAAAAAGTGTTTTGAATAGACAGGTCCAGGACAGGACGCAAAGAGTGGTCTTTTCTGTGTACCAGGAAAAGTCTTGAGTAAAAACCTTGTCCCCATTCCTCTGCTGGACAGGTTGAATAGCCCTGATACTCAGAAGTGAGAGAAATGGCTGTTGAGCCTCTGCCCACTGATTTGGGGGTAGGTCTGGCCAACTGTGTGGGGTTGGTAAGGAGTGGAAGTGGAATCTGTATCCTTGGGAAACTATATTTAAAATCCATTTGTCTTGGGTAATGAGTTCCCAGTTTTTTGCATGCAGGGCAATTTTTTTTCCCCCTAAGGGAGCAGATAGTTGGGCAGGGCTTGGAAGATTTAAGGTTAAGTCACTGTGACAGTTTACCCATGGCGAGTGTCTTACTACTTCCAGCTTTGGAAGTGGGAGCCCCCCACTGCTTAGGCCTGTGAGTACCTTGAGACTGTAGCCTAGGCAGTCTGCTGTTTCTGGGTTTGGACTGAGAAAGCCTGGAAGAGACAGGAAAGGTCTACTAAATCTGGGAGGCTGTACTTGCAGGAAATATTTAACAGTTTGCATAGATTTAGCTTTTTCCTCCATCTTTTTAAGTACTTCTGTTTTGTTGAGAAACAGGTGGTCTTGGTTTAAGGGAGCATCCAGTAATTTAGCTTTAACATGATCTGGCAAATTTTGCTCCTTAAGCCAAACATACCTTCTAAGAACAGACACAGCCTTGCAAGATGCTTCTAAAGAGTCAAAACCACATTGCAAAGTATGTTTACCAACTTGCTCCGCAGAATGCATTAAATCCTGTAATTCTTTATTTTCAGCACAGTCAGGAATCAACGTAATTTTCTGTTTAAGTAGTCCAATAATATGCTGCTGATACTTTAACATATGAAACTGGCAGTTTAAGGCCCTTATGGCCAAAGCAGCAGAAGTGTATACCTTCTTACCCCACCTGTCCAGGGCCCTGGAATCTCTATCAGAGGGGGTAGGATTTTTGGCAGTAGTAGCCTTAATGACTCTGGGTCTCTGTGAAATGGTCTCTGGGTCCACAGTAGGATTCTTAAAGAGAAACTTGTGAGAGTCAGGTACGCTGTAACACCTGTCAGGTTTTCTGGGAGCTGGAGGTAAACTGTCTATGGCCAGGCTAGATTCCAAGAAGGCATCATCTACAATGTCCAGTACAGGAGAGATAGCTAAAGGCCTGTGTTGAGGTAGGAGTAAGAATTCCCTAAGCCTCTTTTTGGAGTCGGAGTAATCCTGGCTTTCCCAGCAGAAGTGCTCCCCAAGAGTGTGCAAGGTTTCACCAAAAGAAAAATCTTCTGGAAGGGAAGCAGAGGAAATGGAGTCCTCTGCATCAGAATCCTCATAGGCAAATAAGGGCAAATCCTGGTCATCAGAAGAAACAGAAATTTCAAAATCCTGATCAGAAGAACCAGAAGGAAAATCAGTTTTAGGTCTCTTAGAGGGAGAAGACTGGCATCCCCTAATCAGAGTAATAAGTTCTTCAGCCATTCTTATCATTTGCTTTTTAGGCATATGGGCCTGACCATGCGGTTTGGATGTCGGTTTTCTAGGCGTGGGTTGAGTTTTAGGCCTTGAAGAAGAAGATGGCGTCTGTTTAAAATGCAAGTCCGTAGCCCTGAATACACCCTCAGAAGCCGGTGCCTGCACAGCGGCTCCGGACCCATCCAAGGTAGAGACATCCGTGGGTTCCATAGGTGAAGAAGCATCTCTTGGCTTACCGGACTCCGAATGCGTCTCAGTAGAGGCCTGCAAATCTGAAGTAGTGGCTATCAGGGGCTGCGAAAGCACCTGAGTACCGGTGAACTGGTGACTAGCTTAATGGAAGCGTCGTTGGCAGATTTGGACCTATGCAGTCTGTCTCTGTCTTTATCTTTACATGTTTTTGGAATGTCGGTAGTCGGGTGGCTTACCAAAGCCATTTCTGGATAATTAACAGAGTACTGAAACAGTTTGCTGCAAAAATGGACCAACGACGAATAGTTCGAGGATTGAATAAGGCACAAAACCTGTCAGCGAGGGACATCGTGGTCTGGGCCTAGGCAAGGAATGCAGTAGGAATGAAAATCTTTATGAGGTATTTGCTTTCCACAGTTAATACAATTGTTAACTTTTACTGACATCAGTTTAGAGCAAGAAAAAAGATCCCCAACGGGGTACTTAGCTTTTTGAAGACTTCGGTTCTGAAATTCGAAAATGAAAATTTCAGGAGTCGGCCGACCGGCACTTGTGAATTGCTTCTACTTCGAGCACCGCACAGCAAGAAAGTCTAGTGTAATGGCGTCGGCTGCATGCTTTATACCCCTGACTACCTAATGTCATGGAAAAAGAGACGGCATCAGACGCAGGATCCAAGACTTTGATAATCAGGCCAGCTGATGGCTACCTACAGGCAGATAACCCAAACGTAATGACTGCAACAGTGGAAGAATATCTATCCTATACACATCTGCTTTGTTTAGGGTCCTGGAAGACTTGAGAGGAAACGAAAGAAGGATGTCTCGAATGTTGTCTAGGAGACTGCTCTAGAAATGGTGAAGGGAATCTGGATGTGATAGGCTCCCAGATCAGAGATGGAGAAAGGATCCGAGGGGATGTTTTGGATAAACTTCGGATTTGGAGCAGTCAGATCCAATTGTCTTGAAAGTTTAGCCAGTGGCTCCGTAGATACAGCTGAAGATGACACAGAAGCAGAAGGACAATCTGGGAATCTCTTGCAAGAATCCTTGGCAAAAGAATCACCCTTATCTTGATTCTTAGGGGTTTGAGCCTCAGTAGCCACTGACGAATGTTTAGAGGAAATCAGACCTCCTAAGAATCAACTTGTTCTCCCTGTCTGTTAGTGCACAGGAGATGAAAACCCTTGCATATGTCACAAATCAACATCTAGGTCTAAGGCCTAAACCATAAACCCAACATATCAGTCATAGTAGACTCCACTGTGAGACATACAGATGTGCCCCTCACCAGGCTGGATAAGGAGAAAGTCATGGTTAGTTGTTTGTCAGGTGCCAGAATCCATCATATCACCCATGTACTCAAGTCTCTCAACAACATGTACTGTTATGACTGTCATTGTTCATGTTGGGTAAATGACTTGAGATATACCTCCCTGGGCTATATGGAGAGAGACATGATGAAGCTCGCTGAATGTGTGTCCCAGGCAGGTATGTTCCCAGCCTTAAGCAGCATTTGACCATCACTCAGCATGATGTTTCAATACAAACAGAAAATGATTGACTTTAACAAATGGTTTACTTTCTGGTGTCATTCCAAGGGGATCTAGTACCAAACAGCCTGGGAAGACATGACTGACAAACCACAATGTTTTGCCAGAGATGGCCTGCATCTGTCTCCCTTGGCTTCAGGTTTCTGGCAAAGGTTCTTGCCTCACTCATACTGCCTTTTTTAGGCAACGCCATGAGGTCAAAATTACCAACATGAAAATTTAATCAAAATGTAAATTAAAAGTCATGCTGCTAAACGCTAGGAGTCTAAATATGAAACTGCACTCATTGCAAGCATTCTTAACCCTGGAAGATGCTGCCATTTGTGCAGTCACAGAATCTTGGTTCAAAGCTGTGTAGAGCACCCCAGCCATTCCAGGTTGCCCATCTTATCATACATTCAGACTCCAAACCGTGGGCAAAGCAAAAGAAGGTGGAGTTGATATATATATATATATCTATAAAAAAGACATACACACCTTCAGGCTGGTCAAACAGTATGACACACAGGAGATACTCCAGGTGCAGTTAACTACTGACAAGACCCCTATTCAAATCATAGGCTCCCAACTTTGACTTAAGATGCCCTCTCCACCTATCTGGACCTCTTCAAATCTATCAAGATTCAACCCTTTACCCTGATGCTGGGCTACTAACTATCCAAGCATAGACTGGAAGTAGTACTCATGCCAAAACACAAATGTCCAGAGATTCCTTGATTTCGTCACAGCAAATGCTTTACTGCAGCACAGGTTAAAGCTGCATTGTCCAATACAGCTTACACGGGAGCCTATAATATCCCTGGCTGTGTTCTACATGAACTACAAAGCGAACTGGCACTACATGTGTGTGCCCTGTTCAGTCACAGCCTTAACTCAGGCTTTTCCCTGCAGAATGGTGCACTGCTACAGTCATCCCTCTCCATAAAGGGGGAGCAATTACAGACCCTGGGAATTATCGCCCCATTAGCCTGAGTCTGATATGTAACGCTATGCAGCACATCATCATGGACCTGAGTAACAAAGATATAGGAAATATCCAAAATCTAGACCCCACGCAATTTGGCTTTGTGAAAGGGAGATCATGCCTGCTCAACCTGGTTGACTTCTTTGAGTCAGTCACCAGGACGGTGGATGAAGGTAAGTCAGTGCATACAGCCTACCTCAATCTGGCCAAGGCCTTTGATACCATTCCTCACATGGGAATTATTGATAAACTCACCAAACTAGGCATCAACCCCTATATCACTAGGTGGGATGCAAATTGGCTGACAGAACACACAGTGTGAAACTAGCAGACTCCAAGTCTGACTGTCGACCAGTCACGAGTTGAGTCCAACAGGGATTGGTCCTGGGTCCTCTCCTGTTCGGCATCTACTTCTCAGAAGTCCAAGCCAACATAAAGGGACTCTGGCTGACCAATTTCGCAGACAACTGCAAGGTGGGAGCCATTATAAACTCCCTTAGTGATGCAGACATCCTACAGAAAGGCCTCACTGAGACCAGTGACTAGTGTCAAAACCATGGCCTTAAGCTTAACGCCAAAAATGCGTCACCCCCTTTGGTAAAAACTCAGTTCCCACTAATTACCACATCAATGGTAGCCTACTTAACGCATTATAAGAAATCTGGAGATGCAGGTTGACAGCAACCTCTCCTTCGGCCACCACATTGTCACTGTAGTCAGAAAATCCTTCTATGTGGCACATCTTGTGAAGGCTGCCAGCCTTGCCAGATAGAATTGTATAGATAATTCTGTCATTTGTGAGTAAGAATGTAAACTACAGGCTTGTTGTCTTAAATGTAAAGAAATATTGTTACATGTGGAACTGGAAATAAATGTGACAACAGTGCTCTCTACTGACCAAAGTAAAGCATGTGGTGACCCTTTGAAGTAGACAGTGGTGCCAAAAAGTCTAGATGAAGAAATTCTTTCTATTGTTTTAACTGAGAGTTACATTGCTAGATTTAAACATGCAAATGTATTTTTACTGCTCTGTTCCTGACCAGCTGCAAGATAACAAAAGAGAGATATTAAAAATGTAAATGTAGTTAATGTGTAGCCTGGGAACTCCGAGAAGGGTGAAGAATGATGTAATATTTAGTGGAACTGCAGTTTCAATTTAAACAGTGAGAACCAGAGATTATTGAGCATTTTTGCCTTGATCATCCAACTCACAGCATTCTGCCTGTTGTCTTATGTAAGTTATCTTAGACTTGTGTTTTCTTTTACAGATAGCCAGAACTAGAAAGATTAGGCAAAGTGTTTTTCTGTGATGTCAGAACTGTACTACTGAATTATTATAAGTATTTCTGTGAGATCTCTGAACTCTTGACTAGCACTGACTGTGTAGTAGAAAGTATTGTCTTGTGGTTTTAATTATATATTAGTAAATATTTTACAACCTTTTAACTGTGGCTGTTTTGTGCAGAGATAAGTTAGGCTCTAAGAGTACATTGCATGTATATAAGGATCCTGCACCAAGTCACTATAATAAGCCTTGAGACTGTTTAGTCATACTACCAATTGGATAATAATATTGCCCAGTAATACCTGGACACCCTTTTAAGGGCCTCTGAGTAGCTGATAAATATTAGCTGGATGGTGGCAAGTGGTACTACCATATAGTCTGGGTAAAATGGGCACAGCTGGAGAATCTGCGCCAGCCTTCCTCAGGAGTGTCTGTGCAGCTGTATAAACTTATCTCAAAGTGTGTGTGCGTCAGCTACTTGGGCAGGGACACGAAGCACTGGTTGGACAGAGAGGGTGCTGCAGATTTTAGCTTGCCCAGCCGGCTGAGATCTGAACCCTATAGCTGTGCCAGTGGGGAGTATTATTGGGGACCTGGGGAGCAACCAGCCCCGGACTGACTGTGATCTCTGTGTGCTCTTAAGGGAAATTGCACTTCACTGTGCGTATTTGTTATCCTTCCCTCATATACGAGACGCCCTTCTCTGGTGTTAGTGGTGAGGACTGAGGCTCCTTGATTGTTGGGCCAGGACACGGGCATCACACATCTCATTACCAAGGATTTTGCGTCCAAGAAGAAAGAGGTCATTGCCTCTCTACTCTTCCCTCATTAGACCAATCATAGAGTATAATGCCCAATTTGGCGTGTACCTCACTAGACATCTGCAACAGCAAGTACCTCACAAAGAGGATCTCAGGCATTAAACACATGTCCTACACAGACAGACGCAAAAGACTCCAGCTATTCTCTGCCTGATATTGCCTACTTAGAGGCGATCTTTGCTTGACTTACAAAGCCATGTCTGACCCAGCTTCGTTAGAAATGCTGCATCTAAATAAATACCTATCCGTCCACACCACATGCTCCAGAGACCTCAACCTCATTACCACAATCAATAGAACATGCTGGAGGTACAGGTTCCTCACCCAGAGACTGTCCATCTCTGGAATAGACGTTCCATACATGTCAAGCAGAGCACCTCGCTGTCCCTCTTCAAGATAAATCTTGATGAGTGGATGAGTAATAGAAAGTTAAACTCGAAGATCAATCCAGTGGCTCTACTTGATACTGGCACTGGGAACTAATGTCGGGCAGCATGATGCCAGGGCACTTCTATGGGCTAGGCTTGTAAAGGCTCCAGGGCCATTAGCCTAGTACACACCTATGAACCCTGTACCAGCTGGTTGAAACCCCCCCGCAAGAGGTGAAAATATCTTAGACTTGGTATTAACATGAGTTAACCACTGCGGCATTCCTACAGTGTCATCCTCCATGGTAAGCTTTGACCAGAAAGCGTTCACTTTCGAAGTCACCATCTACTCTGATGACCCCCCCCCCCCCCAGCTAGGGTCAAACAAAAAAAAAAAAAAACCTCTCCAAAGCTGATTACAACCTCCTGAGGGAAGATATAAACAGCTTCACAGCCCCCTCCCCCTCCTCCACAGGAACTGACACATATGCCCAAATCTACATCAAAGTACTATACAAGCATTTATATAGATGCATGGAATCAGGAATACCCAAAAGGACAAAATCCTCCTCCTCAAGGAAGAGTAAACCTGTCTGGTGGACATCTGCAGTAAATAAACTCTATAATAAAAGGAAAAAAACTGCTGTCCAGGACCAAGAAGGAGCAGGTGCCTAACTGGAAGAAATCTCTCCTTAGCCTGAACAAGCAAATAAGAGCACTAGTGAAATAGTACAGTTGTGTAAATGTAGATGTTCGAGTGTATTCACTGTTGCAGTCATTACATTTGGGTTATCTGCTTGCAGTAGCCCTCAGTCGGCCTGATTAATAAAGTCTTGGGTCCTGCATCGGATGCTGTCCCTTCTTCCATGACGTCAGGTCGGCAGGGGTATAAAGCAAGCAGAAGATGCCATTACATCAGTTTTTCTTGCCCCAGATGTCAGGTGCCCCCCTAATGGGAAGCAATTAAATCTATAATTACAAGGATATACCTGCAACAAAAAAGCAAATACACCAAAAAGCTTTTTGAGCATATTAAGGGAGAGTAGAGGTATAGCCAAAAGAAGAAAGGGGGCTGGAGGGAGGGTAACCAGGACTGCAACAGTGAATACACTTGAACATCTACATTTATGGTAAGTGTACACAACTGTACTATGCTCTTTGTGTTTCACTGTTGCAGTCATTACATTTGGGTAGATTCCCAAAACTAAGGTTGGGAGGAGGAATTTAAATAGAATTGGGACCATCTATGAGGTCCTGCAAGACTGCAGTGGCAAAGCCAGCTCTGGATTTAGAGAAAATGGGCAAATGATAATGCTTGGTGAAAGTATGTACAGAACTCCAGGTAGCAGTTTCTAGGACGTCCCTGAGAAAGGCTGTGGAGGTAGATGCAGCCCTGGTTGAATGGGGTCTGATGCCCTGTGGGATAGGTTTTCCATGGTGCTTACAGCAGAAATGAATGCAGTGGCCTATCCATTTTGAAATGGTTTGCTTTGAAATAGGTTTCCCCTCTGTCCCTGCAGCAAATGCCACCAGCAGTTGTTCAGATTTCCTTTGAGGTTTAGTCCTGTCCAAGTAAAATCTAAGTTGTCTGTGCACATCTAAGGAGTGCAGTATCCGTTCCCCTTTGTTCTGTGGGTTAGGAAAGAACGTAGGCAAATGAATGGACTGATAAAGAGTCACACTGGATACCACCTTGGGCATGAAGGAGGGATTGGTTCTGAGGGACACCCTGTCCGCATGGAAGATGATGAAAGGCTCCAATGCCATAAAGGCCTGTAATTCAGATACCCTTCTTGCAAAAGTGATTGCTAAAAGGAAAGCTGTTTTCCAGGAAAGGAATTTTAAATCTGCAGTAGCAGATGGCTCGAAAGGAGGAAGAGTGAGTTTCTCCAAGACAAAGTTAAGGTCCCAGGCTGGAGTTGGAGCTCTCCAAATGCTGACGCATGAATTTTGATGGGGGAAAAGGACAAGCCGAATCTGAGGTAAATTGGGCACTGCTGCACTCATCTCTTGAGATTGATTCCAGGCACAAATTATTTCCATTTTGCAGCATAAGATTTTCTAGTACTAGGCCTCCTTGCCTCTAAAATGATATTGATCACTGATTTACTGAGGGGTGGTAAAGGAGAGATTAGGTAATTAGTCAGGCTGCTAGGTTCAGGGTTTGCAGCTGAGGGTGCAGAATCTGGTTCTCCTGCTGAGACAACAGGGAAGTAGTCTGAGGCAGGTGCCATGGGGCCAAGCGTGACACACTGCGCAACAAGGGGTACCAGTGTTGGTGGGGCCAGTCTGGTGCAATTACAATCGCCCTTGGCTTGTCCTGTTTGATCTTTAGTAGTACCTTAGAGAGTAGAGGCAGAGGAGGAAGTGCATAAACTGATAGGTTTCTCCAACTGAAGGATAGAGCATCCACTTTCCAAGCTAGCTTGTGGGAATCCTTGTGCAAAATTTGTCCAATTGATGGTTCTGGGGGGGAGGCAAACAGGTCTATATCTGGGCTCCCCCACTTGCTTGTCAACATGTTGAAAATCCTTGGTTCCAGTTTCAACTCGTGTGGATCCATGAGGTTTCTGCTTAGTCCATCTGTCAGTGTATTTAGTTTTCCTGGCAGGAATTGAGCTTGTAGATTCACTTGGTAGCTCAAGGCTGTGTTCCACAATGCCATGGCTAGTCTGCAGAGGGGATAAGAATGTGTACCGCCCTGCTTATTTATGTACCACATGACAGTGGTATTGTCCGTCTTTACCATTAGTTGCCTGGAAGAATGTGGTCCTTGAAAGCTGTAAGAGCATTCTGTACAGCTAACATTTCCTTTTGATTTATGTGCAGGTTCATTTGACTTGGGTTCCATTTGCCCTGAATGCACTTCCCTGCCAGGTGAGCCCCCCATGCATAGTCTGATGCGTTTGTTGTTAAGGTTTGGGTGGCAGGGGGTAGTGTGAATGGTAGTCCCCTGTTTTGGTGGCAGGCCTCTGCCCACCAAAGGAACTCTAGGCGTAGGCAAGGTATGATAGGAATCATTGCTTCTAGATCTTGTGAATGTTGACACCATAGGGTTTTCAGATACCATAGTAGTTTCGTAATATGCAGCCTTGCATATGGAATTAGAAGAATGCAGAAGGCCATGAACCTTAAGGCTTGCAGTATTTGCCTTGCAGACAGCTGTGTTTTTGTGGCCACTTGTTTGAAGTAGGTTGTCAAATTAATCCGTTTCTCTGGCATGAGGAAAGCCATCTGGGAATTTGTATTCAAGCTTGCTCCCAGGAATATAATTTGTTGACAGGGTACCGGGTGTGATTTATTTCCGTTTATGGTGTACCCCAGACAAGTCAGCACCCTTTGAACAAAGGCCAGATGATTCATAAGTATGTTCTGGCTTTCTTCCTGAATTAGACAATCATCCAGGTATGGGTATATCTGAATATTTCTTTGCCTGCAAAATGCAATGACTGGAGCTAGGCACTTTGTGAATACCCTGGGCGCAGTAGATAAGCCAAAGGACAGTGCAGAGAACTGATAGTGCATGTAGCCTGCTTTGAAGCATAGGTATCTTCTGCAAGACTCCCTAATAGGGATGTGCAGGTATGCTTCTTTTAAGTCTAGTGTTGCCAACCATGCATCTTTGCCTAACATAGGAAGCAGCAGGTGAAGAGTCAGCATTCTGAATTTTGGAATCACCAGAAAGGTGTTTAGAGAAGAAAGATCCAGGATAGGATGCCATGTATTGCCTTTTCTGGGTACCAGGAAGAGTCTGGAACAGAAACCTTGTCCCTTTTCCTCTTCTGATACCAACTGAATAGCCCCATGCTTAAGAAAGACAGAACTTGATTTTGGGCTTCTGGCCACCCGCTTGGTGTTGTAACATGTGGAAGTGAAATCTGTATCCTTGGGACACTATATTTAAAACCCACTTGTCCTGGGTAATGAGTTCCCAGTTTCTGGCCTGCAGACCAATCTTTCCGCCTAAAGGAGCAATCAGTTGAGAAGTGCTTGGAAGTTTTAAAAGCAAGTCAATGAGACAGTTTTCCATAGGGGGGAGTCTTACTACTCCCAGATTTCGGTGAGGAAATCCCCCAGTGCTTAGTCTTGTGTCCCCTGGGACTGAAAAGTACAGTTTTGTACCTACCATAAATGTAGATGTTCGAAGATCCACATTGCTGCAGTCCTTACATAAGGGTAGTCCGCTGTCCTCGGTCGGCCCGAATACCAAAGTATTAGGCTGACGTCGGTCAAGGCGCTTAAAACTGACATCAGGACGTCAGGGTACAAAAGCGCATGACCGACGTCATTTCCTCAGTCTTTTCTTGCCCCAGATGTCAGAAGGCCCTAACAAGAAAGGCCAAAGCCAAAAACCAGCAAAAACTAACCAACCACCCGTGCACTAACCATATTTACAATATGTACAACACAAACCACACCACCACCTTCAACAACACAGGGAAGGAGGGAGGGTAAATTGGACTGCAGCAATGTGGATCTTCGAACATCTACATTTATGGTAGGTACAAAACTGTACTATGTTCTTCATCTCACATTGCTGCAGTCCTTACATATGGGTAGAATCCCAAAGCAGAGGTAAGGGAGGATGGCAAAACTATAAAGCATTAGGAGCTGCCAAAATGCCCTGTAAAATTGCAGTGGCAAATGCAGCCCTAGATTTAGAGTAAAGTGGAAGGTGGTAATGCTTAGAGAAAGTATGCACTGAACTCCAAGTAGCTGCTTCCAAAATATCTTTAGTAGCCACCCCTTAAAAGCTGTAGAAGTGGCAGTAGCCCTAGTGGAATGAGGCCTAATCCCAGCTGGAATCTCCTTACCATGATGGGAATAACAGAAAGCAATACAAAAACCAATCCGCTTAGAAATGGTTTGTTTTGAAACAGGTTTTCCCTGAGAACCCAAAGCAAAAGAAACAAACAACTGCTGAGACTGCCTGAACCCTTTAGTTCTGCTCAAATAATATCGCAACTGTCTGTGTATATCCAAAGTGTGCAAAATCCTTTCCCCTTTATTTTGGGGGTTTGCATAAAAAGTAGGCAAATGAATAGTTTGGTTTAAAGCCACACTAGAAACCACTTTAGGCATAAAAGAAGGGTTAGTACGCAAAGACACCCTATCCTTGTGGAAAATTAAGAAAGGCTCAACTGCCATAAGGGCCTGTAATTCAGAAACCCTTCTCGCAGAGGTAATGGCCAACAAAAAAGCAGTCTTCCATGATAAATATTTCAACTCTGCAGATGCTGCAGGCTCAAAAGGTTGTAGAGTGAGTTTCTCCAACACAAAATTGAGATCCCAAGCAGGAGTAGGAGCTCTACGTGGGGTCTTATATTCTTTGCCCCTCTAAGGAATTGCTTAAACAAAGGCTGAGAAAATAATGGTGGGTCACAGTCATAGTGAGCAGAAATTGCTGCAGCATGAACCTTTATAGAGGAGAAGGACAAACCTTTGTCCAATAACTCAGTAAGGTATTGAAGCGCAACACTTAAATTAGGTTTAGAAACATCAAAGTCCTTTGCTGTACTCCAAAATAAAAATCTCCTCCATTTATCTCGTAAACTTTCCTTGTACTAGGCCTTCTGGCCTCCAAAATAACATTCAAAACTTGTTGTGGAAGCTGAGACCCTCCAGGGTTTAAAACAGAATATGCCAGGCTGTCAGATGTAGAGAATGAAGTTTGACATTGAGTAAATGACTGTTCTCCTGAGACAGCAGGTGAGGAATCGAAGGCAAAGGCCATGGAGGCTCCGTACCAGACTTCTCAGTAATGGGTACCAGTGCTGTCGAGGCCAATCTGGAGCTATTAAAATCATGTTTGGCTTGTCCTGTCTGACCTTCAGGAGTACCTTTGGGAGGAGAGGCAGAGGTGGAAAGGCATACGTGAAGATTGCTCCAATTGAATGAGAGAGCATCCACTTTCCAAGCTGTGGGATGAAACCTTTTGTGCAAAACTTTGGCAGCTGGTAATTTAGTGGAGAAGCGAACAGATCTATGTCTGGAGTTCCCCATAACACTGTCAATCTCTGAAATACATGAGGATCCAATTTCCACTCGTGGGGATCCATAATTTGTCTGCTCAACACATCTGCTAAGGAGTTCTGTGCTCCTGGCAGAAACCTTGCCTGAAGATTTAGCTGTAAACTGAGAGCAGTCTCCCACAAAATCATTGCTTGTCTGCATAGAGGATAAGAATCGTTCCCCTTGCTTGTTGATGTACCACATGACAGTTGTGTTGTCTGTTTGAATCAACACCTGCCCTGGAAGAAGTAAATCCTTGAAAGCTATCAATGCAAATTGGACTGCTAACATCTCCTTCAAGTTGATATGTAGATGTTGAAGTCTGGCAGGCCACGTGTCTTGTACCCATTTTCCATTTAGATGAGCTCCCCAAGCTTTGTCTGAGGCATCTGTCGTTAAAATCTGACTCGCCTCTGGCGGATCACAGAGAGTCCCTTGTTTAGGTGACATTCCTGAGCCCACCACAAAAATTCCTTTTGAATGCAAGGTATTATCTGAATGACAGTGTCCAAATCTTGGCAGTGCTGTGTCCATACATTCTTGAGATACCATTGTAGCTTCCTCATATGCAGTTTGGCATTGGGAAGTACCAGAATACAAGATGCCATGAACCCCAAGGCTTGAAGGACTGTCCTTGCAGTCAGCCTGGACTGACGAGACAATTGGTGGAAGTAAAGAGAAAGATTCTTTTGTTTGTCCGGGGTCAAAAAGGCCATCTGGGATGCTGTATTCAGTCTCACACCCAGAAAGCACATGTCCTGAGAGGGTACTAGACTGGACTTTATTTCGTTCACAGAATACCCCAGGCATCTTAACACTGCCATCACATACTGTAGATGATGAAGAAGTTCGTCCTTTTCTTGGGCCAGAATCAGGCAATCGTCCAAATAAGGATAGATTTGTATTCCTCTTAGCCTGAAGAAAGCTACCACTGGAGCCAGAACCTTCGTGAACACTCTGGGTGCAGTAGATAAGCCAAAGGGCAATGCAGAGAACTGATAATGTGAAGTCCCAGCCCGAAAGCAGATACTTCCTGCAACTGGGCCTGATAGGAACATGAAGGTAAGCCTCCTTGAGATCCAGAGTCACCATCCAGTGATCTTTGCCCAGCAGAGGTAAAAGCTGTTGTAATGTCAACATTTTGAACTTGGGAATGTCCAGATATGTGTTGAGGATAGATAAATCCAAAATTGGTCTCCACGTGTTTCCTTTCTTTGGTACTAGAAACAGGCGAGAATAAAATCCTAGGCCCACTTCTGGCAGAGGGACCGGTTGTATGGCCCCTATTTGAAGTAGTAGAGAAATTTGTTTGTGAGCCTCTAGTCTTTGCTGAGGAGGAGCGTCCGGCATGCCTTTGAAAGGAGGCAAGGTATGGAAATAAAACTTGTAACCCTGGTGTATGATATCCAATACCCATTTGTCTTGGGTAATCAACATCCAATTTTCCTTGAAGAGTGCTAACCTTCCTCCCAAAGGTGCTGCCAGGCAAGAAGGATCTGGCAGCTGAAAAGTAGGTCATTGGGCCTGTTTACGAAAGGACTGGCCCCTGCCCTCACCGAAGATTGTGCAGGTGAACTCCCTGTTCTAAGTCTGAAAGAACTCTGAGCTCTGCCCCTACCACGTCTAGATCTACCCCTAGACTGAGAATCATAAGAAGGATCGTCCACCCCTTAGCAGGCCAATTCCTACTAAACTTGGAGGCTGAACTTGCAAAAATCTTTAACAGCCTGCATAGACTTAGCCTTGTCTTCCATTTTCTTCAAGACTGACTCCACAGGTGAACCAAACAACACATCAGACTGCAAAGGAGCATCCAAAATCCTTGTCTTAACATGGTCAGATAAATTCTGATCCTTCAGCCAGGCGTGCCTGCGAAGAACTGAGCCAGTGGCAGCCACCCTAGACGAGGCCTGCACAGCATCAAAACCACACTGTAAGGAATGCTTACCCACCTGTTCAGAGACATGCACCAAATCTTGTAATTCTTTACACTCAATGCCTTCCGCCAGAGCATCCACCTTAGACTTCAATTGAGAAAGAAGAAAGTTTTGATATTTCAACATATGAAACTGGCAATTCAAAGCCCTCATAGCTAAGGTAGAAGATGTATAGACCTTCTTTCCCCATCTATCCAAAGCTCTGGCTTCTTTATCTAGAGGAACCGGATTTTTACAACAGAGGCCTTGACACCCTTAGGTCCCTGACTAATAGTTTCTGGGTCTGCCCTAGGACTCTTATAAAGATATTTATGAGCCTCAGGCACCCTGTAATACCTATCCGGTTTAACAGGAGCAGGAGGCAGAGAATCAGGATTAAGTGAAGCCTCTGCAAACACATCTTCCACAACATCCAGAACAGGGGTATAGCCAAGGGCCTATGCTGGGGTAACAGCAAAATTCCCTAAGCCTTTTCCGAGAATCAGAGAAGTCCTGACCTTCCCACTTAAAATGTTCCCTCATAGAATGAAGTGTCTCTGAAAAGAAAAATCCTCTGGAGGAGAAGCAGAAGGAGTGGAATCATCTGCATCAGAATCAGAATAAGGAGAGTACTCCTGCAAGTCTTCAGCTGAAGACTCTGAAACATCCAAGCCTGCTCAAAACTTCCCAACTCTGGCTCCACCCTAGGCCTCTTATCAGGAGGGGGCAAAGAACCTCTAATCAGAGTAATCAAATCTTCTGCCATTTTAAGCATGTGCTTCTTAGGCACAGACCCTGCTGAACTAGGAGTGACACCAACAGAAGCTAAAACTGGCCTGCCTCTGGGAGAAGCCTTGGAAACAGAAGGAGAAGGCCTAACCACCCTAGGAAGGGAGGGGAGTACAGTAACTTGAGAAGCCCCTTCAGCCTGACCTGCCTCCTGAGAGACCACCTCCTGCAAAATCAAAGTCTCCCCCTGAGACTCCAGAGAAGTCTCCGTCGGAACCACCAGTTCAACTGAAGCCTCTAAAGAACCGGCGTCCGGAACGGACGACTCATCTTGCCTGGGTTTAACTGCTTTGTCTTTGCGCTTCTTTGCAGAAGCGGCGGAGAATCCGACGGCATATTATAATTGCACCGCTTCCCAAAGACCAGCCTAGCACAATCTAACCTTCGCTTAATAGTGCGTTTATTGAACCTAGCACAAAAGCGACACCCAACAACGTCGTGCTCAGGCCCCAAACAAGGAATACACAAAGAATGATAATCCCTATGCGGTATCTGTTTCCCACAAGAAATACAGTTATTCACTTTTCTGACATCCGGTAAAACACTGAGGCAAGAAAAAACCAAAATATTCCCCAATGGGGTACTTAGCCAACTTGGATTCGGTCTGAAACTCCGAATTCGAAAAATTTCAGAACGCCGAACGGCACTTGCAACGCTGCTTCTGCATCGGACCATGCGGCAAAAAAGACTGAGGAAATGACGTTGGTCATGCGCTTTTGTACCCTGACGTCCTGATGTCAGTTTTAAGCGCCTTGACCGACGTCAGCCTAATACTTTGGTATTCGGGCCGACCGAGGACAGCGGACTACCCTTATGTAAGGACTGCAGCAATGTGAGATGAAGAACATCCTGGGGTTTCTGCTGTGTCTGGGTTTGGCTTGAGAAAACCTGGAAAGGACCAATTCTTAGCGGGCCAATGCCTACTAAATCTAGGAGGTTGAACTTGCAAGAAATCTTTAACATTTGCATAGATTTAGCTTTATCTTCCATCTTTTTAAGAACTTCCTCAGCTTTGCTGCCAAACAGGCGGTCCTGATTTAAGGAAGCATCCAACAGGTTAGCTTTAACATGATCAGGCAAAGATTGTTCCTTAAGCCAAGCATGCCTTCTAAGCACAGACCCAATAACAGCAGCCCTACAAGAAGCCTCTAATGAATCAAATCCATGTTGCAAAGTATGTTTACCAACATGTTCAGCAGAATGCATTAAATCCTGTAATTCTTTATTTTCAGCACAGTCAGGAATCAACATAATTTTCTGTTTAAGCAACCCAATAACATGTTGTTGATACTTTAACACATGAAACTGGCAGTTTAAAGCCCTAATAGCCAAGGTTGCAGAAGTGTAAACCTTATTACCTGATCTATCCAGCGCCCTGGAGTCTCTATCAGAAGGGGTAGGATTTTTAGCAGTAGAAGCCTTAATGCCCTTGGGGCCCTGTGAAATAGTCACTGGATCCTCAATAGGATTTTTAAAAAGAAACTTGCATGAATCAGGAATCCTGCAATATCTGTCAGGTTTTCTGGGAGCAGGAGGCAAAGAATCAGAGGCCAAACTAGAGTCCGAAAAGTCATCAACAAAGTCTAGTACAGGAGGTATTAGCTAAAGGCCTATGCTGAGAAAGTAGTAATAAATCCCTAAGCCTCTTTTTTGAATCAGAAAAATCCTGGCTTTCCCAGTGGAAATGCTCCCTTAGAGTATGTAAGGTTTCACCAAAAGAAAAATCCTCTGGAGGGGAAGCAGAGGAAACAGAGTCCTCTGCATCAAAATCCTCATAAGTAGATAAGGGCAATTCCAGATCATCAGAAAAATCAGAATCCTGGTCAGAAGATTCATAAACAACTTCAGTCCTAGGTCTCTTAGAAGGGGGAGGTTGGCTTCCCCTGATTAAAGTTATAAGACTCTTCAGCCATTGTTATAATTTGTTTTTTAGGCATAGAGGCCTGAGCATGCAGCCTGGGCATTGGATTCTTAGGCATGGTTCGAGATTTAGGCCTAAATGAAGGAGGAGGCGTCGGTTTAATATGCAAGTCCGTAAGCCTGAATACACCCTCAAAAGCCGGTGCTTGCACAGCGGCTCTGGACCCATCCAAGGTAGAGATATCCGCAGGTTCCACAGTTGAAGCATCTCGCGGCACACCGGATTCTGAATGGGTCTCAGTAGAGGCCTGCGAATCAGAAGTAGCGGGTATCAGGGGCTGCGAAAGCGCCTCACTGAGTACCGGCGAACTGGCGACTGGCTTAGGAGAAGCGTCGTTGGCAGCTTTGGACCTAGGCAGTCTGTCTCTGTCTTTATCTTTGCGTTTTTTTGGAATCCCAGTAGTTGGATGGCTAACTGATGACATTTCTGGATAATTAAACCGAGAACCGAAATATTTAGTGGCGAAAATATACCAACGACGGATAGTGCGCGGATTAAATAAAGCACAAAACCGACAGCAAGGTACGTCATTGTCAGGGCCCAGGCAAGGAATACAGTATGAATAAAAATCTTTATGAGGTATTTGCTTTCCACAAGTAATGCAATTATTAACTTTTACTTACATCGGTAAGGAGCAAGAAAAAGTTTCCCCAACAGGGTACTTAGCTTTAGCTGAAGACTTTGTTTCTGAAACTCGAAATCGAAAATTTCAGGAGTCGGCCGACTGGCATTTGCGAACTGCTTCTGCTTCAGGCACCGCACGGCAAGAAAGACTGATGTAATGGCGTCAGCTGCAGGTTTTATACCCCTGACGACCTGATGTCATGGAAGAAGGGACAGCATCCAACACAGGACCCAAGACTTTGTTAATTAGGCTGACTGAGGGCTACTGCAAGCAGATAACCCAAATGTAATGACTGCAACAGTGAAACACGAAGAACATCATCCAAAGCAAAGTCCAAACTGTCCACATCTATTTAAAACAATCATAAGGCCTTCTTCACATGCGTCTGCAATCTCAAAGGAAGCACTTACATCTGCTCAGAACTGGTGGTTAAGGACACCACATACACAAATTCTGTAGATATAGCCAACCTGCTGGCAGACATGTTCAGTGAAAACTTCACCCCTTTGTCCCCCTCATTAGTAAAATCCGGACATCCTCAACACCCCCCCTCATCTCTAGGGAACAAGTCATCACTGCCCTCTCAAAGGCAAAAAATACAGCTTCCATGGGACCTAATAACATCCCAGACTGCATCCAACATGAACTCAGGCAGGAACTTGCAGCACCATTAGGCACCCTATTCTACAAAAGACTGAGTACCAGCTTCATCCCCGCTGAGTGGAGGACAGCCACTGTCATCCCTTTGCACAAAGTTGGAGCATCCACTGATCCAGGAAATTACAGACCCATCAACCTAACTACCCTGGATCTGCAAGGCCATGGAGCAGATTATTATGGACCTCATTAACAAGGACACTGGCAACCTCCAAACACTCGATCCCATACAGTTTGGCTTCATAACGGGGAGGTCATGCCTGCTAAATACGGTTGATTTTTTTGAGACAGTCACCAAAGCCATGGACGAGGGGAAGACTGTGCACGGTGCCTACCTTGACCTGGCCAAAGCCTTTGATGCTATTCCCCCCACTTGAGTATAACAGATAAACTCTCTCAACCAGACACCAATCCGTATGTTACCAGATGGGTAGCAAACTGGCTCACTGACAGAACCCACCTAATCAAAATAGGGGAAGCCACCTCAAGCAGTAGACCAGCGAGCGGTGTACCCCAGGGATCAGTCTTGGGGCCTCTGTTGTTTGGGATATACTTTTCTGAGGTGCAGGCCAAAATGAATGGGCTATGGCTGACCAAGTTTGCAGATGACTGCAAACTGGGCGCTGTCATCAATTCCCCTAGTGATGTGGACATCCTCTAAGAGGGTCTCTTCTAAACAAATGACTGGTGCCAGAATAACGGCCTCAAACTGAATGTCAAAAAATGCATCATCATCCCCTTTGTGGAGAGTGATGTCCCCACAAGTTATCACATTAATAACAAGGTCCTAAGCATGCAATCAGTTGTAAGGGACTTGCGCACCCAGGTTAACAGCAAACTGATTTTTGATCACCATATTGCTTCCATTGTACAGAAAGCTTTCTATATGGCCCACCTCATTAGTAAGGGTATCTAGGGGCAAGGAGGTAATAACATCCCTGTATTCTTCCCTTATAAGACCCACTACTGAGCACAATGCTCCTTTCGGCATGTACCTCACAAAGCACATGCAGCAGCTGGAGAGACTACAGAGGTTCCTCTCCAGGAGAATCCAGGGACTAAAACATCTACCCTTCACAGATGGGCTAAAGATCCTGTCCCTCTGCTCAGTCTCGTACAGACTCTTCAGAAGTGCCATCTATCTGGCATGCAAAGCAATCTCAGAACCCACCTTGATGGGACTGCTGCATATCCGCAAGTCAAGCTTCACTCAAGTAACCTGCACGCGCATCCTCAACCTGGTCTGTGACATCAACAAGACTTGTTGGCGGGACAGATGTGTCCCAGAGACTCCCCCTTCTGCAGAATAGACTCCCTTCTCCACATCAAGCAGAGTACCTCTTTAACCCTTTTTAATCACAACCTGGATAACTAGATGGGGAACAGAAAATACACCCCTGGGATTCCACCTGTGTCTCCTGCTGGACAGGGGCACTGTGTGCTGACTTGTGAGAACATGGGACAAATTCTTGGCTAGGCTTGTAAGGGCCTCAGGGCCAATAGCCTAGTAACTTCCTATGTACCTAGGTGCTTAGGGTCTAGACAATATACACACACTGTGTAAGCATCTGAATTGGGGATTTGACGCCCGCACAGCACACATTTCTTGAAGCTGGACAGCTTATCTGACAGAATGACAAATTAAGTCGAGGTAAAGGAAAAGATTTTTTAAAAAAAATCTTTTCTTAGAAAAGGGAAAGGAAAGAAAAGAGATAAGAATTACCAACAATAGCAAGAAAAAAATACAAGTAGTAAAGGGAAAGGGCTACCAGCTAGAGAATTAAGGGTACTCAAGAGTACAAAAAAAGGAGACTAATGTCTGTATAAAAAAGGGCTAAAGAGAGGAAAGAGTAATTACTAAAAGGTAATAAAGTAATAAGGTTAGTTAAATAAAGTTAGACTTACTAACAAGTAAATGTTAGCTGAAAAAGTTAACCCAAAGCTCAAGAGCTTGTAATCTATGTCTGATCGCAATGGTGGCAAATTAAATCTGAGGTATGTTAGGTGGCTGTTGCATTGTGGGTAAGGGGAAGAGCTTGAGAGTTCATGTATTCTATAATCTAGAAGAAGCCGCCCTTTTTGGATCAGAGGGTCGGATCCAAACCCAACTGTTGAGGAATAAATGAAAATGACATCAGATCAATAAATTTACAATCTTCAATAATAATGCAAAACATCTACAGCTTAAATAATTATATCAAATTATACAATGTGAAAATATTGGTTAAGAACAGATACAACTTGTATGACAATGATTTAATATTTAGAGAAATTTTAGACAGTTTACAGAGAAATTAAAGGTAAATTAATGTAATATAAACAGGAACTGCAATATGAAGTGAGAGAGAAAAAATAGTTACATACTCACCATAACACTCCATCTGTGTTGTCCACTTTCATTCTTCCTCAACTGATGGGTTCAGATCCAAGACTTGGATCCAACTCAGCCACTTCTACCAGATTCATCGGATCTAAAACTCTCGAACTCCTCCCTTTACCCATAATGTCCCATAAACCTAACATACCTCAGATTGAGTCTGCTGCCCCTGAATATAACGGAACAAACCTATTACAAAATTTAACAAAGGCAAAAAGGAAGCTGCAGCTCAAACAAGGAACAGAGATTCCTGAACAACTTTTAGATCTTTCCAGAAGCACAGGATGGGGGCGAGTGGGGGTAGGGAGTTGAGGAAGAATGAAAATGGACAACACAGACGGAACATTATGGTGCATACATAACTTTTTATATAATGCTGTCCTTTTCATTCATTCAACTGATGGTGTCTCCAGTTACTGGAACTATGGGAGGCACTTATGGAAGGATATTTCATATTACTGTAGAGCCAAAGGACACCTCTGTTCCTGGAAATCAAATCTTATTTGTAATGAGCAATAACACTGTGAAAATTAGTCCAAGCTGCAGCGACACATATCATCCAAGGAATCTCTTGACCAAAATGCTGAACAGACCGCCACATACCTCATGGAATAGGCTCTAGAAGGCTTATGCAAGGATAAACCTTTTTTTTTTTACCATAAACAAAGGAGATGCGTTCAGTTAACCATTTGGCCAACATAACTTTGGTGACTGGTTTGCCCAATCCATGACGAGAAATGGAAACAAACTGGTCAGTTTTCTTGAAGTATTTCGTTCAATGCAGACAAAAGGCCAGTTATCTATGTACATCCAAAAGGTGGAGCATATACTCTCGCTTATTTGAAATATTTGGAAAGAAAACTTGCAGATAAATGCCCTGGTTTATGTTGGATCAGGAGCTATCTTAGGCAAGAAAGACTGGTTTGTTTGCAAGGACACCCTGTCTTTGTTAAAAAACAAACAAACAGGTAAGAAAGTTTAGAAGACAGAGCCTGGGGTTTGGATACTCATCTAGTTAATGTGACAGTGACCAGAAAAATGGTTTTCAAAGACAAAAAATTTGATTCTGCCTTGGCTGAAGTTTCAAAGGGAGTCTTGGTTAAGTCCTAAAGCATGATAATTATATCCCAAGAAGGAATAGGATCTAGGATCCTTTAGCAGAGGTCTACTTAAAAAGGCTCCCTTGAGAAAGGCTTTACAGAATTTAGAAGCTGCTAAAGTAGAGTTATTTTCATCCAGGTGGAAATTAGAAATGGCAGCCAAATGAACTTTACTAGCTGAGAAACTAGCCCCCTTCATTGAAAACTGAAGCTAAAAATTCAAGGATAGATGGCACTGGTGCTGAAAAAGGATCCAGGTCTTTGCTAAGGGCCCAGAAAACTAATCTCTTCCATTTACTCTTGTAAATCCTTCTAGCAGAAGCTTTTTGAGAAGATAGTAAGATAAGAAGGACCAGGGTGGAGAAAGTATAGTTGTGTACACTTACCATAAATGTAGATGTTCGAGTGTATTCACTGCTGCAGTCATTACATTTGGTATTCTGCTGGCAGGTTGCCCTCAGTCGGCCTGAATAACAAAGTCTTGGGTCCTGCGTCGGTTGCTGTCTCCTCTTCCATGATGTCAGGGGTATAAAACATGTAGCCAATGCCATTTTAATCGGTTTTTCTTGCCCCAGATGTCAGGTGCCCCCCAAATGGGGAGCAAAAAAAAAAAAAAAAATATATATATATATATATATATATATATATATATATACACACACACACACACACACACACACACACACACACACATAGGTACTTCAGAACACAAAAATTTTACCTTCAATTAAACGCAAATACACCACAAAGGCTTTTGAGCATAGTGAAGGAAAGAATAGGTACAACAATAGAGAAGAAAGGGGGCTGGCGGGTGGGTAATATGGACTGCAACAGTGAATACACTCGAACATCTACATTTATGGTAAGTGTACACAACTGTACTATGTTCGTGTTTCACTGTTGGTCACTACATTTGGGTAGAATCCCAAAGCTATGGATGGGAGGATGTAACTAAATAGCATTAGGAGCAGCTATAAGCCCCTGCAAGACTACAGTGGCAAAGCCTGCCCTGGATTTAGAAAAGAGAGGTAAATGGAAAATGCTTTGTGAACGTATGAACTGAGCTCCAAGTAGCAACTTCTAAAATGTCTCTAGTAGGAACCCCTCTGAGAAAGTCTGCAGAAGAAGCAGCCCTGGTGGAATGGGATCTGATCCCCTCGGGCACAGGTTACCATGGTGCAAGTAGCAGAAACGAATATAGCCTTCCCCTCTGTTCCTGCAGCAAATGCCACCAGTAGTTGCTCAGACTTTCTTAGAGATTTTGTCCTGTTTAAGTAGAATCTTAGTTGTCTGTGTACATTCAATGAATGCAGAATCCGCTCCCCCTTGTTCTGCGGATTTGGGAAAAAAGTTGGCAGGTGAATGGTCTGGTTAAGAGCCACACTGGATACCACCTTAGGCATAAAAGAAGGATTGGTCCTGAAGGCCACCCTGTCCGGGTAAAAGATAATGAAAGGCACCACTGCCACGAGAGCCTGTAGTTCTGAAACACTTCTAGCTGAAGTGACCACCAAAAAAAAGGCAGTCTTCCAAGAAAGAAATTTTATATCTGCAGTAGCAGCTGGTTCAAAAGGAGGCAGGGTGAGTTTTTCCAGCACAAAATTGAGGTCCCATGCAGGAGTCGGTGCTCTCCTGGGAGGCCTCAAATTTTTGGCCCCTCTGAGGTACTGCTTTAGCCGGGGATGAGGGAAGAGAGGAGGCTCTGTGTTGTAATGAGGCGAGATGGCAGAGGCATGGATTTTTATTGAAGAAAAAGATAGGACCCTTGTGAAGCGTCTCAGTTAAGTATTGCAATATCGGGCTTTGCTGTGTCTATTCCTTGTGCTTTGTTCCAAGCACAGAATCTCTTCCATTTATCAGCATAAGATTTTCTAGTACTAGGCCTTCTAGCCTCCAAAATGACATCCATCACAGGTTTACTGAGGGATGTGATTGGTGAATTTAGTTGATTAGCCATGCTGCAAGATTCAGAGTTTGGAGCTGAGTATGCAGAATTTGAAAGTTCTGCTGAGACAAAAGTTGAGGTGTTTGAGGCAAGTACCACGGAGAAAAGTGTGAAATATTCCTTAGAAGTGGGTATGAGTGTTGCCGAGGCCAGTCCAGAGCAATCAGAATCATTTTTGGTTTTTCCTGTCTGACTTTTACTAAGACCTTGGAGAGTAGAGGCAGAGGGGGAAAGGCATAGACTGAAAGGTTTTTCCAGCTGAAGGATAGAGCATCCACTTTCCATGCTTTTGTGTGATGAGTTCTTGTGCAGAATTTGTCCAACTGATAGTTTTGGGGAGAGGCAAATAGATCTATGTCTGGGCTCCCCCATTTTCGTGCCAAAATGCTGAAGATTTGTGGGTCCAGTTTCCATTCATGTGGTTCCATAAGATTTCTGATTATGTCGTCTGCCAGAGTATTTTGCTTTCCTGGCAGGAACTGAGCTTGAAGATGTATTTGGTAAGTCAAGGCTGTGTTCCACAAGGCCATGGGTAGTCTGCAAAGGGGGTAGGAATGGGTACCCCCCTGCTTGTTTATGTACCACATAACTGTCGTGTTGTCCGTCTTTATCATTAGTTGTCCTGGATGAAGGAAGTCCTTGAAGGCTGTTAGCGCATTCTGTACAGCTAGCATTTCTTTCTGGTTGATATGCAGATGCAATTGATTTGGGCTCCATTTACCCTGAATACATCTCCCTGCCAGCTGGCCCCCAAGCATAGTCTGATGCATCTGTAGTTAGGGTTTGGGTGGCAAGGGGTAGAATGAATGACAGTCCCTTGTTTTGGTGACATGCCTCTGCCCACCAAAGGAACTCCTGTTGCAGGCAGGGAATGAGAGGAATCATTGTTTCCAGACTGTGGCAATGTTGACTCCATAAGCTTTTTATGTACCATTGAAGTCTCCTCATATGCAGTCTTGCATATGGAATTAGTAGAATGCAGGATGCCATGAACCCCAAAGCCTGCAGAATTGGTCTTGCAGTTAGCTGGGTTTTTGTTGCCACTTGTTTGAAGTAAGTTATCAATTGAATTTGTCTGGCGTGAGGTATGCCATCTGGGCAGCTGTATTCAAGCTTGCACCCAGGAATGTAATTATTTGAGAGGGTACCAGTTGTGATTTCTTTTCATTTCTGGTGTACCCTAGGCATGTTAGAAGCCTTTTTACAAATGCCAGCTGCTGAAGAAGAGTGTCCTTGTCCTCTGCCTGAATGAGACAATCGTCGGATACATTTCAATGTTTCTTTGTCTTGAAAATGCAATTACTGGTGCCAGGCACTTTGTGAAGACCCTGGGCGCAGTAGATAAGCCAAAGGGCAGTGCAGAGAACTGGTAACACAAATAGCCTGCTTTGAAGCGGAGGTATCTTCTGCAAGACTCCCTGATTGGGATATGCAGGTATGCCTCTTTTAAGTCTAGAGTTACCAACCAGGCATTCTTGCCTAGCATAGGCAGTAGCTGTTGTAAAGTCAGCATTTTGAATTTTGGAATGTCCAGGAAGGTATTTAGAATGGATAAGTCCAGAATTGGACGCCATGATTTGTCTTTTCTGGGAACCAGGAAAAGTCTTGAATAAAACCCTTGTCCTTTTTCC
Organism: Protopterus annectens; assembly: GCF_019279795.1. Classification (NCBI taxonomy): domain Eukaryota; kingdom Metazoa; phylum Chordata; order Ceratodontiformes; family Protopteridae; genus Protopterus; species Protopterus annectens. Next base: position 791,468,254 of record NC_056741.1, on the reverse strand, counting down.
TTTTCTGGAACTGGCTGAATAGCCCCCAAATCCATGGGGGACATGACTTGTTTCTGGGCCTCTGCCCACTGATTTGGTGGCAGATCTGGCCATCCGTATGGAATTGGTAATGTGTGGAAATTAAATCTGTACCCCTGGAATACTGTATTTAAGACCCACTTGTCCTGGGTAATTACATGCCAATTTTGAGCATGAAGTGCTAGTTTTCCCCCAAAGGGGCTGCCAAAAGATAAGTGTTTGGAGATGGCAGAGGAAAGACACTGAGACTTTTTACTGTAAGGTGATGCTTTGCTAACTCCTGATTTGGAGGTGGAGGCACCCCATTGCTTTTACCTGTAAGATCCTTGTGACTTAAACCTGGAGCCTTTGGAGCACCTGGATTTGCCCTGAGTAGCTCTGTTGGACACTGGAAAGGACCAATTCTTAGTACACCAGTGTCTACTGAACCTGGGTGGTTGCACTTGCAAGAAATCTTTTACAGTTTGCATAGATTTAGCTGTCCTGCTGTAAAGGAGCATCCAACAATTTAGTTTTAACATGATCAGGCAGATTTTGCTCCTTGAACCAAGCATGCCTTCTTATCACAGATGGCAGCCCTGCAAGAGGCCACCAAAGAATCAAAACCACATTGCAAAGTATGCTTTCCAACCTGTTCTGCTGAATGCAATAAATCCTGCAACTCCAACTCCTTATTTTCCACACAATCAGAAATCAACATAATTTTCTGTTTCAGTAAGCCCATAACATGCTGTTGATATTTAAGTATATGAAACTGGCAGTTTAAAGCCCTGATTGCCAAGGTTGCAGATGTATAAATCTTCTTACCCCATCTATCCAGCGCCCTGGAGTCTCTATCTGAAGGGGTAGGATTTTTGGCTGTAGAAGCCTTAACACCCTTGGGACCATGAGAAATAGTTTCAGGGTCAGCTGCAGGATTTTTGAAAAGAAATTTGCGGGAGTCAGGAACCCTGTAATATCTGTCTGGCTTACTAGGAGCCGGAGGCAGGGAATCAGGAGCCATGCTTGATTCTGAGAAAAACATTATCCACAATGTCTAATGCAGGAGGTATAGCCAAAGGCCTATGCTGAGAAAGAAGAAGAAAATCCCTAAGCCTCTTTTTGGATTCTGAGAAGTCCTGGCTCTCCCAATGAAAATGTTCCCATAAAGTACGCAAGGTCTCTCCAAAAGAGTAATCCTGAGGAGGAGAAGCAGAAGGGATGGCTTCCTCTGCACCAGAGTCCTCATAAGGAGAGATGGAAAATTCCTGATCAGAAGAGGAATCAGAAAAAATGGAAACCTGATCTGAAGATTCATAATCAGTGCCTTGCCTAGGCCTCTTAGCAGAGGGGGTTGGAAACCCCTGATCAAGGTAATTAAATCCTCAGCCATTTTGATAATTTTTTTTTAAACATAGAGGCCTGAGCACGTGGCTCATGCGTCAGTTTTTTTTAGATATAGTAGTAGGTTTTGGCCTTGTTTTTGATGATGGCGTCGGTTTAATATACAAATGTTGAGGCCTGAAAACACCCTCAGAAGCTGGTGCCTGCTCAGTAGCTCCAGACCCATCCAAAGAAAAGACATCTGTGGGTTCAATACTTGCAGAATCATGCGGCATACTCCGAATGGGTCTCGGTAGAGGCCTGCGACTCAAAAGTAGTGGGCATCAGGGGCTGCGAAAGCACCTCACTGAGTACCGGCAAAGGCTTAGGAGAAGCCTCGTCGTCAGTTTTGGACCTCGACAGTCTGTCTCTGTCTTTTTCTTTGCGTTTTTTGTGAATTCCGGTAGTCGAATTGCTAAGTGACGACATTTCAGGATAGTTAAATCTTGAACCAAAGTATTTAGAAGCAAAAATATACCGACGCTTAATAGTGCGTTGGTTAAATTTAGCACAAAACCGACAGCAAGGCACGTTGTGATCAGGGCCTAGGCAAGGAATACAGCACAAATGAAAATCCTTATGAGGTATTTGCTTCCCACAAGTAATGCAATTATTAACTTTTACTGACATCGGTAAGGAGCAAGAAAAATTTCCCCAACGGGGTACTTAGCTTTAGTTTGAAGACTTTGGTTCTGAAACTCGAAAATGAAAATTTCAGGAGTCGGCCGACTGGCACTTGAGAACTGCTTCTGCTTCGGGCACTGCACGGCAAGAAAGTGATTAAAATGGCATCGGCTGCATGTTTTATACCCCTGAAGACCTGACATCATGGAAGAGGAGACAGCAACTGACACAGGACCCAAGACTTTGTTATTCAGGCCGACTGAGGGCAACCTGCCAGCAGATTACCCAAATGTAATGACTGCAACAGTGAAACACGAAGAATATCGTGGACAGTCGAGCAATCAAAGGAATTGGAGAAAACAGTGAAGTCAGTTTGAGCCCTGTTAAGTCTGAACGAGTCATACCATTCAGGTGAGACAGGAGGTCTGGAGTGGGATTCAGTATTCAGGGGGATGCAGAAGGTAAGGCCAGAAGAAGGGAACCAAATCTGATCAGGCCAGAAGGGTACAATGAGGACAACTGTGCTCCTGAACTGGAAGAGGTAACTGTGGGTAACCACAAAGGAGACCGGAGGGCCGATTGTGGACTTGAGCATTTCTCAGTGACCCCCCCCCCACACTGGAGGGATCAGCGCAAACAATCTGCTGCACTTGTTGCTGAAAGGAGAAGCAAACAGATCACACTATGGCTGGCTCCGTTGATGGAAAATCCTCTCTGCCACTTTGTCATTGCGAGACTACTTGTGAGGCATCAGAATGGACCCGCTTAGTTTGTCCACAATCATCCTGGATTTCCCCGTAATGTGCTTTGCTATCAGAAAGCAACCTGAACAGATCACCTATTTCTACACTCTCATTGCTTCAAGTGGATAAAATAGACTGCAGGGTGGCCAGTTGCGAGGAGATTCCATCTTCATCCTTCGTAGACATGGACCCAGAAAAAGATTTGGCAAGCTCTTTGGTAAGATCTCTTTGTAACCTCAAAAAATGTGCCAGATAATTTAGCGACATGACAGCAAAGGTCGCTGAAGAGTGAGTCTTGTCCAGGGAGGGGCAAGAATTTTGTCTGGACTTTTTGAAATCTGCTCTACAGTATCCAGATACTTCCACGCCCAGCAAGAAACAAGATCGACGAGTTCTTACGCCAGGAGATCAGCAAAGTAATAGACGAGCCAGACCTGCAAGCCTCCAGGAACATAGATTCCTACTGGGAAGCTCTAGGATATCTCCAAAGTAGACATCTTAAGGTGGAGATCTGGGGGGCCCCTCCCCCTCATTAAAATTAATGTCCTCTGTAACAGATTCCTGAGGGGAATCTAGGTGCCTCTTTCCTACGTATTCTCTTCTGAGGGACTTCCTCAGTGGGGTGTTCTGCGTAAGTAACAGAAGAGATGCTGATGATGATGATGTCTTGATGGACTGACTGCAGACTAGCCCTGGCTAGATGTCCCAATGGAATGGATGGACAAGGTGATGAAAATAGAGGGATATAAGGAGAGGAACTACCAAATAATGGTAGACATTAAGTACTCTAATGAGTAGTCATAAAGGAGGAGTACCAAGGATGGTACTTTAAGGAGGTACCAAGAAATGGTAGCTAAACGGTAGATGGAAACTGGTTAAAAGGATTAAGGGTGGGAGGTAGGAGAATTAGAAAAAATATAATAGAAAAATGTAATTCAATAACTCAAGTAAAGACTAAATTTAACTCCAAAGCTCAATAGCAACAGAATCGGTATCAGAAGCTGAACGGCGGCAAACGAGATCTGAGGTATGCTAGATTGCCGGGGCAGTATGGGTAAAGGGAGAAGCTCAAGAGTTCTGGGTCCAATGATTTGGTAGAAGCTACAGAACTGGATCAGAGCCCATCAGTTTAGGAATGAATGAAAAGGGCAACATCAGATAACAAGGTTATGTCATACTTAGGAGTAGAGAGACAAACTGATTAAAATAAGAGAGTGAGTGAAGAGGAGACAGTAAAGGAGGTGTAAGGTATGCATAGGTAGATTCTTGCTCATATTTAGGGATATGGTTTATCCTGGGTTGAGCAAGAACAGAGACAGACTTTGGGTGGGAAGTCTTTCAGAATGGTTTTAAAGGACTGGAGATAAGGTACTGACTTGATAGATACAGGTAAGGTGTTCCAGGAGGGTCTATATTAGATATTCTAACGTTTAAAAGTTCAAATCACTAAAGAATGAACTTCAGTGATTGAACTTTAAACATTCGAATATATATAAAAATTAAAAGAAAAGAGAAAAACTAAAGGTTGTAATCAGGGAGGCAAGCCCCCCTGCACCCCCACATCCCCCGCTACTTAAATATACCAACTCCAAGATCGCGCTACAGTGTAGGAAATGGGAAATTCTCAGTTTCCACACTATAGCACACTGAAGTGCGATCTTGGAGTTGGTATATTTAAGTAGCGGGGGGGGGGGTGCAGGAGGGCTTGCCCCTGTGCTTAAACCCTTTTTTTTTTAAATGTTGTTTTTAAAGATATTTGAACTTTTAAAAGTTCGATCACTAAAGTTCGTTCTTTAGTGATTCGAACTTTTAAACGTTCGACTATCTAATATAGACCCTTTCAGGATTTAGCAACATGGCATGACTACAAACAATGTCTAGCAAATCTGAAGGGTTTGTGGACAGAGAGGAGTTTTTGGTCGCTGAAGCACAATGACCAACTGAGAACAGAGTTGTGCAAAAATTGTAGTTAGAGTGATGGACAAGCAGCTGTGTATATGCTGGTTGATGGGGTAGTTTTAATACATTTAGGCTTTTCATGCCTTACAGTGGTGGGTTCTAAAAGGGGTATTTACTGGAAATTTAGCTACTTTATTACAGCATCACTCAAGTTTTGATTTTTGTGATGCCTAACGGTTAATAAGGATGGGAGTGCCATTAAGTAGTGATGGGAGGAGGTAAGTTGTGGCCAAGTGTAGTATTAGTTCCATTGGTGAGAAAATTTTTGAGACTACAAAGCATCCCTAGTTTTTGGTGAGTTTTTTTTTTTTAATGCAATCTTTGGATATTAAGTGCACCCGCTAGGTCTCATACAAACAAATATGGACTACTGAATGACAGCCACTTTTTAGTATACAGGCAATTTAACCCCATCAGCCTATTAGTTTAAACTTTCCTGACCACTCGACTGCTTGGAACTGATCGGCTGCTGCTATGCTCAAACTTATTTTTGGAGTTATTCCTCTGTTAAGAACATAATGTATAAAACGTGCAGTTCTGCTATATTGCTAGGACTCCAACTACTTTGTACTTGGTAATACCAACTGCAAGCATAATTCATTTTCCTTTCCCAGCAGCCCTCCTTATCCCTTTTAAAAGTCTCTCAAGTCTTCCACTGACGCGTGCAGGAAATCTCACAGTGAAAGTAGATTGTGAAATTCATCCTAGCATTCTTCACTGATTACAGCTGTGATGCAAGCTGATATGCCAACTTGCAGGGAGGTCATTTACAGTACTCTCACACTTGTGGCAGAATTTTTTTCTTTGTCATCCCAGCACCACCTACTCTGGCTCAGTGGAACTGGGTAATAGGCATTTGCATGTGGGGGCAGAAGACACCAGTAAGCTGTTAAGGGCTGATTTTTTTTAAAACTTTCCAATCAGATACACACAGACTTACAACCCTCTTGTGGCTGTTTGAGGGAACGGGTGTAGTGTCAAAGAGTACACAGTCTGCACTACCTGAATGGAGGAAAAGCTATACTTAGATGACTGGAGGAACTTAGTACCAGCTTAGTAAACACTGCTAAGCCACAGTCTCCGTGAGCCTATTTCTAAGACTTATCCATAGTACATGCTGCTCACTTTTCCATCCAAACAGGGAGAAAAAAAAACACAGTGGAGACAGCTAGTGGCTTGTTTATCAATGAGAAAGTTCATAAAAATAAAAGGAAAATGATGTCCTGCATTACTCAGTGATAAAATGAATCACAAACAAGGTCAAAGCTTGAGTAAAGTCACTGCACTAAAAAAAAAAAAAAAAAAAAAAAAATCATGCAGACATGTTTCTCTCCCAATCACTCCCAAACATTCGCCAATTTTAAGGTCACTAGCCTACTTGTCTTCCTCCACACTCTAAGTGGCAATATAACTGAAGATCCCTACTGACAACATTTGGAGTACAAGGACATGCCTAATAAATCATCACAGGTCTACACAACAAGCGCAGGTCTGAGTACGTGATTTGTTCTCAAATTCTCCAGATAACAGCCATTATACTTGGTTTTATGGTTGCTATGGATGGTGGGGGCAGCATACAAAATGACCGAGTACAATGGATACTTGGCAGGCATGTTAGTAACTTTATGTGATGTTTTGAAGTCATAAAAGGCTTGCATATGAAACACAGATAGGCCACCTTCACAATGACTGGACAGCTAACTGCACTCCTAACCAAATTACCTTGGCCATCTTCATGTAAGACAGCCTTTGTGATTTCTGCAAAGGTCTGAAACATCTACTGAGAAGCAGCACCTTTTTCCATTAAGCAAATAATTCATCCACTTTAAGATGTGATCAGCACAGAGTGGATATACAAAGAAATTCAACAGATTTGTACACAACCCAGTACACTTAAAATGTCTGACTTACTTAAACTCATAATGTAAGCAATACAAAACTTTTAGCCAAGTTGCCACCAGAAACAACATACACCTCCCCAACACCACTCATTAAATATTAAAATCTCTTCAAATGACTTGCATGCAGATCAAAGCTCTTGCCTATGCCTGACCAATCGGCAGTACAGATGGGTGTCAAAGCTAACTACTATTCCCACCAGTGTTAAGTGTTACAGGAGTGTCCTATCACTACTTTTTTGAGATATGAGCAATATACATATAAAAAGCTAAATAACAGAAGGTACTTTATGACATGATACAGACCACACCAGTTGAAACAAAGAATAATGCATATCCATCTTCAAGTATGGTGAAGAATGCACAGTAACAGAGCCCTAGGATAATTCAGAGACTATACACTATTTCAAACTAAGCTAATATAATATTTATTTATTTATTGCATTTGTTTACCGGGAAGGTCCACTGGGCCTAGGTGAGCCCATTTTCAGTGGAGGCCCAAGGAGAAAAACTCCACAAAAAATTGAACACGTTGCAGATTACAATAAAACATAGAAATATAGTTACAGTTACATAGATAGCTAGAAGGCAATACATAAAGAACACAAACATATAATTACAGTTACATAGATAGCTAGAAGGCAATGCAGTAACAATCTTAGGCATTGATTTAACTATGACAAACTAATGTCTTTTGGCTTTTCCCGGTTAGGGGTCACCACAGCGGAACTCCGGTCTGCTAATGATTGGCAGTGGATTTTTATGGCGCCAAGTTGCCAGCCCGACGCCCAACCTTCAAAGAAGGCACACCCATTCACATACACACCTACCTGCATGTTTTTAAACGTCACTCGACCATGGGGAGGACATGCAGACTCCACACAGAAGGCGCTCCAGCCGAGAATTGAACGGGAGAACCTCTTGCTGTGAGGCGACAACGCTAACCGCTGCACCACCGAGGCTCAACTGATTTAAGTATGTATATTATGTATGTACTGTAATATGTTCTAAATATAATTGATTTAACGATATTTAAAACATATTACAGTACATACATAATATACAATGGAGCTACTTTTAGCAAGGAAAAGCCATCACTTATGAAGTGTGAAAATAACATAAAAAAATATAGTGTGCTGTTATGAATTAACATTCTATCAAGTGCATCAAAATGGTCTGCAAAGTAACTGTGTGGGGTTAATGAGAATTTGTATGCATTACTTCTGTTAAATAAGCAGAGTAGAATTGCTCAATCACCTAACAGCAGTGTAACCATAAAAGCCAATGATTACATCAAGATGGTCAATACATAAGTTGAAAAAGGCTGCTGCATTCCTCAGTTCTGAATATGGAAATTAGTAAATATTGTGGATGGAGGGACAGTGTAAAAGAAACTACTGAAAAGGCAACATTTCAAGGTAAACTGTGGCACTTAGGCTGGTGGTATTTCTACATTGCAGTAAGGAAAGACAGGTCTCTGTTGCTGCTTAAAAAAGCATGGAGATGGTACACACATCTGTTCACCACACAATTCCCTACATTAAACAAGCAAAGAACCTACAGATTTCACAGAGATAATTTTAAAGTCCTGACAGTAAAATGTCTCATTATACAAAGCCCACTGTCCAATAAGTCATTTGTGGTGAATCTTTTCACATTTAAATTACACTGATGAACATGTGAGAAGTGACACTTTGAAAAGTATGAAATAACATGCAGACTTTCAGTGCTTCTGTAATAAACTAGGGGAAAGAACTCGCACTTAGCTTATTCAGACTAGGTCAGTAAGTGCAAGGTACAAATAAACTGACGAGACAGCACACACACCCTAATGGCAACCTAGCCAACTTCAGCAACATGCCTAACACGCATGGAGTTAGCATCTCACAGATTACTCCCACATGCATCTCCTTCCTCCAAAAACTTCATGCAACTCAAAAAATGCTCTCGACCTGGAAAAAGATGGCCATTGTTTGTAGAACTTGCTACCTTTGCATCCTTTATACACTTACAAAGACAGTACAGTGGGGATGCAATTCAAATTTTCCTTTAACTGCTAAGTATTAAATAGAAGCTACTCTGCAGTGACTTTTCTCAGAGAAGGGGGTGACACATGAATATAGAGAAAATAATTGCTCAAGTATCGCTTGACCAAAAGCAGTAGCTCACAAGTTAAGTTAAGTGAATGCCTGGCTTGTACTGCGTGTTTCTGTATTTTTGGGGTGGGGTTTCAATCAGGGAACTGCTTGTGGAAAAATAATGAGTGGCTGGTGCTACTAGTCTGCAGCCCTTCTACCGTTCAACAGATTATCTATTACCTTTTGAAAAGTCAGGAATGAAGGCAAATTATGAAATGGACAGTTTTGTAACAGTGAATTATTTCCCTCTTCTATTATATATAGTTGTTAAAAAGTTATAGGTTTATATATTTTTGGGTTTCAGAATAATATGCCCTTCTCTTTGTTTGGGCTAGAAAGCCCTGAAAGTTGTCTACACTGACTGCTGATTTCTCTCTAAGGATTAACCAAGCAACAGAATGAAGGTGTAGGAGGGAACTAGAGCTTTTCAAGGAATGACTGGTTGTAGTATCCTGGCCAGAATACAACCCAAATAGCCAAAGGCTACTGCAATAGTGAGAACAATGATCAACCCTTGCTTCAATCACTCACAATTCATTAAAACTCCAAGGCTACTGGGTTAATGACAATAAACACTTTGCCAGGCCACACCTCCTTTCTCCTGGTGGGTCACATCAGTCAAACCCAGAGTAATTTATGTGGATACTCATCCAGTCATCTAGTTTATGTTTAAAGGAAGGGAGCGAGTTCAAGCTGCTTACTATGAAGGTGAAGCTTATTCGAGAGGTTTGGAAAGTGCAGTTATAAACCTGTTCATTCACTGTGTGTCAGTATCTACTGAAAATTTAGGTACCTGTTTTGATTACTACTGGACCTGGAGAAACAGGAAGTCCAGGACAATCAGGTTTCCAATGGCACTATTAGTTAGAGATCTTCCCAGTCAAAAGTCTGTAAGACACTGAAGAGAGTGAGCTTCCAGCCTCTCTCTGTAGCTCAAATACTTTAGACCTGTGATCTCTCTGGTGTTTCTGTTTGATGTGTTTCTAAGATACAACCCATGGATTGGTACACTCAGTAAATGACCTAATCAATAATAATTACCTCTTTAAACTTTGATTATAATACCTTTGACAATAAGCTAGGCCAAACAAAAGGATTTTCTGACAACCGCTGTTACACAATGGTCAAAACAGAGGAAACTACTAAACCAAGTAGGGTCTGACAACATTTTCATTTTGTAAAGGTGTGCTGATTACACATTACAGCAAAATAAGGGGAGGGTTTGCCTACCAAAAGTGAAAACACTGCACTTTGTAACATTTGGTCCAAGTCCAGTTTTAGTACACCAGGTTGACTTAACAGCCCCCAGTCTATCATTTGAACACTTTGTTAGCCAGTGGTCTCGGCTGTTTGCTTGAACATCTCAGAAGTAAATAGAAAGGACATCCACGGAATACCGCTGGTCACTTTCATACCTTATGATGAGGTACCTGTAACTTAGACTACACAGTTTCTGTCTTCTGTCCATCTTGCCACATATGGGTCAATTTTCAAAGCATTTAGCTTTTGTATGATGCCAACATTGTGGGTGGTGCTGATGGCCTCGGCCTGGTCAAAATACTTGGCAAGTACTGCATGGACACATTCTACAGGCTCCACAATCTTTTCAAAGTAGTTTACCAAATTAAATAGGCAGACTCTACCCTTCACAAAGCCAAACTACAAGGGGGCCAAACAGTACAGTAATGTAAAATCTTACCATAACAGGAGATTTTCCTTCACTGATGCAGCATTCATAACTTTTTGAGATTCCCTGCCTTGGTAGGCCGACCTCCGGCCAGTACACAAAAGCCTACTGTCTCTTTAAGGTATGCCGTACATCACACGTATGCTCCTCGCATAGTGTAGGGTATAAAGGTGACGGCCGGACATACCATCCTCAGAACTGACAGCCCCAGTAGGAATGCCAGTCCAAGGAAAACCAAGAGGTAACCAATACATCCAGGAGGGAAACGGATAAGAGGGAGGAGGGAGTGAATACTGCAACAGTGAAGGAAAGGACATCTACTGTTATGGTAAAATTTTACACAACTGTACTATGTCCTTTCATTTACATGCTGCAGTATTCATAACCTTTTGGAAGAGGGCCAAAGCACAAGAAGAAACTTGGGAGGAGGAAGGACCAGCAGAGCCCTTTAGGATGCCATGAAGGATGGCCCTAGCAACACCAGCTCCAGCTCTTGAAATTTCATCCAGCTTGTAGTGCTTGGTAAAAGTATGCACAGAAGTCCAGGTAGCTGCTATAAGAATACCACTATTATCCAATACCTTGAAAAAAGCACCAGAAGAATCTATAGCCCTAGCAGAATGAGCCTTTACAGAAGAATGAAGGCTCTTGCAATGAAAAGTATAATAAAAAAAAAATAGTTTTTGAGATCCAAGAAGAAATAGTTTGCTTGGATACAGCCAATCCTAGGGACCTAAGATGAAAAGAAACAAACTGATCATATTTTTTAATAGACTTAGTCTTATCCAAATAAAATCTGAGTTGTCTAGGCATGTTCAAAGGGTGCAGCACCCTCTCACGGACAAATTGCGGACAGGGTAAAAAGTAGGCAAATGAATAGACTGATTAAGTGACAACTCATTAACCACCTTGGCCATAAAAGAAGGATTAGCACACAGAGACACGCTGTCCTTATGAAACACCAAAAAAGGAGGACAAGCCATAAGGGCTTGAAACTCACACACCAGTCTGGCAGAAGTAAGGGTCAATAAAAGAGCAGTCTTCCAAGAGCAATGTTGCAAGGAAGCTGAAACAGCAGGCTAAAAGGGAACTCGAATTAACTTCTCCAAAACAAAATTAAGATACCAGGGAGGAGGAAAAGGCTTCCTGGGAGGCCTAATATGAAGGACACCTTTAAGGAGTTGTTTAGCTTCAAATCTGGAAGCTAGAGTAGGAGATAAAGGCAGGCAAGCAGAGAGAACTGATAAGTGGGCCTTAAGAGAAGACTAGGCCAAACCAGCATTGAGCAATTCACACAAAAAGAACCAAAGGAACATCCACAGTAAGTGGATCCAGGTTACGAGCTAGTACTGGGTTTCATGGCCTCCTGCAGGATCCTAAGTATGTCTCAGAAAGAAGGTATCTATGTAGAATCATAATCCTATCACCCACAGTGTCAGTTGAAGAGTGGGCAGGTGGGAATGGATCAGAGATCCCTTATCTTGTGTGAGTAGTTCCACCCTGTGAGGTAACTTGTGATGACTGCCTTTGGCTAAATGCAGAAGAGGGAACCAATGCTGTCTCAGCCAAAAGGGAGTCGCCAACAAGATTTTGGAATTGTCCTATTGAATTCTGAACAGGACCTTTGGAATGACAGGAAAGGGAGGGAATGCATAAAGAAACAACCCCTTCCAAGAAAGAGAGAGGGCCCCCACCTTCCACACCAGAGGACTTGGTACTCTGGCACAAAATAGAGGAAGCTGTCTGTTCAGAGGGGAGGCAAATAGATCTACTGCTACTTAAGGAGAATCCCAACAGTGGGAAATGTCCAGAAACACATCCTTGTGAAGCATCCATTTGTGGGACTGAGTAAAGGATCTGCTCAGAGTGTCTGCCACAATGGTTTGACCTGAGGGAATGCAAACTGCCTGAAGAGTCACGTGATAATGGACAGCAAGACCCCATAACAAGAGTGCCAACCAGCAAACAATGCAAGATCTTGTTGCCCCCATTTGATTATATATCATATCACTGTGGTATTGCCTATAACTACCTTAAGAGGTCCTGGGGAGAAAAGAGGATGAAAAGCCTGAAGATCCAGCAGAAAAGCTCTCATCTCTCTGCTACTGATGTGCTTCTTCTGCTGAAGAGGCGACCACACCCCCTGCACCTTTAGGGAGCCAAAAACTGCTCCTCATCCCATGTCTGAAGCATCTGTGAACAGTTCCTGAGAAGGAACAGGGGGATGAAAAGGGAGCCCTGGATTCAGACACAAGTGCTATATCCACCAGTGAAGTTTCTTCTTGAGACAAGGAAGAAGAGGAACTACAAAGTGCAAAGGATGCGCATGTTGTTGCCTAACAGACTTCAGAAACCACTGAAACATTCTCCAGTGGAGTTTGGTCACAGGGAGCATAGAAATGGTGGATGCCATGCAACTCAGAGTTCTCAAACTCCCTGGGTGTAATGGAGACCAGAGGAAGAAGGGTTTGAAAGAAAGAAATGAGAGTTAAGGCCTTGGGAAGAGGCAGAGATGCCAGCATAAACACTGTCTGAAACCTGCAACCTAGAAAAACATGACTCTGAAAACGAGTCAGAGAAGACGTTTTAACTTAATTGTGAACCCCAAGCTCTGAAGAAGGGAAATGGCAAAATGAAGATTCTGCAACACGATCTCTGGAAAAGAGGCCTGAATCAGCTGATCAACCAAGTAAGGAAATACTTGGATCCCCTGAAGCCTGCAAAAGGCAACAACAGGATTGAGGCATTTGGTGAATACCCTTTGGGCAGCAGAAAGGACGAAGCAGAGAAAGTACAGTTGTGTACACTTACCATACAAATGTAGATGTTCGAGTGTATTCACTGTTGCAGTCCTAACCAATGGGTTATCCGGCTCCCGGTAGCCCTCGATCAACCAGAATACCAAAGGTAAGTAAAAATGACGTCGGCTGTAAAGGACGTCAGGGCGGGCGTCCAATACAAAAGGAGACAGCCGACGTCACTTCCTCAGTCTTTCTTGCCATAACAGTCAGAAGCCCCAAGAAAACAAGGCTTAAACTAAATGTAGCCTGCACCTTAGGAAAAGAGAAAAAAGGGGAAAGGAGGGAGGTAAAGCAGGACTGCAACAGTGTGCACACAACTGTACTATGTCCATCGTGTTTCACTGTTGCAATCCTTACCAATGGGTTGATTACCAAAGCCCAGATAAAAGGGAGGAAGAACCAACAGAATTAAGGATTGGATATAATGCCCTGCAGAACAGCAACGGCAAACCCTGCCCTGGCCTTCAAAAACAAAGGCAAATTATAATGCTTTGTGAAAGTGTGCACAGAAGACCATGTGGCAGCTTCTAAAATGTCTTTAGTACTGACACCCCTTAAAAAGGCTACAGAAGTGGAAGCTGCTCTAGTTGAGTGAGCCCTAACCCCTTGAGGAGGAACCTTGCCATGAAAGGAATAACAAAAAGTAATACAATGAGCAATCCATTTAGAAATTATCTGCTTAGAAATAGCCTTACCCTGGGCTCCAGGGGCAAAGCTGACCAATAGCTGAGCTGATTTCCGAAGGTCTTTAGCCCTGACCACGTAAAACCTGACCTGTCTATGCACATCAAGAGAATGTAGGATCCCTCTCACCTCTATTTCGAGGATTAGTAAAAAAAAGGTAGGAAGGTATATGGACTGATTAAGAGTCAGGCTAAAAAACACCTTAGGCATAAAGGAGGGGTTGGTTCTCAGAGACCCTATCTGCATGGAAAATAAGAAAAGGCTCCACAGCCATCAAAGCCTGCAGCTCTGAAACCCTCCTTGCTGAAGTTATAGGCAGGAGGAAGGCAGTCTTCCATGAGAGAAACTTTAAATCTGCAGTAGCAGCTGGCTCAAAAGGAGGAAGAGTGAGTTTCTCTAGAACAAAATTAAGATCCCAGGCCGGAGTAGGTGCCCTTCTGGGAGGTTTTAAGTTGCAAGCACCTCTGAGAAACATTTTCATCAGAGGATCAGAGAAAATGGGTTGTTCAAAGGAACAATGCGCAGAAATGGCTGAAGCATGGATCTTGATAGAGGAAAAAGAAAGACCACCCTGAAGCAAATCAGCCAGGTCTTTGAGGATCAGAGGAAGGGTAGGCTGAAAAGATTCCTCTCTAGCCTGCATCCAAAGAGAGAATCTTTCCCATTTGCCAGCATAAGACTTCCTAGTGCTAGGCCTCCTGCAGCACGTCAACCACCTGCTGGGACAGGGAAGAAGAATAGGATGGAGTCATACAATGAGCCAAGCTGCCAAATGGAGAGACTGAAGATGAGGATGTAGAATGTTTCCCCCTTCCTGAACCAAAAGATCTGGCCTCAGAGGAAGATGCCAAGGAGGAAATTGGGAGAGACTGCGAAGCAGTGGATACCAATGCTGCCTGGGCCAGTCCGAAGCTATGAGAATAGTCCATGGCCGTTTGTCCCTGATCTTCAATAATACTCTGGGAAGAAGAGGAAGAGTAGGGAAGGCATAAGCTGGCAGTAGCGTCCAAGGGAAGGACGGGGCATCCACTCTCCAGGCTCTGCTGTGATGCTGTCTGGTGCAAAAAAGAGGTAGAAGATGGTTGTCTGGAGAGAAGAAGAGATCCACTTGAGGAGTGCCCCAATGATGAATGATGCTGTGAAAAACTGCTTTGTTCAGCTGCCACTCGTGAGGGTCCATGGTCTGTCTGCTCAACTGGTCTGCCAAAACATTGAGCCTTCCTGGAAGAAACTGAGCTAGGGGATGCAGGCCCAGGGATGCTGCTATGGACCAAAGACTCATGCTCTGTCTGCACAGGAGGTAAGAATGAGTCCCTCCCTGCTTGTTGATGTACCACATGACTGTGGTGTTGTCTGTCCTGATGAGCAGGGTCCCTGGAGAAAGAAGATGCTTGAAAGCTAGTAAAGCCTGCTGGACTGCCATCAACTCCTTTAAATTTATGTGCAGGTGCATCTGCTGGGCATTCCAATTTCCCTGTATGCATCTGCTATCCAGGTGAGCTCCTCAGGCATAGTCCGATGCATCTGTGGTAAGAACTAAGAACTTGAGTGGCCGGGGGTGGGCGAAAAGGCATGCCTTTGTTCTGTAGACAGGCTGTTGCCCACTAAAGAAACTCTGTCCACAGGCATGGAAGCAGAGGAATTATCACATCCAGGTCCTGTGTGTGTAGACACCACGTGTTCTTGAGGTACCATTGCAATTTCATCATTTGCGGTTTTGTATATAGAATCATGAGAATGCAAGAGGCCATGAATCCCTGAGCTTGCAGAGAGCTGGGAGGGCTTGCCAAATCCTTGAAGTAAATTGAAAGAGTTGTCTGCTTCTCCTGGGTGAGATATATCATCTGGGTAACTGTGTCCAGACTCTCCAAGGAATGTAATCTCTTTGGATGGTACCATTTTTGATTTTTCCACATTGAGAGCGTAACCCAAGGAAGAGAGAAGAGTCTTTACAAATTCTAGATCCTTCAGCAGCTGTTCCTGAGAATTTGCTTGAATTAGACTGTCGTCCAAGTATGGATAAATCTGAATTTTCTTTTGCCTGCAAAAAGCAATGACTGGAGCCAGGCACTTTGTGAAAACTCTGGGAGCAGTAGATAAGCCAAAGGGCAGTGCAGAGAATTGATAATGTTGCTTGCCCACCCTGAAACGAAGGTATTGCCTGCAACTTTACCTGATAGGGATGTGCAGATAAGCTTCTTTGAGATCCAATGTTACCAGCCATGAATCCTTTTCTAACATTGGCAGTAACTGATGCAGAGTGAGCATTTTGAACTTTGGAATTATCAAGAAAGTGTTCAGGATGGATATATCCAGGATAGGATGCCAGGTGCCATCTTTTTTTGGAACTAGGAAAAGTCTGGAATAGAATCCCTGGCCTACCTGCTGAGCAGGAACGGATTCTATTGCTCCCATATGTAACAGAGACAAAATTTGCTTTTCTATTTCTGCCCTTTGGTTTGGAGGAGCGTCGGGGAATCCTTTGGGTACTGGAAAGAAAACTTGTGCCCTAGTGATACAGTTCTGAGTACACATTTGTCGTCCATGATGGTGGCCCAAACATTTGCAAACAGGGTCAACCTTCCCCCTAAAGGACTCTCTGGGCAGGCAAGAACAGGCAGAAGTTGGACAGATTCAATGAGAATGTTTAAACTGAGATGCAGGTTTAGAACTTCCCACCTTGGAAGAGGAAGCCTGTCAACGCTTAGACCTTTGAGGGGTAGCCCCCTGCCCCCTAGAAGATTTGTAACCTCTAGTCCTAGAATGGCTCTGTCTGCTAGTATCAGGGAACGTCCAACTCTTAGAAGGGTAATTCCTGCTAAAGTGAGGAGGCTGAACTTACAGCAAGTTTTTAACTGTCTGCATAGACTTGGCCTGGTCTTCCATCTTCTTGAGCACTTCCTCTGCTTTACTGCCAAAAAGACTGTCCTTATGCAAAGGTACATCCAAAAGCTTAGCCTTAACAGGCTCTGGAAGGGGCTGCTCCCTGAGCCAAGCGTGCCTTCTAATAACAGAGCCAGTAACTGTAACCCTACAGGAACATTCTAGAATATCAAATCCACAATGTGAAGAACGCTTATTGACTAGACTGGCAGAATTCAGCAAATCCTGCATATCCTTACTCTCCACCAACTGAGGCACACCTGCTATCCTAGATTTAACAGCTTCCAAGGTGTGCTGCTGGTACTTCAGCATATGAAAAAGACAATTAGTAGATCTATTAGTAGATCTAATAGCAAGAGTGGTTGAGGTATAAAACTTTTTATCCCACCTATCTAGGTTCCGTGGCAGCCACGGTGGTGCAGCGGTTAGCGTTGCCGCCTCACAGCAAGAGGTTCTCTGGTTCAATCCTCGGCTGGGTTGCCTTCTTTGTGGAGTCTGCATGTCCTCCCTGTGGTTGCGTGGGTTTCCTCCCACATCCCAAAGACAGGTGGATTGGACACACTAAATTGGCCCTAGACGTGAGTGTGTGCATGTGTGCCCCTTCTGTGGAAGGTCGGGCGCCGGGCTGGCAACTCGACACTGTAAAACTCCACTGCCAATCATGAGCGGACAGTGATCCGCTGTGGCAACCCCTAACTGGGAAAAGCCGAAAGAAGAAGAAGAATCCCACCTATCTATGTTCCTGGATTCACTGTCAGAAGGAACAGGATTTTTACTAACAGTGGCCTTAACTCCTTTAGGGCCTTGAGAAATAACCTCTGATCAGCCAACGGATTCCTGAAAAGAAACAAATGAGAATCAGGAACTCTATAGGACCCGTCAGGTTTCCTGGGAGCAGGAGGAACCGAATTTGGAGTCAAGGAATTTTTCCAGAAACACATCAACCACTTCCAACACAGGAGGAATAGCCAAAGGCTTATGCTGAGGCAAATACAAAAACTCCCTAATCCTTTTCTTAGAAAAGGGGGTAATCCTGACTTTCCCATTTAAAATGTTACCTGAGAATATTTAAAGTATCACCAAAAGAAAAATATTCTGAAGGAGAAGCAGAAGGGATAGACTCCTCTGCATCTGAATCCTCAAAATGAGAGAAAGCTTGAGAAACTACTACTTCATCCACAGAAATACTAGAAGTATCCAAACCTGAAAAGGACAAAGCCTCAGGAGAGACATCCCTATCCCTTTTTGAAGGAGGAAGCTGTGAATCCCTAATAAGAGTCAAAAGGTCATCAGCCATTTTAACCATTTGAGAATGAGGGGAACGAGAGGAAAAGTACAGTTTTGTACCTACCATAAATGTAGATGTCCGATAGGTATGCATCTGCAGTCCTAACATATGGGTTGTCCTGCCTCAGGCAGCCCTTCGGTCGGCCGGATTCCGAAGTCTGGGTCTGGCCTCGGCTGATGTCGCACTTCACCCGACGTCACAGCTGCTGGGGTATAAAGGCATCAGCCAACGTCATTTTCCTCAGTGTTTCTTGCCCCCGATGCCAGGTGCCCTCTAGGAAGGCTAAATTTGGATAAATGCAAATAATTCCAAACAGTAGAGAGCAAAAAAAAAAAAAAATATATATATATATATATACATATAAATATATACATATATACAAACAAATACACCATAATAGAGTCCCCCAGCTAGCTAAAAGAGGGGTAAATACCCTAGGAATACCACAGAGGGGAAGGAGGGTGGGTAATCCTGACTGCAGATGCATACCTATCGGACATCTACATTTATGGTAGGTACAAAACTGTACTATGTCCTTCAAGGATGCATCTGCAGTCCTAACATATGGGTAGAATACCATAGCCAAACTGGGGGAGGAGGCACTAAGATAGAGATGGTGTAGTTAAGATCCCTTGCAAAACAGCAGTTGCAAAACCTGCTCGGGATCTGGAGTATAAGGGAAGATTATAATGCTTGGCAAATGTATGCACGGAGCTCCAAGTAGCAGCTTCTAAAATGTCTTTGGTAGCCACTCCTCGTAGGAGAGCTGTAGTGGTGGCTGTAGCTCTTGTGGAATGAGGTCTGATATTTTCAGGAGTTGTCTTTCCATGAAAAGAGTAACAAAATCAAATGCAATTTCCTATCCATTTTGAGATTGTCTGTTTTGAAATTGCTTTTCCTTGCATTCCTGTTGCATATGCTACCAGAAGCTGGTCAGTTTTTCTGTTGGTCTTAGTTCTGTCCAGATAGTAGCGTAATTGTCTGTGCACATCCAAGGTATGTAGCAGTCTTTCCCCCCTGTTCTGTGGGTTGGGGAAGAATGTAGGTAAATGAATCGCTTGGTTCAATGATACTCTGGAGACCACTTTTGGCATAAAGGTAGGGTTAGTTCTCAGAGAGACTCTATCCTGATGGAAGATAAGGAAGGGTTGTACTGACATTAATGCCTGTAGCTCAGATACCCTTCTTGCTGAAGTGATTGCTAGCAGGAAAGCAGTTTTCCAAGACAAGAACTGTAAATCTGCTGTTGCTGCTGGTTCAAAAGGGGGAAGTGTTAACTTTTCCAGCACAAAATTGAGATCCCATGTAGGTAAAGGTGGTTTCCCTTGGAGGTTTTACATTTTTGATTCCTCTCAACAACTGCCTGAGTAGAGGATGAGAGAAGACAGGAGGATCCATGTTGTATTCTGCTGAAATTGCTGATGCATGAATCTTAATGGAGGAGTAGGACAGGCCATTGTGGAACAGTTCTGCTAAGTATTCCAGGATGTGTGCTATGTTTGCCAATGAGACATTTTCTCCCTTTGCTGCACTCTAAATGAGGTATCTTTTCCACTTGGCTGAATAAGTTTTCCTTGTGGAGGGTCTGCGTGCCTCCAGGATAATGTCCTCAACCCTCTGAGATAAATCTGGGTTATTTTGTTTTATGCAATATTCCAAGCAGCTAGCTGCAGTGTTTTCAAGTTTGGATGTAGGATCTTGTAGTTGTTCTGTGTTAGAAGTAAGGGACATAGAGGTAGAGGCCATGCGTGTGTCCGAGACGTGCTTCTCAGTAGAGGGTACCAATGTTGCCTCGGCCAGTCTGGAGCTATCAGGATTACCCTTGGCTGATCCTCTTTGATCTTAAGTAGGACTTTGTGCATCAAAGGAAGAGGTGGGAATGCATATGCTGTCAGGTTTTTCCAGCTGAAGGAAAGGGAGTCCACCCTCCAAGCAAGTGGGTGGTATGCTCTTGTGCAGAATTTCTTCAATTGGTGATTGTGCGGGGAGGCGAACAGGTCTATCTCTGGTAGTCCCCATTTGTTTGTTATGGCTTTGAAGATATCTGGATGCAGCATCCATTCGTGAGCATCCGTGGTAGTTCTGCTTAAGGTGTCTGCTAGTGAATTTTCTTTTCCTGGTACAAATCTGGCCTGAAGTTGAATGTTGAGATTCAGGGCCACATTCCACAGGTCGATTGCCATCCGGCATAGAGGATATGAGTGTGTACCTCCCTGTTTGTTGATGTACCACATGACTGTGGTATTGTCCGTCCTTATCAGCAGGTGACCTTGTTGAAGGAGTGGTCTGAATGCCTGGATCGCATGTTTCACTGCCAGCATCTCCTTTAGATTTATGTGTAGATTCAGCTGGTCTTGGGTCCATAGGCCTTGTATACACTTGTCCACCATGTGTGCCCCCAGCCTAGGTCTGAGGCGTCCGTGGTGATGGTCTGGCTTGGATGAGGTTTGTGGAAAGGCAATCCTCTGTTCAACTGACAGGCCTGAGCCCACCACAGGAATTCTTGTTTCAGGCATGGAATTATTGGAATCTGGGCTTCTAGACTGTGCTTGTGTTGAGACCATACATTCCTTAGGTACCATTGCAACTTTCTCATATGCAGCCTGGCATGCGGAATCAATATTATGCAGGATGCCATGTAACCCAGGGCTTGCAGGACTTTCCTTGCAGTAAGCTGAGTTTGTGTTGTTAATGTCATGAAATAGACTGGTAGTTGATTTTGTTTTTCTTCTGTGAGAAAAGCCATCTGAGTTGATGTATCCAGTTATGCACCCAAGAATGTTATCCTTTGGTTTGGTACTAGTCTTGACTTTTGCATGTTGACTGTGTATCCCAAGGCTTGCAGCAGTTGTATGACATTTTCCAAATCTTTTGTTAATTTTGCCTTGTTGTCCGCTTGTATTAGGCAGTCGTCCAGGTATGGGTAAATTTGAATTCCCTGAAGCCTGCAATGAGCAATTACTGATGGCAGGCATTTCGTGAATACTCTGGGCGCAGTAGATAAGCCAAAGGGCAATGCTGAGAATTGATAATGCTCTGATCCTGCAAGAAATCTGAGGTGTCTTCTGCAATCTGGTCATATAGGGACGTGCAGGTATGCCTCCTTGAGATCTAGAGTCACCAGCCAAGACTCCTTGCCCAGCATGGGAAGAGGTTGCTGGAGGGTCAGCATTTTGAATTTTGGGACAATGAGGTATGTGTTCAGTGCGGACAAGTCGAGAATAGGTCTCCATTGATTTTCTTTTCTTGGTACAAGGAAAAGCCTGGAGTAAAATCCTTGGCCTTGTTCCATAGGCGGTACCTTTTCTATAGCTCTCATCCTTAGTAAGTTGTTGATTTGTCTTAGAGTGTCTGTTTTTTGGCTTGGTGGTAGGTTTGGCATTCCTCTCTTTTTTGGTAGAGTGTGGAAGTGAAACCTGTAGCCCTTGTCTATTGTTTGCAAAGTCCATTTGTCTCCTGTAATGTAATGCCAGTTGTCGGAAAATAAGGCTAGTTTTCCGCCCAAGGGTGCTTCCAGTTGTTCCCTGGTAGGCGGAACCAGAGCCAAGTCATTGTGTCTGCCCTGTGGAAGTGGTTGTAGTTGAATCTGTGGCAGTACTTCTCTGGTTGGTAGGTTGCCACTGACGCCCCTGTAGGCACCCCTAGATTGACCTCTGCCTCTTGGGCGCCTATTTCTGCCTCTCTGTGCTCTGGAGTTGTCTGGAAAGGACCAATTCTTCGAAGGCCAATTTCTGCTAAACCTCGGAGGTTGGACCTGTAAGAAATCCTTGACTGTTTGGACAGATTTTGCTTTTTCTTCCACCTTCTTTAGAACCTCCTGTGCAGGGGAGCCAAACAAACTTTGTTTCTCCATAGGAGCATCTAGGAGTTTTGACTTAACATGGTCTGGTAAGGATTGTTCTTTTAACCAGGCATGCCTTCGAATCACTGTTCCAGTCATAGCTGATCTAAAGGAAGCCTCCAGTGCATCATAGCCACATTTTAAGAAATGGCTACTGACCTGCTGAGAGTTATGTACCAAATCCTGAAGGGACTTGCGGTCTATAGGTTCAGGAGAGGACAGTTTTTTATTTAGCTGGTCTAACAAAAATTCCTGGTACTGAGTCATGTGAAATTGACAGTTTAAGGCCCTGGCCGAAAGAGTAGCAGAAGTATAAACCTTTTTACCCCATCTCTCTAATGCTCTAGATTCCCTTTCAGAGGGAAGAGGGTTTTTGGCAGAGGCAGCTGCCACACCTTTAGGGCCCTGTGAAATGGTTTCAGGGTCTGCAACAGGAGCCTTATACAAATGGTAGTGTGTGTCCGGGACCCTGTAATATCTTTCATGCTTGGCAGGGGCCGGAGGAAGAGAATCAGGGGCAGTACAGGCATCATTATATGCATCAACAACAACTGTTAGTACTGGAGAAATGGCTAAAGGCCTATGCTGTGGTAAGTGTAAAAAAGTCCTTAGCCTTTTCCTTGAATCTGAAAAATCCTGACCCTGCCATTGGAAGTGTTCCCTCATAGCATGTAAGGCTTCCCCAAAAGAAAATTCTTCAGGAGGAGAAGCAGAAGGAATGGAGTCTTCTGCATCAGAATCCTCATAAGGAGAATATGGCCCTTCCTGAGGGTCTGAAATATCTGAGTCATCCGAGGAATAGTCTGTAGAGACAGGTTCCGGAGGTTCAGTCCTAGGCCTCTTATCTGGAGGGGGTTGAGAGGCCCTGTCTGGGTGAGGTTGGGATCCCCTGATCAAAGAAATGAGATCCTCAGCCAGGCTGAGTATTTGAGAACTAGAGGTAGGCCTATGCAAGGGAGTTTTAGCAGGTAAGGCCTTAGAAGATTTAGCTGCTTTAGCCCTGGAAAAAGCCTTCATAGACATAGAAGCAGGGGGTCTAGCAGCCCCACGTGCAGGGGTAGATATGTCTAAAGGAATAGTGTCTGACAAATCCTGGGTGCCTGTTTCTGTAGCAGTAAATTCAGTAGCAGATTCAGCCATGCTCTGTGAGGCCTCGGCTATCGGAGGCATGCTTTTGGCCGAAGGAAGAACCGAGGACTCTGTTTCAGCCGAGACCGAGACACTCACGGTTGGCCTAACCGTGGTTTCAGCCGAAACCGCGGACCGCGAGTGTCAGTCCTTTTCCTTGCGCTTTTTAGCTAATTGTGTAGTCGGAGTCTCCGACGGCATTTTGTATGCAAAAGCAGGACCAAAAAACTCCTCTGCAAACTCCGACCGATGTCTAAGCGTCCGACGGTTGAAGGAAGCACAGGCTAGACAAGCTGATACGTCGTGGTCTGGGCCTAAGCAAGGAAGGCAGTAAGAGTGGAAATCCTTATGAGGTATTTGTTTCCCACAAGTTAAACAATTATTTACTTTGTCTGACATCGGCTGAGGCAAGAAAGAGTCCCCAACGGGGTACTTAGCTTTTTAGAAGTCTTCGGTAGTAGAAATCTCTGGATCTGACCGACCGGCACTTGCGAACAGCTTCTGCTTCGGGCACCGCGCGGCAAGAAAGACTGAGGAAAATGGCGTCGGCTGATGCCTTTATACCCCAGCAGCTGTGACGTCGGGTGAAGTGAAACATCAGCCGAGGCCAGACCCAGACTTTGGAATCCGGCCGACCGAAGGGCTGCCTGAGGCAGGACAACCCATATGTTAGGACTGCAGATGCATCCTTGAAGGACATCTGGAGCCTGCTTCTTCACAGGCTTAAGAATGGATGATTTACCTGCAAGTCTAAAGGACTCGGGAGGCCTGGCAACCGCCAAAGTTGCAGCTTAAGTCATCGGTATGAGCTTGCTGTTTGAAAGAAAAACTGATGTCTCGGTCAGATTTGCGGCTCCGGATCCAGCTGAAGAGGCAACAGGCGGAAGGTCAGAAGGCAAGATAGATGCCGAAGGCCTGGGGACCTCAGCAATGGTCTCAACAGAGGCCTGTGGTTGAAAAGCTGTGGGTTGCAGGGGCTGCAAAGACACCTCACTGGCCACCACATGACCAACGACCAACCTATCATCCGAGGACTTGACTTTCGGAAGCCTGTTGCAGTCCTTATCCTTACACTTCTTGGGGATATCTGAAGCCTGAAGACCAGCGGACGCCATACCGGCAAACTTAAGCCAAACTCCAAAATGCTTAGCTAAAAGCTTCGCCCGACAACGAATAGTACGCGGACTAAAGGAAGCACAAAGATCACAATTAGGAACGTTGTGGTCAAGGCCTAAACAAATAATACAATAGGAATGCAAATCTCTGTGGGGAATCTGCTTTCTACATGTAAGACAATTATTAACCTTTTCTGACATTCGTTAAGTCAAGAAAAGAGGATCCCCAATGGGGTACTTAGCTGTAGTTGACTTCAACTTCGTAGTCAGAAACACAAAAGGTAAACTGCCGTCTGGCACTCGTGCAAGAAATGCTTCTGCTTCAGGCTCTGTGGCAAGGAAGACTGGGGAAGTGACATCGGCTGCCTCCTTTTGTACCGAACGCCCTGACATCCTTTACAACAGACGACAGCTGACTTCATTTTTACTTACCTTTGGTATTCTAGCCGACTGAGGGCTACCGGGAGCCGGACAACCCATTGGTTAGGACTGCAACAGTGAAACATGATGAACATCTGAAAATGCCAGGAAGCAACAGAGAAATGCAAAAACTTCCTGAAAATGGGATAGATCGGAATATGGAGATAAGAATCCTTGAGATCCAGAGACACCATATAAGACTGAGGAAGCAAAAGAGGAGACCGAGTCTAAAGGGATAACATTCGAAAAGTGGGCACCTTCAGAAAAGTGTTTAGATGATTGAGGTCTAGAATTGGTCTCCAAGTAGCCTCTTTTTCTGAGAACTAAAAAAACCTTCCTCCTTTGGGACACGGGTACCTCTAGAATAGTACACAGAGTTAAAAGGTCTCAAAGTATTTCTGGTAAAAAAGAAAGTTGTTCCTGAAGAGGCTGAGAAATGCCCATAAATGGGGGACGGGATTTCCACACCATGAAACACCCCTGGCAAATAATGGATAGAACCCAAGAATCCTCAGTAATATGAAGCCAAACAGGAAGACAGAAAAAAAGAGAAAAAGGAATGTGTTTGGGAAGAGACGGACAGTCAGACAGCACCTGGTTTACCTGGAAAGGAAGACTTCTGAGTCCCTGAAGTCTGAGTAGCCTTAGCAGGAGGAGCCCATTTGCCACCCTTTTTAAGTAGGGCGGCAAGATTGCCTGCGAACAAAGGCAGGCTTACTGGGATAGCTTCTTTAAAATTTAGGAACAGGTGAGACAAACACAGAGTTCCTGTAAGGCCTTCCCCTTATACTGAAGGGACTTAAACCAGCAGTAGCTTCCCCAAACAAGTGTTTATCATCAAGATGGCATCTATCAACTTGGCCTTGACATCACCAGGCAATGGTTGAACTTGAAGTCAAGAATACTTTCTCATCACTGAACCAAAAGCAGCAGCCCTAGAAGAGGCATCTGCTGCATCATAGCTACACTTGATGGAATGACGAACCACCTGACAGGAAGTCCTCGACAAGGAAAGACCTCAGTCTGAGAGATCAGAAATACCCTGACAGGCCAAAGAAAGGAGAGCCAACACATACCTGGGCATATGGGTCTGACAATTAATAGCCATAAAACCCAAGGTAGCCAAGGTGTAAACCTTCTTACCTAGCTTTTCCATGGTTTTGCTACCTTTAACAGAAGGCAGTAACCTGGGCAAAGGAAGCAAATGACAGGGCTTGTCACAGGCTACAGACACCAAGCATCAGGACATTTGTACAAGTTAGTCCTCTGATACCTTATAATGCCTATCAGGTTTCTTGGAAGCAGGGGGCAGAGAATCAGGAGCTTTACCGGCATTGGAAAAAGCATCTAACAAAGCAGCCAAAACAGGAGGAACAGCAGAAGGTTTCAGAGAGTCCATCTGCAGTAACTCATAGTACCTCTTATGGATTTTAGAGACCTGAGCACAATCCCATTTAAAAAAAATCCATCATCCTGGAGATTGCACCCCCAGAAGAAATTTATTTGAAGGGAGTATCAGGACTGTTAGATTCCTCTTCCTCTGAAACATATTTTCCAAAGGAGAAGGAATTTGGGAATAGTAAGCAAGGGATTCCTCATGAGAATCCAACTCCTCCTCAGAGGAATCCTGTTCTCTGGTCCTTTTAAAGGGAGTATAGGACCACAGGGCAAAGAAACCTCCTGATAAGATTTTAATGCCATTAAAGCATTAATCAAACCCAGAATGAAGGCCTGCCACTCACTCTGTGGATCCCTAGGAGCAGGAGGGACATGTTTAGTTTTTTTTTCTTTAATGGGACATCTGCCCTGTAAAACTTAGAAGGCTCTGACCCAGGATGGCATTCAATAACAAAAGTTGGGATTTCTTCCCCAGCTAAAATCTGTGCAACACCCCTAGGCCCCTTGGAAATAATCAACCGTAGTTCCCCCTGAATGTCTGAAGCAGACGGCTGCAAAACCTCATCGACCGTGCAGAAGTTGGATCCTTGCCGGCCTCCAACAGTGTCACGGAAGGGGACTCAGACAACAAAGGTAGACAAACTTCCAGGTTCTCAGTGACCTTGGGGGAAATGTCTGGCAGAGGCTGGACAGCAAAAGACTCCAGTCTTGGTTTCTTAACCTGCTTCTTCCCTAAGGGCTGACCCTCATGGCAGGAAGTTCTTTCCATGGTATCCTTAAGCAAGAAGCTTAAGTTGCTGACTCTCCAGATACAAAGCAAGGGAAGAAAGTCTAATTAGCAGAGTCTTTGGAGGGAAATACTGACAGCTAGAGCAGGTCGTATGGTCAAGAGAGGCACCTAAGCAAAAATAAACACTGTTCATGGCGGTCTTTACGGGGAATCTGTCTCCTGCACTGGCATTTACCCTTTCTGGATGATAACCCCCAGAAACAACCAAAAATGAAGAAAAAAATGAAACCACAATGGGGCACTTATCTGCAGTGGCTTTGAGACCAGCAAACAGGACGTAGGTTGTTCAGAATGATTGAAAGATGCTTGGACTGGTTGCAATGAAGTAGGAGTTAAGAGCGATGATCGAGAGATGCATTCAGACCGGCAGCAAAGAAGTTCAGAGGATGGTACACCCAGATGTCACCTTTATCCCTTACGTTATGCAAGGAGCATATATTTGACATATGGCGTACCTTAATGAAACAGTAGGCTTTTGTATACTGGCCAAGTATCGAGCTGCAGAGGCAGGGAATCCCAAAGGTTACGAATACTGCAACATGTGAAAGAAGGACAAAAGTAGATGTCCCTCTCTTCACCATTGCATTATTCTTCACTGACGGGATCTCCTGCAAGGACAGCCCAACATCCAACTAGTATACCAAAGCCTTTAAATCTTACAGGCATCGGACATCACATATACACTCCCTGCATAGGGCATAAAAGCGACATACGGATACTAAAACTCAGAACTGAATTGCCCCAGGAGGAGTAAAAGACCCTGTGAAGCCTGTGCCATGGCCCAGCAGTCAAGGAGCCTCAATCCTCACCACTAACAACAGTGAGGGGGTCGCATATAGGAGGAAAGGATAACAAATACACACAGTAAAGTGCAATTTCCCTTAAGAGCACACAGAGATCACAGTCAGTCCAGGGCTGGTCACTCCCTTGCTCTCCAAGTCCCCAATAAGACTCCAAACTGGCATAGCTACAGGGTCCAGAGCTCAGCCTAGTGGGCAAGCTAAAACCTCCAGCACCCTCTCTGTCCAACCAGTGCTTTGTGTCCCTGCCGAAGTAGCTGACACACACTTTGAGAAGAGTTTATACAACCACACAGACACTCTTGGGGAAGGCTGGCACAGGTTCTTCAGCTGTGCCCCTTTTAACCCAGACTATATGGTAGTACCAGCTGCCACCATCCACTAATATTTATCAGCTACTCAAAGGCCCTTAAAAGGGTGTCTAATTATTACTGGGCAATATTATTATCCAATTGGTAGTATAGCCCAGGGCTAAAGCTATTAGAGTGGCTTTGTACAATTTTACCAAAGGCAAGCAAGTACTCTAAAGAGCTTAAATTATCTCTACGTACCAGTGGAAAGGGCTTTAAAAATATTTAATAAACAGTCAAAACACAAGATAATACTTTTTACTACACAGTGCTAGTCAAGAGTTCAGACATCACAGAGAAATACTTAAAATAATTCAGTAGTACAGTTCTGACATCACAGAAAAACAGTCTAATCTTTCTAGTTTCTAGCTTTTTCTAAGAGAAAACACAAGTCTAAGATAAACTTACATACAGAGCAAGACAGTGCTAACGAGTTGGATAGTCAAGACAAAAATGCTTAGTGCTCTCTGATTCTCTCTGTTTTTAAAATCACATTCCTGGTTCACATTACATCATTCTTAACACTTACCTGGGTTCCCGGGCTAACAGAAAAGTACAGTTTTGTACCTACCATAAATGTAGATGTCCGATAGATATGCAACTGCAGTCATAACATATGGGTTGTCCTGCCTCAGGCAGCCCTCGGGCGGCCGGATTCCAAAGTCTGGGTCTGACGTCGGCTGATGTCGCATTTCTCTCCGACGTCAGAGCGGCAGGAGTACATAAGCATCAGCCGACGCCATCTTCTTCAGTGTTTCTTGCCCCAGATGCCAGGTGCCCTCCAAGGAAGGCTGTAATCAATTTGGAAGACAAAAACAGGTTTCCAGACAAATAAATAAGTAATAAACAGATACACCATAACAGATATCCCCAGCTAGGATAACAGGGAGAGGAGTGGACCCAAGGAATAGAGGGGAAGGAGGGAGGGAAAACCCGACTGCAGTTGCATATCTATTGGACATCTACATTTATGGTAGGTACAAAACTGTACTATGTCCTTCAAGAATGCAACTGCAGTCATAACATATGGGTTGAATACCATAGCTTAGCTGGGGGAGGTGGAATGCTCTAAGAAAAGGATGGTGTAGCTATCAATCCCTGCAGGACTGCCAAAGCAAAGCCTGCTCTGGATCTGGAATATAAAGGGAGGTTGTAGTGTTTGGAGAATGTATACACGGAGCTCCATGTAGCAGCTTCTAGAATGTCTTTTGTAGGCACCCCTCTTAAGAATGCTGTAGAGGTGGCTGTAGCTCTGGTAGAGTGTGGTCTAACATTGGCTGGTACACTCTTTCCATGGAAGGAATAACAACATCTGATGCAATGTCCAATCCATTTTGAGATAGTCTGTTTGGAAATTGCTTTTCCTTGTACTCCAGGGGCGTAAGCTACAAAAAGCTGATCAGACTTCCTATTGGCCTTGGTTCTGTCCAGGTAGTAGCGAAGTTGTCTGTGAATGTCCAAGGTATGCAACAGTCTTTCCCCTTTGTTCTCAGGATTGGGGAAGAAAGTAGGCAGGTGAATTGCTTGATTTAAAGAAACCCTAGATACCACTTTTGGCAGAAAACTAGGGTTGGTTCGTAAGGAGACCCTGTCTCTATGAAAAGTTATGAACGGTGGTATTGCCATTAGGGCCTGTAGTTCCGAAACCCTTCTTGCTGAGGTAATTGCCAACAGGAAAGCTGTCTTCCATGAGAGAAATTGTAAGTCCACAGAAGCTGCTGGCTCAAAGGGGGGTAGAGTCAGTATTTCTAGGACAAAGTTGAGGTCCCAAGCTGGTACTGGGGCCTTTCTTGGTGGCTTGAAATTCTTGATTCCCCTAAGAAATTGCCTAAACAAAGGATGTGAGAACACAGGTGGATCAGTGTTGTATCTAGCTGAAATAGCTGAAGCATGTATTTTTATAGAAGAATATGAGAGTCCATTCTGTAGCATATCCGCCAAGTATTCCAGGATGAGTGGGATGTTCAATAATGATGCATCATGACCCTTGCTGGTATTCCAAATGCTGAATCTCTTCCATTTTGCTGAATAAACCTTTCTGGTGGATGGTCTGCAGGCTTCTGTTAATATCCACTGAACTTCCTTGGAGAGAGATAGATTGAGGTTATTCATGGAATCTCCCAAGCTGTTAGCTGGAGCGTCTGAATGTTGGGATGTACTGTCTTGAAGTTGTTTTGAGTCAAAAGATGGGGCCATTGGGGAAGGGCCCATTTTTTGTTGTGGCATATGCTCCGTAGTAGTGGGTACCAGTGTTGTCTTGGCCAGTCTGGAGCTATTAGGATCCCCTTTGGCTTTTCTGCTTTGATCTTTAGCAGTACTGTGGTCATCAGTGGCAGAGGTGGGAATGCATAAATTTTTAGGAAGTTCCAGTTGAATGAGAGAGCATCTGTTTTCCATGCTTGTGGATGATATGTCCTTGAACAGAACTTTTGTAGATGATGATTGAGGTGGGAGGCAAATAGGTCTACTTCTGGCCTGCCCCATGTCGAGGTGAGTCGTATGAAGATTTCTGGATGTAACCTCCACTCGTGGGGGTCTAGAAAATTCCTGCTTAGGCTGTCCGCCAGCACATTGTCTTTGCCTGGAACAAACTGGGATTGCAACTGTATGTTTAAGCTCAGTGATTTTTCCCAAAGATTCATTGTCAGTCTGCAAAGGGAGTAAGAATGGGTGCTCCCCTGCTTGTTTATGTACCACATGACAGTGGTGTTGTCTGTCCGTATTAGCAGGTGGCCTTGCTGAAGTTGTTGTCGAAAGGCCTCGATGGCATGCATTACTGCCAGCATTTCTTTTTGGTTGATATGCAGATGTGTTTCCTTTGGAGACCATTGTCCTTGAATACATCTGCCCTCCATGTGCGTCCCCCATCCAAGGTCTGAGGCGTCTGTGGCGTCTGTGGTCATTGTTTGTGTTATTTGAGGTTTTTTGAATGACATACCTGTGTTTGCCTGGCTTACCGAGGCCCACCATAGAAATTCCTTTTGTAGACATGGAATGAGCGGTATGGTTGTCTCTAGGTTGTTGCTGTGTTGAGACCATAAACTTTTTAGGTACCATTGAAGCTTTCTCATGTGTAGTCTTGCTAATGGAACCAGGAGAATGCAGGATGCCATGTAACCCAGGGCCTGTAGGAATCTCCTTGCAGTCATCTGGGTGAGTTTTGTCAAACCTTTGAAATAATGAGTTAACTTCTTTTGCTTGTCTTCTGTTAGGTAAGCCATTTGAGAGGTTGTGTCTAGATTGGCTCCTAAGAAGGTTATTTGCTGGGATGGCTGAAGTCTTGACGTTTGGAAGTTGACTGTGTATCCCAGAGCTTGTAGCAATTGTATGACATAATCCAAGTTTTTTGTCAAAATCAGTTTGTCGTCCGCTTGTATGAGGCAGTCCAGGTACGGGTAAATTGGAAATCACCCGGAGCCTGCAATGAGCAATTACTGAAGCCAGGCATTTTGTAAATACTCTGGGCGCAGTAGATAAGCCAAATGGCAATGCTGAGAATTGATAATGCTCTGGCCCTGCAAGAAATCTGAGGTATCTTCTGCAGCTGTGTCTGATAGGGACATGCAGGTATGCCTCCATGAGGTCCAGAGTAATCAGCCAAGACCCCTTGCCCAGCATGGGAAGGAGTTGCTGTAAGGTCAGCATTTTGAACTTTGGTACTATGAGAAAGGTGTTTAATGCGGACAAATCCAGTATTGGTCTCCATTGAGTTTCTTTTCTTGGAAACAAGGAACAGTCTTGAGTAAAACCCCTGGCCTTGTTCTTGTTGTGGAACTTTTTCTATTGCATTGATCTGAGCAAGCAGAGAAATTTGCTTGATAGCCTCTGCCCTCTGGTTTTGTGGTAGGTTTGGCATGCCTTTTTTCCTTGGTAAGGTATGAAAGTGGAACCTGTAGCCTTGGTCTATAATGTCCAAAATCCATTTGTCCTTTGTCAATCTGTACCAATTGTCTGAAAACAGAGATAATTTTCCGCCCAAGGGAGCTTCTGTTTGCTCTTTGGTTAGCGGAAGTAGAGGAAAGTCATTGGGTTTGTCCCTGTGGGGCAGGAGAAGCCCCTGTGTCACTTCTTTGGTTTGCTGGTTGCCATTGTCGTCCCCTATAGGAACCTCTGTATTGTCCTCTTCCTCGGCCACGCCTGTTTTTGCCCCTTTGAAATTTTTCAGGATTAGGAAAGGACCAGTTTTTAGAAGGCCAATTCCTGCTGAATCTGGGTGGCTGAACCTGGAGGAAATTCTTTGACTGTCTGAACTGACTTGGCTTTCCTCAATGGTCTTTAATACATCTTTAGCATTAGCACCAAAAAGCTTGTTCTTTTCCAAGGGTGCATCAAGAAGTTTTGCCTTAACATGATCTGGTAGAGGTTGTTCTTTTAACCATGCATGTCTACGAATGACCGCCCCTGTCATAGCTGCCCTACATGAAGCTTCCAATGCATCATATCCACACTGAAGAAAGTGATTGCTAACTTGCTGAGAGTTATGTACAGCTTCCTGCAAAGACTTCCTATCTAAAGGTTCAGGAGAAGCCAAAGTTTTCTGTAAATCATCTAACAGGAAATCTTGTATACTGGCCAAGTGTCGAGCTGCAGAGGCAGGGAATCCCAAAGGTTACGAATACTGCAACATGTGAAAGAAGGACAAAAGTAGATGTCCCTCTCTTCACCATTGCATTATTCTTCACTGACGGGATCTCCTGCAAGGACAGCCCAACATCCAACTAGTATACCAAAGCCTTTAAATCTTACAGGCATCGGACATCACATATACACTCCCTGCATAGGGCATAAAAGCGACATACGGATACTAAAACTCAGAACTGAATTGCCCCAGGAGGAGTAAAAGACCCTGTGAAGCCTGTGCCATGGCCCAGCAGTCAAGGAGCCTCAATCCTCACCACTAACAACAGTGAGGGGGTCGCATATAGGAGGAAAGGATAACAAATACACACAGTAAAGTGCAATTTCCCTTAAGAGCACACAGAGATCACAGTCAGTCCAGGGCTGGTCACTCCCTTGCTCTCCAAGTCCCCAATAAGACTCCAAACTGGCATAGCTACAGGGTCCAGAGCTCAGCCTAGTGGGCAAGCTAAAACCTCCAGCACCCTCTCTGTCCAACCAGTGCTTTGTGTCCCTGCCGAAGTAGCTGACACACACTTTGAGAAGAGTTTATACAACCACACAGACACTCTTGGGGAAGGCTGGCACAGGTTCTTCAGCTGTGCCCCTTTTAACCCAGACTATATGGTAGTACCAGCTGCCACCATCCACTAATATTTATCAGCTACTCAAAGGCCCTTAAAAGGGTGTCTAATTATTACTGGGCAATATTATTATCCAATTGGTAGTATAGCCCAGGGCTAAAGCTATTAGAGTGGCTTTTGTACAATTTTACCAAAGGCGCTAGTACTCTAAAGAGCTTAAATTATCTCTACGTACCAGTGGAAAGGGCTTTAAAAATATTTAATAAACAGTCAAAACACAAGATAATACTTTTTACTACACAGTGCTAGTCAAGAGTTCAGACATCACAGAGAAATACTTAAAATAATTCAGTAGTACAGTTCTGACATCACAGAAAAACAGTCTAATCTTTCTAGTTTCTAGCTTTTTCTAAGAGAAAACACAAGTCTAAGATAAACTTACATACAGAGCAAGACAGTGCTAACGAGTTGGATAGTCAAGACAAAAATGCTTAGTGCTCTCTGATTCTCTCTGTTTTTAAAATCAAATTCCTGGTTCACATTATACCATTCTTCACACTTCCCTGTGTTCCTAGGCTAACAGAAAAGTACAGTTTTGTACCTACCATAAATGTAGATGTCCGATAGATATGCAACTGCAGTCATAACATATGGGTTGTCCTGCCTCAGGCAGCCCTCGGCGGCCGGATTCCAAAGTCTGGGTCTGACGCCGCTGATGTCGTGATTTCTCTCCGGCGTCAGAGCGCAGGAGTACATAAGCACCAGCCGACGCCATCTTCTTCAGTGTTTCTTGCCCCAGATGCCAGGTGCCCTCCAAGGAAGGCTGTAATCAATTTGGAAGACAAAATAGGTTTCCAGACAAATAAATAAGTAATAAACAGATACACCATAACAGATATCCCCAGCTAGGATAACAGGGAGAGGATGGACCCAAGGAATAGAGGGAAGGAGGGAGGGAATCCGACTGCAGTTGCATATCTATTGGACATCTACATTTATGGTAGGTACAAACTGTACTATGTCCTTCAAGAATGCAACTGCAGTCATAACATATGGGTTGAATACCATAGCTTAGCTGGGAGGTGGAATGCTCTAAGAAAAGGATGGTGTAGCTATCAATCCCTGCAGGACTGCCAAAGCAAAGCCTGCTCTGGATCTGGAATATAAAGGGAGGTTGTAGTGTTTGGAGAATGTATACACGGAGCTCCATGTAGCAGCTTCTAGAATGTCTTTTGTAGGCACCTCTTAAGAATGCTGTAGAGGTGGCTGTAGCTCTGGTAGAGTGTGGTCTAACATTGGCTGGTACACTCTTTCCATGGAAGGAATAACAACATCTGATGCAATGTCCAATCCATTTTGAGATAGTCTGTTTGGAAATTGCTTTTCCTTGTACTCCAGGGCGTAGCTACAAAAGCTGATCAGACTTCCTATTGGCCTTGGTTCTGTCCAGGTAGTAGCGAAGTTGTCTGTGAATGTCCAAGGTATGCAACAGTCTTTCCCCTTTGTTCTCAGGATTGGGGAAGAAAGTAGGCAGGTGAATTGCTTGATTTAAAGAAACCCTAGATACCACTTTTGGCAGAAAACTAGGTTGGTTCGTAGAGACCCTGTCTCTATGAAAAGTTATGAACGGTGGTATTGCCATTAGGGCCTGTAGTTCCGAAACCCTTCTTGCTGAGGTAATTGCCAACAGGAAAGCTGTCTTCCATGAGAGAAATTGTAAGTCCACAGAAGCTGCTGGCTCAAAGGGGGGTAGAGTCAGTATTTCTAGGACAAAGTTGAGGTCCCAAGCTGGTACTGGGGCCTTTCTTGGTGGCTTGAAATTCTTGATTCCCCTAAGAAATTGCCTAAACAAAGGATGTGAGAACACAGGTGGATCAGTGTTGTATCTAGCTGAAATAGCTGAAGCATGTATTTTTATAGAAGAATATGAGAGTCCATTCTGTAGCATATCCGCCAAGTATTCCAGGATGAGTGGGATGTTCAATAATGATGCATCATGACCCTTGCTGGTATTCCAAATGCTGAATCTCTTCCATTTTGCTGAATAAACCTTTCTGTGGATGGTCTGCAGGCTTCTGTTAATATCCACTGAACTTCCTTGGAGAGAGATAGATTGAGGTTATTCATGGAATCTCCCAAGCTGTTAGCTCGAGCGTCTGAATGTTGGGATGTACTGTCTTGAAGTTGTTTTGAGTCAAAAGATGGGGCCATTGGGGAAGGGCCCATTTTTGTTGTGGCATATGCTCCGTAGTAGTGGGTACCAGTGTTGTCTTGGCCAGTCTGGAGCTATTAGGATCCCCTTTGGCTTTTCTGCTTTGATCTTTAGCAGTACTGTGGTCATCAGTGGCAGAGGTGGGAATGCATAAATTTTAGGAAGTTCCAGTTGAATGAGAGAGCATCTGTTTTCCATGCTTGTGGATGATATGTCCTTGAACAGAACTTTTGTAGATGATGATTGAGGTGGGAGGCAAATAGGTCTACTTCTGGCCTGCCCCATGTCGAGGTGTGTCGATGAAGATTTCTGGATGTAACCTCCACTCGTGGGGTCTAGAAAATTCCTGCTTAGGCTGTCCGCCAGCACATTGTCTTTGCCTGGAACAAACTGGGATTGCAACTGTATGTTTAAGCTCAGTGATTTTTCCCAAAGATTCATTGTCAGTCTGCAAAGGGAGTAAGAATGGGTGCTCCCTGCTTGTTTATGTACCACATGACAGTGGTGTTGTCTGTCCGATAGCAGGTGGCCTTGCTGAAGTTGTTGTCGAAAGGCCTCGATGGCATGCATTACTGCCAGCATTTCTTTTTGGTTGATATGCAGATGTGTTTCCTTTGGAGACCATTGTCCTTGAATACATCTGCCTCCATGTGCGCCCCCATCCAAGGTCTGAGGCGCCTGTATGCCTGTGGTCATTGTTTGTGTTATTTGAGGTTTTTTGAATGACATACCTGTGTTTGCCTGGCTTACCGAGGCCCACCATAGAAATTCCTTTTGTAGACATGGAATGAGGTATGGTTGTCTCTAGGTTGTTGCTGTGTTGAGACCATAAACTTTTAGGTACCATTGAAGCTTTCTCATGTGTAGTCTTGCTAATGGAACCAGGAGAATGCAGGATGCCATGTAACCCAGGGCCTGTAGGAATCTCCTTGCAGTCATCTGGGTGAGTTTTGTCAAACCTTTGAAATAATGAGTTAACTTCTTTTGCTTGTCTTCTGTTAGGTAAGCCATTTGAGAGGTTGTGTCTAGATTGGCTCCTAAGAAGGTTATTTGCTGGGATGGCTGAAGTCTTGACGTTTGGAAGTTGACTGTGTATCCCAGAGCTTGTAGCAATTGTATGACATAATCCAAGTTTTTTGTCAAAATCAGTTTGTCGTCCGCTTGTATGAGGCAGTCCAGGTACGGGTAAATTGGAAATCACCTGGAGCCTGCAATGAGCAATTACTGAAGCCAGGCATTTTGTAAATACTCTGGGCGCAGTAGATAAGCCAAATGGCAATGCTGAGAATTGATAATGCTCTGGCCCTGCAAGAAATCTGAGGTATCTTCTGCAGCTGTGTCTGATAGGGACATGCAGGTATGCCTCCTTGAGGTCCAGAGTAATCAGCCAAGACCCCTTGCCCAGCATGGGAAGGAGTTGCTGTAAGGTCAGCATTTTGAACTTTGGTACTATGAGAAAGGTGTTTAATGCGGACAAATCCAGTATTGGTCTCCATTGAGTTTCTTTTCTTGGAAACAAGGAACAGTCTTGAGTAAAACCCCTGGCCTTGTTCTTGTTGTGGAACTTTTCTATTGCATTGATCTGAGCAAGCAGAGAAATTTGCTTGATAGCCTCTGCCCTCTGGTTTTGTGGTAGGTTTGGCATGCCTTTTTCCTTGGTAAGGTATGAAAGTGGAACCTGTAGCCTTGGTCTATAATGTCCAAAATCCATTTGTCCTTTGTCAATCTGTACCAATTGTCTGAAAACAGAGATAATTTTCCTCCAAGGGAGCTTCTGTTTGCTCTTTGGTTAGCGGAAGTAGAGGAAAGTCATTGGGTTTGTCCCTGTGGGGCAGGAGAAGCCCTGTGTCACTTCTTTTGGTTTGCTGGTTGCCATTGTCGCCCCCTATAGGAACCTCTGTATTGTCCTCTTCCTCGCCACGCCTGTTTTTGCCCCTTTGAAATTTTTCAGGATTAGGAAAGGACCAGTTTTAGAAGGCCAATTCCTGCTGAATCTGGGTGGCTGAACCTGGAGGAAATTCTTTGACTGTCTGAACTGACTTGGCTTTCCTCAATGGTCTTTAATACATCTTTAGCATTAGCACCAAAAAGCTTGTTCTTTTCCAAGGGTGCATCAAGAAGTTTTGCCTTAACATGATCTGGTAGAGGTTGTTCTTTAACCATGCATGTCTACTGAATGACCGCGCCTGTCATAGCTGCCCTACATGAAGCTTCCAATGCATCATATCCACACTGAAGAAAGTGATTGCTAACTTGCTGAGAGTTATGTACAGCTTCCTGCAAAGACTTCCTATCTAAAGGTTCAGGAGAAGCCAAAGTTTTCTGTAAATCATCTAACAGGAAATCCTGATATTGAAACATATGAAAGAGACAATTGAGAGCTCTCATAGACAAAGTAGTGGAGGTGTAAACCTTCTTCCCCCATCTCTCTAATGACCTAGCTTCCCTGTTGGAAGGCAAAGGATTTTTGGAGGTGGTAGCTGAAACCCCTTTCGGCCCCTGTGAAATAGTTTCTAAATCAACAGCATGGGCCCTAAAGAAATGAGAATGTGTTTCAGGGACTTTATAGTACCTGTCCGGCTTGGCAGGAGCAGGAGGGAGAGCATCAGGGGTAACACTGGAGTCAGAGTATAGATCATCCAAAACATCAAGCACAGGAGGTATAGCTAAGGGCCTGTGTTGGGGCTTTTTAAAGAAGGTTCGAAGGCGCTTTCTGGAATCAGAATATTCCTGGCCTTGCCACTTAAAAAGTTCCCTCATGGAATGCAGAACTTCCCCAAAAGAAATATCCTGAGGAGGGGAGGCCGAGGGGATGGAGTCCTCTGCATCTGAGTCCTCATAGGTCTGGAAAGGCTCTTCCTGGCTATCGGAGTGGCCAGAGGCCTCAGAATCTTCATCTGAAGGGAGAGGGTCAGTGGGCTCAACCCTGGGCCTCATCAGGAGGAGGCTGGGATCCTCTCTCAGGATGGGCCTGGGAACCTCTGATCATGGAGATTAAGTCTGCAGCCATAGTCATGATTTGTGTTTCAGGAGTAGGCTGAGGTAAGGCTTTAGCAGTAAGGTGCTTGGTCTTGTTGGCTGCCTTAGCACGTGTGTAGGCCTTGATAGACATGGACATGGGAGGCCTAGCAGCTCCACGTGCAGGAGTGACCTTATCCACAGCAATGGTCTCGGGCATTTCCTCTGTTTCAGTATCCGGAGGAAAATCAATAACTGGCGTCGTTGTGGTCTCCAGTATCGGAGGTATCGGTAATGCGGTGTCTTCGGTTCGGAGCGGTGAAATAACCGCCTCAGAGGGAACCAGGGCACTCGCGGTAGGTTTTGGCGTGGTCGAGAAGACGGGCCGAGGATGTCGGTCCCGGTCTTTTTCGCTTTTAGAGTCTGCGATGTCGGTAATTCCGGCGCCATCGTGTAATCAATTTTTCGAAAAGTCTTCAGCGAACTCCGCCCGGCGCCTGAGAGTGCGCTTATTGAAGCGAGCACAGGCGGCACAGGCCGAGACATCGTGGTCTGGGCCAAGGCAAGGAAGGCAGTAAGAATGGAAATCCTTATGAGGTATTTGTTTACCACAAGACAAACAATTATTAACTTTTTCAGCAATTTCTGACATCGGCTGAGGCAAAAAAAGGTCCCCAACGGGGTACTTAGCTTTTTTGATGACTTCGGATCGAAGAATACAGGAGCTGACCGACCGGCACTTGCGAACTGCTTCTGCTTCGGGCACCGCGTGGCAAGAAAGACTGAAGATGGCGTCGGCTGATGCTTATGTACTCCTGCCGCTCTGACGTCGGAGAGAAATGCGACATCAGTCGACGTCGGACCCAGACTTTGGAATCCGGCCGACCGAGGGCTGCCTGAGGCAGGACAACCCATATGTTATAACTGCAGTTGCATTCTTGAAGGACATCTACATTTACATTCTTTAGTAAGCTCACACCAGGTCAGGAAGCAAAGCCATTAAGGACATTTATGCATGAAAATTCTGTCCATTAACTCTGGCCTTAAAATAATAGCAAAAATGTCTTCATCTGGGCAGTCCTGAGCCATGTTTACATCAAAGGGTCACAACATGCTTTACTTGGTCAGTAGAGTGCACGGTTACATTTTTTTTCAGTTCCACATGTAACACTATTTTTACCATTTAAGACAACAAGCCTGTGGTTTACGTTAATATTTACAAATGACAGAATTAACTCCAAAACTCTATCTGGCTAGGCTGGCAGCCTTCACCTGTCTTCACACACCTCCACCGACAAAGGAGAACATACACACCCAGAAGAAAAAGGCTCATAAGGGAACAGAAGCAAAAGCTCCTTGGCTAGGAGAGTAACAAAACACATGGGAAAGAGCTACAACAGAAGGAGGAAAGGACCAAATACTGTAACAATTAAGAGAAGGACATGACTGTTTTGGTAAGATTTTGCACCACTCTACTATGTCCTTCCATATCACTGTTGCAGTACTGTTCAATGAAGGAGTACAAGAACTAAGAAGACTAGAGGAGGAAGGCAACAGACCACTATAAACCCATGCAAAATAGCCCTGGCAAAAAGTATGAACAGAGGGCCGTGTAGCAGTCTTAAGGATAGCAGTGGTGTCCAGACCCTTGAAAAAGACACCGGAACAGGTAACCACCCTAGCAGAATGTGCCTTTACAGATGGAGAAAGACATCTGCCATGAAAAGAAAAACAAAAAGGAAATTTCCTTAGAGATCCAGGAGGAGACAGTTTGCTTGAGAACAGCGAAACCCAAAGTTCTGGGATGAAAAGAAATAAAAAGTTGCTCAGACTTGTGAATAACTTTACTTTACTCAAATAATATCTGAGCTGTCCATGCAGGTCCAGAGTGTGATGAAGCATCTCACTGCAAACTGTGGAGAGGGAAAAAGGAAGTTTAATAGACTGATTAAGGGATAACTCATTAACCACCTTGGCCATAAAAGGAGGATTAGTATGAAGAGACACCCTGCCTTTGAAAGATTGAAAGAGGAAGAATAGCTATAAAAGCCTGAAGTTCAGACACTCTCTTGGCCAAAGTATAAGCAAACAGCAGAACAAGTCTTCTTTGAACAAAGTTACAAGGAAGCTGAAAGTACAGTTGTGTACACTTACCATAAATGTAGATGTTCGAGTGTATTCACTGTTGCAGTCATTACATTTGGGTAATCTGCTCACAGGATGCCCTCAGTCGGCCTGATTAACAAAGTCATGTGTCCTGCGTCCTTCCATGACATCAGGTCGTCAGGGGTATAAAACATGCAGCCGACGCCATTACATCAGTTTTTCTTGCCACAGATGTCAGGTGCCCCTCTAATGGGGAGCAAATAAAAGTACAGTTGTGTACACTTACCATAAATGTAGATGTTCGAGTGTATTCACTGTTGCAGTCATTACATTTGGGTAATCTGCTGGCAGGTTGCCCTCAGTCGGCCTGAATAACTAAGTCTTGGGTGCTGTATCGGTTGCGGTCTCCTCTTCCATGACGTCATGTCGTCAGGGGTATAAAACATGCAGCCGATGCCATTTTAATCAATTTTTCTTGCCCCAGATGTCAGGTGCCCCCCAAATGGGGAGCAAAAATATATATGTAAACTGTAAATATATAAATGCACCTTAGACACACAAAATTTACCTTCAACTAAAAGCAAATACACCAAAAAGGCTTTTGAGTATATTGAAGGAAAGAAAAGGTATAGAAAGGGGACTGGCGGGTGTGTAACCTGGACTGCAAAAGTGAATACACTCGAACATCTACATTTATGGTAAGTGTACACAACTGTACTATGTTCTTCATGTTTCACTGTTGCAGTCATTACAATTCGGTAGAATCCCAAAGCTATGGATGGGACGATGGAACTAAACAGCATTATGGGCAGCTATAAGGCCTTGCAGGACTGCAGTGGCAAATCCTGCCCTAGATTTAGAGAAGAGAGGTAAATGATAATGCTTTGTGAACGTATGAACTGAGCTCCAAATAGCAGCTTCTAGAATGTCTCTGGTAGGGACCCCTCTGAGAAAAGCTGCTGAAGTAGAGGCAGCCCTGGTGGAATAGGATCTGATCCCCTTGGGCACAGGTTTACCATGGTGCAAGTAGCAGAAACAAATTCAATGGCTTATCCACATA
Organism: Protopterus annectens; assembly: GCF_019279795.1. Classification (NCBI taxonomy): domain Eukaryota; kingdom Metazoa; phylum Chordata; order Ceratodontiformes; family Protopteridae; genus Protopterus; species Protopterus annectens. Next base: position 791,426,790 of record NC_056741.1, on the reverse strand, counting down.
GAAATAGTCTGCTTTGATATAGCCTTCCCCTCTGATCCTGCAGCAAATGCTACCAGTAGTTGCTCAGACTTTCTTACAGATTTTGTCCTGTTTAAGTAGAATCTTAGTTGTCGGTGTGCATCCAATGAATGCAGAATCTGTTTCCCCTTGTTCTGCGGATTTGGGAAAAAAGTTGGCAGGTGAATGGTCTGGTTAAGAGCCACACTGGATACCACCTTAGGCATAAAAGAAGGATTGGTCCTGAGGGCCACCCTGTCGGGGTAAAAAAATAATGAAAGGCTCCACTGCCATGAGAGCCTGTAGTTCTGAAACCCTTCTAGCTGAAGTGACTGCTAAAAGAAAAGCTGTCTTCCAAGATAGAAATTGTATCTCCGCAGTAGCTGCTGGTTCAAAAGGAGGCAGGGTGAGTTTTTCCAGCACAAAATTGAGGTACCATGCAGGACTTGGCGCTCTCTTGGGAGGCCTTAAATTTTTGTCCCCTCTGAGATACTGTTTTAGCAGTGGATGAGAAAAGTGGGGAGGCTGTGTTATAATGAGCAGAGATGGCAGAGGCATGGATTTTTATTGATGAAAAAGATAGGCCCTTGTCAAGCATCTCAGTTAAGTATTGTAAAATCTGAGGAATATTGGGCTTTGCTGTGTCTATTCCTTGTGCTTGGTTCCAATCACAGAATCTCTTCCATTTATCAGCATAAGATTTTCTAGTACTAGGCCTTCTGGCTTCCAAAATGACATTCATCACAGGTTTACTGAGAGATGTGGTTTGAATACTTAGTTGATTAGCCATGCTGCAAGATTCAGAGTTTGGAGCTGAATGTGCAGAATTTGATAGTTATGCTGAGACAATAGATGAGGTGTTTCAGGCAAGTACCACGGAGGAAGGTGTGACATATTCCTTAGAAACGGGTACCAGTGTTGGCGAGGCCAGTCCGAAGCAATTAGAATCATTTTTGTTTTTTCCTGTCCGACTTTTAGTAAGACCTTGGAGAGTAGAGGCAGAGGGGGGAAAGGCATAGACTGATAGGTTATTCCAGCTGAAGGATAGAGCATCCACTTTCCATGCTTTTTTGTGACGAGTTCTTGTGCAGAATTTGTCCAACTGATAGATCTATTTGTCCCTCCCCAAAACTATGTCTGGGCTCCCCCATTTCTGTGTTAACATGCTGAAGATTTGTGGATCCAGTTTCCATGCATGCAGGTCCATAAGATTTCTGCTTAGGTCAACTGCCACAGTATTTTGCTTTCCTGGCAGGAACTGAGTTTGAAGATGTATTTGGTAAGTCAAGGCTGTGTTCCACAAAACCATGGCTAGTCTGCAAAGGGGGTAGGAATGGGTACCCCCTTGCTTGTTTATGTACCAAATAACTGTGGTGTTGCCCGTCTTTATCAGTAGTTGTACTGGATGCAGTAAGTCCTTGAAGGCTGTCAGTGCATTCTGAACAGCTAGTATTTCTTTCTGGTTGATATGTAGATGCATTTGGTTTGGGCTCCATTTGCCCTGAATGCATCTCACTGCAAGGTGGGCCCCCCCAAGCATAGTCTGATGCGTCTGTAGTTAGGGTTTGGGTGGCAGGGGGTAGAGTGAATGACAGTCCCTGATCAAGGTAATTAAATCCTCAGCTATTTTGATCATTTGTTTTGTAGGCATAGGGGCCTGAGCACGTGCCTCATGCGTCGGTTTTTTAGACAAAGAAGTCGTTTTTGACCTTGTTTTTGTTGATGGCGTCAGTTTAATATAAAAATGTTGAGGCCTGAAAATACCCTCAGAAGCCAGTGCCTGCTCAGCGGCTCCGGACCCATCCAAGGGAGAGACATCCGTGGGTTCAATACTTTGCGAATCTCGTGGCATACCAGACTCCAAATGGGTCTCGGTAGAGGCCTGCGACTCAAAAGTAGCAGCTATCACGGGCTGCGAAAGCACCTCACTGAGTACCGGCAAACCGGCCACAGACTTAGAAGAAGCTTCGTCAGTTTTGGACCGCGACGGTCTGTCTCTGTCTTTTTCCTTGCAATTTTTGTGAACTCAGGTAGTCGGATTGCTAACGGACGTAAATTAAATTAAATTTAAATTAAAGTTAGGGTAGTTAAATCTTGAACCAAAATATTTAGAAGCAAAAATATACCGATGCTTAATAGTGTGTTGGTTAAATTTAGCACAAAACCGACAGCAAGGCACATTGTGATCAGGGCCTAGGCAAGGAATACAGTACAAATGAAAATCCTTATGAGGTATTTGCTTCCCACAAGTAATGCAATTATTAAACTTTTACTGACATCGGTAAGGAGAAAGAAAATGTTTCCCCAACGGGGTACTTAGCTTTAGTTTGAAGACTTCAGTTCTGAAACTCGAAAACAAAAATTTCAGGAGTCAGCCAACCGGCACTTGCGAACTGCTTCTGCTTCGGGCACCACGCGGCAAGAATGACCGATTAAAATGGCGTCGGCTGCATGTTTTATACCCCTGACGACCTGACGTCATGGAAGAGTAGATGGCAACCAACGCAGGACCCAAGACTTTGTTATTCAAGCCAACTGAGGGAAACATGCCAGCAGATAACCCAAATGTAATGACTGCAACAGTGAAACACGAAGAACATCATAAAAACACAAAGGTATACCTCCAACAAAAAGCAAATACACCAAAAAGGCTTTTAAGCATAGTAAAGGAAAGTAGAGGTATAGCCAGAAGTAGTTAGAGGGCTGGAGGGAGGGTAACCAGGACTGCAACAGTGAATACACTCGAGCATCTACATTTATGGTAAGTGTACACAACTGTACTATGTTCTTTGTGTTTCACTGTTGCAGTCATTACATTTGGGTAGATTCTCAAAGCCATGGTTGGGAGGAGGAGTTTATATAGCATTAGGGCCAGCTATAAGGCCCTGCAAGACAGCAGTGGCAAAGCCAGCTCTGGATTTAGAGAAAACTGGCAAATGATAATGCTTGGTGAAAGTATGTACAAAACTCCAGGTAGCAGCTTCTAGGATGTCATTGGTATGAACACCTCTGAGAAAGGCTGCAGAAGTAGATGCAGCCCTGGTGGAGTGAGATCTAATCCCCTGGGGATAGGTTTTCCATGGTGTTTATAGCAGAAATGAATGCAATGGCTTATCCATTTAGAAATGGTTTGTTTTGAAAAAGCCTTCCCCTCTGCCCCTGCAGCAAATGCTACCAGCAGTTGTTCAGATTTTCTTCGAGGTTTAGTCATGTCCAAGTAGAATCTAAGATGTCTGTGCACATCCAAGGAATGCAGAATCCGTTCCCCTTTGTTCTGTGGACTGGGAAAGAAGGTTGGCAAATGAATGGACTGATTAAGAGCTACACTGGATACCACCATGGGCATGAAGGATGGATTATTCCTGAGTGACACCCTGTCCGCATGAAAGATGATGAAAGGTTCCACTGCCATAAGGGCCTGTAATTCAGATATCCTTCTAGCTGAAGTGATTGCTAAAAGGAAAGCTGTTTTCCAAGAAATAAATTTCAAGTCTGCAGTAGCAGCTGGCTCGAAAGGAGGTAGAGTGAGTTTCTCCAATACAAAGTTAAGGTCCCAGGCAGGGGTAGGAGCTCTCTTGGGTGGTCTCAAATTTTTGGCCCCTCTGAGGTACTGCTTGAGCAAAGGATGAGAGAGAAGAGGGGTGGTTCTGTGTTATAATGCGCTGAAATGGCTGAGGAGTGGATTTTAATGGAGGAAAAAGACAGGCCCTTGTGAAGCATCTCAGTTAAGTATTGCAAAATCTGAGGTAAATTGGGCGCTGCTGTGCTCAACCCTTGAGACTGGTTCCAGGCACAGAATCTTTTCCATTTTTCAGCATAAGATTTTCTAGTACTAGGCCTCCCTGCCTCTAAGATGACATCCATCACAGGTTTGCTGAAGGATTATAAGGGTGAGTTTAAGTAATTAGCCAGGCTGCAGGGTTCAATATTGGAAGCTGAGGGTGCAGGATCTGGTTCTCCTGCTGAGACAGCAGGGAAGGGGTCTGAGGCAGGTGCCATGGAGACAACTGAGACACACTGCGCAGGAGGGGGTGCCAGTGTTGGCACGGCCAGTCTGAAACTATCAAAATCATCCTTGGTTTGTCCTGTTTGACTTTTACTAGAACTTTGGAGGGCAGAGGCAGCAGGGGGAAGGCGTAGACGGATAGGTTTTTCCAGCTGAAGGACAGAGCATCCACTTTCCAGGCTTGCTTGTGGGGAGTCCTTGTGCAAAACTTGTCCAATTGGTAGTTCTGGGGGGAGGCAAACAGGTCTATGTCTGGGCTCCCCCATTCGCTTGTCAACATGTTGAAAATCCTTGGTTCCAGTTTCCACTCATGTGGGTCCATGAGGTTTCTGTTTAGTCCGTCTGCTAGTGTATTTAATTTTCCTGGAAGGAATTGAGCTTGTAGGTGCACTTGGTGGCTCAAGGCTGTGTTCCACAATGCCATGACTAGTCTGCAGAGGGGGTAGGAATGTGTACCCCCCTGCTTGGATGAACATCCGTGGTGTTGTCCATCTTTACCATTAGTTGTCCTGGAAGAATGTAGTCCTTGAAGGCTGTCAGAGCATTCTGTACAGCTAACATTTCTTTTTGATTGATATGTAGGTGCATTTGACTTTGGTTCCATTTGCCCTGAATGCACTTCCCTGCCAGATGAGACCCCCCCCCATGCATAGTCTGATGCATCTGTTGTTAGGGTTTGGGCTGCAGGGGGTAGTGTGAATGGTAGTCCCTTGTATTGGTGGCATGCCTCTGCCCATCAGAGGAACTCTAGGCATAGGCAAGGTATGACAGGAATCATTGTTTCTAGGCTGCGAGAATGTTGACTCCGCAGGCTTTTTAGATACCACTGCAGTTTCCTCATATGCAGTCTTGCATATGGAATTAGAAGAATGCAGGAGGCCATGAACCCCAAGGTTTGCAGTATTTGTCTTGCAGACAGCAGGGTTTTTGTGGCCACTTGTTTGACGTAGGTTATCAAATGAATGTGCTTTTCTGGCATGAGCTAAGCCATCTGGGAAGTTGTATTCAAGCTTGCTCTCGGGAATGTAATTTGTTGACAGGGTACCAGTTGTGATTTCTTTTCGTTTATGGTTTACCCCAGACAAGTTAGAACCTTTTTTACAAACGCCAGATGATTCAAAAGTATGCCCTGGCTTTCTGCCCGAATTAGCTAATCGTCCAGGTATGGGTATATTTGAATACTTCTTTGCCTGCAAAATGCAATAACTGGAGCCAGGAACTTTGTGAATACCCTGGGTGCAGTAGACAAGCCAAACGGCAGTGCAGAGAACTGATAATGCGTGTAGCCTGCTTTGAAGCGTAGGTATCTTCTGCAAGCGTCCCTGATTGGGATGTGTAGGTATGCTTCTTTTAAATCTAGTGTTGCCAACCAGGCATCTTTGCCTAGCATAGGAAGTAATTGGTGTAAAGTCAGCATCTTGAATTTTGGAATCTCCAGAAAGGTGTTTAGAGTAGACAGGTCCAGGATTGGACACCATGATTTGCTTTTTTCTGGGTACCAGGAAAAGTCTGGAGTAAAAATCTTGTCCCTTTTCCTCTACTGGTACCAGCTGAATAGTCCACATGCTTAACAGAGAAAGTAATTGTTTTTGAGCCTCTGCCCATTGATTTGGGGGCAGGTCCGGCCATCCATTTGGTGTTGGCAACTTGTGGAAATGAAATCTATATCCCTGGAATAATATATTTAAAACCCATTTGTCCTTATATTTAAAACCCATTTGTCCTGGGTTATGAATTCCCAGTTCTTTGCATGAAGAGCAATCTTTCCCCCCAAAGGACAGTCAGAAGAGAAGTGCTTGGAAATTTTAAAAGGAAGTCATTGAGACTGTTTACCATAGGGGGGGTGTCTTGTTATTCCCAGATTTGGAAGTGGAGGCCACCCACTGCTTAGTTTTGAGAGCCCCCAGGGACTGAAACCTGGGGTTTTTGCTGCGTCTGGGTTTGGCCTGAGAAGACCTGGAAGGGGCTGGAAAGGACCAATTCTTTGTAGGCCAGTGCCTACTAAATCTAGGAGATTGCACTTGTAAAAATTCTTTAACAGTCTGCATAGATTTAGCTTTATCTTCCATCTTTTTAAGAACTTCTTCAGCCTTGTTGCCAAACAGGTGGTCCTGATTTAAAGGAGCATCCAACAATTTAGCTTTAACATGATCAGGCAAAGATTGTTCCTTAAGCCAAGCATGCCTTTTAAGCACAGGCCCAGTAACAGCAGCCCTGCAAGAGGCCTCGAAAGAATCAAAACCACATTGCAAAGTATGTTTTCCAACTTATTCAGCAGAATGCATTAAGTCCTGTAAATCTTTATTTTCCACACAGTCAGAAATTATTGTTTTCTGTTTAAGGAGTCCAATGACATGTTGCTGATATTTTAACATATGAAATTAGCACTTTAAAGCTCTGATTGCCAAGGTTGCTTAAGTATAAACCTTTTTACCCCATCTATCCAGTGCCCTGGAGTCTCTATCAGAAGGGGTACGATTTTTAGCAGAAGAAGCCTTAATGCCCTTGGGCCCCTGAGAAATAGTCTCTGGATCTGCAATCGGATTTTTGAAAAGGAACTTGTGGGACTCAGGAACCCTGTAGTATCTGTCAGGTTTACTAGGAGCAGGAGGCAGGGAATCAGGGGCCAAACTGGATTCCGAGAAAACATCATCAACAATGTCTAGTACAGGAGGAATAGCCAAAGGCCTATGCTGAGGTAGAAGAAGGAAATCCCTCAGCCTCTTTTTTGAATCAGAAAATTCCTGGCTTTCCCAGTGAAAATGCTCCCTTAAAGTATGTAAGTTTTCCCCAAAACAAAAATCCTCAGGAGGGGAAGCAGAGGGAATAGAATACTCTGTATCAGAATCCTCATAAGTAGGTATGGGCAAATCCAGGTAATCAGAAGGGTCAGAAGAAACAGTATCTTGTTCTGAAGATTCATAATCAAGCTCAGCCCTAAGCCTCTTGGGGGGGGGGGGTGACTACCCCTGATTAGAGTTATTAGATCTTCAGCCATTTTTATCATTTGTTTTTTAGGCATAGGGACCTGAGCATGTGGCCTGGGCACCGCTTTTTTATACATGGATCAAGATTTAGGCCTTAGTAACGAAGGAGGCATTGACTTAATATGCAAGTCTGTAGGCCTGAATGCACTCTCAGAAGCCGGTGCCTGCACAGCGGCTCCAGACCCATCCAAGGTAGAGACATCCGCGGGTTCCATATTTGAATTATCTCGCTGCATACCGGACTCCGAATGGGTCTCAGTAGAGGCCTTTGAATCAGAAGTAGCAGGTAACAGGGGCTGCGAATGTGCCTCACCAAGTACCGGCAAACTGGCAACTGGCTTAGGAGAAGCGTCGTCGGCAGTTTTGGAACTCGGCGGCCTGTGTCTGTTTTTATCTTTGTGTTTTTTCGGAATCCCGGTAGTCGGACGGTTAACAGACAACATTTCTGGATAATTAAACCGAGAACCGAAATATTTAGAGGCAAAAATATACAAACGACGGATAGTATGCCGATTAAATAAAGCACAAAACCGACAGCAAGGTACATCGTGTTCAGGGCCTAGGCAAGGAATACAGTACGAATTAAAATCTTTATGAGGTATATGCTTTCCACAAGTAATGCAATTATTAACTTTTACTGACATCGGTAAGGAGCAAGAAAAAGTTTCCCCAACAGGGTTCTTAGCTTTAAGTTGAAGACTTCGGTTCTGAAACTCGAAAATGAAAATTTCAGGAGTCTGCCGACCGGCACTTGCGAACTGCTTCTGCTTCGGGCACCGTACAGCAAGAAAGACTGATGTAATGGCGTCAGCTGCATGTTTTATACCCCTGATGATTTGACGTCATGGAAGAAGAGACAGCAACCAACGCAGGACCCAAGACTTTGTTAATCAGGCAGACTGAGGGCAACCTGCGAGCAGAATACCCAAGTGTAATGACTGCAACAGTGAAACACGAAGAACATCAATCAGGTTCAAAAGGAGTCAATTTTTGAAGTACAATCAATCAGGTTCAAAAGGAGTCAATTTTTGAAGTACAAAATTGAGGTCCCAAGAAGGTGGAGTAGACTTTCTTGGGGGCCTAATATAAAATACACCTTTAAGAAAATGCTTGAAATCAAAGTGAAACCAAAGGGGGGTTTCAAGGGCATGCAACCAGAGACTCCTGACAGGTGAAACTTCAATGAAGAATATGCCAAGCCGCAGGAAGCAGAGCACACAAATAAGACATCCATGGGATGCCCCCATTGAAAAGGGATCTTGATGGTGACAGGGAGACTCCAAACAGAAAATCTTTTCCATTAAGACATATAGGATTTTCTGGTAGCTGGTTTCCTGGCCTCCTGCAGAAAATTAAACACGTCATCAGAAAAGAGGTGGCTAAGGAGATCAAAACCCTGCCACCCACAGTATCATTTGCAGAGCAAACAGGTGATGATGGATAAGAGATCAAGTGTCTTGTGTGAGAAGATTTACCAGTGTGATAACTTGTGGTGTCTGCTCCTGGACAGTTGAACAGAAGAATCAGTGCTGTCGAAGACAAAAGGGAGTCAACAACAAGATTTTTGGAAAGTCCTGCTTGATCTTGTCCAGAATTCTTAACAGCAGAGGAAGGGGAGTGGAAAGACCTACAGAAACATTCCCTTCCAAGGAAAAGACACAGCATCCACTTTCCAAGTCAGAGGACTTGGTACTCTGGAACAGAACAGAGTAAGTTGTTCAGAGGGGAGGAAAAATATTTATCAGGAGAATACCCCACTGATGGACTATGTCCTGAAACACATCTCTCTGAAGCATCCATTTATGAGCCTGTGCTCTGGACCTGCCACTAGATTATGCTCTGAATGAATTTAACCGTTTGAAGGGTCACCAGATAAACTGATAGCCACATCCTAGGTCTGAAGTTCTAGTCTGCAAAGGAGATGAGACCTTGTACTGCCCCCCAACACTGCTTGATGAACCACCACCACATCATAGTGGTACTGTCCATGAAGATTTTCATGGGCCCAGGGAGAAAAAAGGGAATGAAAATAATGTACAGCTAGAAGCAGAGCCATCGTCTCTTTTACACTGATATGGTACTACCTCTGACGACAAAGCCAGAGAGTCTGAACTTTCAGAAGGGCACAAGAACCACCCCACTCCAGGTCTAAAGCCTTTATGAACAGTTCTTTTGAAGGACCCGCAGCCTGAAAGGGCAGCTCCAGATTAACGGAAAATTGATGAATCCACCACCAGATCTCAAGTTTCAGACAAAGGAAAGTAAAGTTGTGTACACTTACCATAAATGTACATGTTTGAGTGTATTCACTGTTGCAATCATCACATTTGGGTTATCTGCTTACAGAAGCCCTCAGTCAGCCTGATTATCAAAAGTCTTGGGTCCTGCATTGGTTGCTGTCTCATTTTCCATGATGTCAGGTAGTCAGGGATATAAAGCATGCAGCCAACGCCATTTTATCAGGTTTTTCTTGCCCCAGATGTCAGGTGCCCCCATAATGGGAAGCAATTATATACAAGGTTGCACCTCCAACAAAAAGCAAATACACCAGAAAGCTTTAAGCATAGTAAACAAGAATAGAGGTATAGACAAAAGAAGTCAGGGGGCTGGAGGGAGGGTAACCAAGACTGCAACAGTGAATACACTCGAACATCTACATCTATGGTAAGTGTACACAACTGGACTATGTTCTTCGTGTTTCACTCTTGCAGTCATCACATTTGGGTAGATTCCCAAAGCTAAGGATGGGAGGAGGCAATTAGATAGCATTAGGACCAGCTATAAGGCCCTGCAAGCCTGCAGTGGCAAAGCCAGCTCTAGATTTAGAAAAAATTGGCAAGTGGTAATGCTTGGTGAAGGTATGTATAGAAAGTACAGTTTTGTACCTACCATAAATGTAGATGTTCGAGTGCTAATACAGCTGCAGTCATAACAGATGGGTTTTCCTGCCGTCAGGCGGGTCTTCAGTCGTCCGAATTCCAAAGTCTAGGTCCGGCGTCGGTTGTCGTCGCTTCTTCCCTGACGTCAGTGCGACAGGGGGTATAAAAGAACCAGCCGACGCCATTTTCTTCAGTTTTTCTTGCCCCAGATTGTCAGGTGCCCCCAGAAGGAAGGCAATACATAAATTTGTGTAATAATACAATGCAGTATAATCAAAAAACAGTAGTTGCAAGCAAATACACCATAAAAGAATACCCCAATCAGGTTGTATGAGGAGGTGTTAGCCATAAGGCCTGTCCCAGAGGGGAAGGAGGGAGGGAAACCTGGACTGCAGCTGTATTAGCACTCGAACATCTACATTTATGGTAGGTACAAAACTGTACTATGTTCATCGTGCATACAGCTGCAGTCATAACAGATGGGTAGAATACCAAAGCTAAAATAGGGGTGGTAGGCAATAGGTGGAACTAGGAGGAGCCAGGATGCCCTGCAAAACTGCAGTGGCAAAACCTGCTCTAGATTTGGAGTATAAAGGCAGGTGATAGTGCTTGGAGAAAGTATGCAGAGAACTCCAAGTGGCAGCTTCCAAAATATCTTTGGTAGGAACCCCCCTGAAGAAAGCTGCAGAGGTAGCTGTGGCCCTTGTGGAGTGAGACCTGATGCCTGCAGGTACAGTTTTATCATGAAGAGAGTAACAAAAGCGTATGCAGTGAGCTGTCTGTTTTGAAATAGGCTTCCCTTGAGCCCCTGTAGCATAGGACACAAAGAGTTGCTCTGATTTTCTGAAAGTCTTTGTTCTGTCCAAATAATAACGTAGTTGCCTGTGAATGTCCAAGGAATGTAATAGTCTTTCCCCTTTGTTTTGAGGATTGGGGTAAAAGGTAGGTAAGTGGATAGCCTGATTCAAGGCTACCCTGGATACTACCTTAGGCATAAAAGAAGGATTGGTTCGTTCGTAAGGAAACTCTGTCCTGATGGAAAATGATGAAAGGCTGTACAGCCATGAAGGCTTGTAGTTCCGAAACCCTGTGAGCTGAGGTGATAGCCAGCAGGAAGGCTGTTTTCCAAGACAAATATTGCAGTTCTGTTGAGGCAGCTGGCTCAAAAGGAGGCAAAGTCAATTTCTCTAGAATGAAATTGAGATCCCAAGCAGGCACTGATTGTTTCCTTGGGGGTTTTATATTCTTAGCCTCTCTGAGGAACTGTCTTAAGAGGGGATGAGAGAATAAAGGAGGATCAGTGTTGTATTCTGCAGAAATGGCTGAGGCATGGATTTTGATGGAAGAGAATGAAAGTCCACTGCTTAGCATCTCAGCTAGGTACTGTAATATTTGAGGTAAATTCAGTATTCCAGGGTTCTGGCCCTTTTTCTCATTCCAAGCACAAAACCGTTTCCATTTGGCGGAGTAGGCTTTTCTACTAGAAGGTCTTCTGGCCTCCAAAATGACATTCTGTACCTCCTTGGAGAGTAGGGTCTGTTGTGATTTTAAGGAATCTTCCATGCGGCTAGATTGAGTGTTTTCAGCTGACTGTGAAGGGTTTTGAAGTTGTGCTGAGTCAGTAGAAGAGGCATAAGAGGTAGGATCCATGGTGGGGAATGCGTCAGGCTCCTCAGGAGTGGGTACCAATGTTGCCTTGGCCAGTCTAGAGCAATGAGAATCATCTTTGGTCTGTCTACTCTGGTTTTTAATAGAACTTTGGGCAGCAGAGGAAGAGGTGGAAAGGCATAAATTGTCATTGTTGTCCAACTGAAAGAGAGTGTGTCCACTTTCCAGGCCTATGGATGAAAGGTCCTTGAGCAGAATTTTGCCAATTGGTGATTTCTGTGGGAGGCAAAGAGATCTATGTCTGGCCTTCCCTATGCTTGAATTATCTTTGAAAAAAACTTGAGGATGCAACTTCCATTCATGTGGATCTGTCATATTTCTGCTTAGGTTGTCTGCCAGCGTGTTTTCCTTGCCTGGCAGGAACTGTGCTTGAAGCTCGATTTGCAATTCTAGAGCCATGTTCCAAAGAGACATGGCTAGCCTGCATAGGGGTTATGAATGGGTTCCTCCCTGTTTGGTTATGCACCACATTACTGTGGTGTTGTCTGTCCTTATCAATAGCTGGCCTGGATGCAGCAGGTCTTTGAAAGCTATAATAGCATTTATCACTGCTAGCATTTCCTTTTGATTGATGTGTAGGTGTTTTTCCTTTTGGGACCATCTGCCCTGAATGCACCAACCTGTCATGTGTGCCCCCCAGGCATAATCCGAGGCGTCCGTTGTGATGACTTGACTTGCTTGAGGCTTGCAGAATGGGAGACCTGTGTTTCTTTGGCATGCTTGAGCCCACCACAGAAATTCCTTTTGAAGACATGGAATTAGTGGTATTATTGTTTCCAAGCTGTGGCTGTGCTGAGACCATAAGTTTTTCAGGTACCATTGTAGTTTCCTCATATGCAGCTTTGCACATGGGATTAGTAGGATGCAAGATGCCATGAATCCCAAAGCCTGCAGGATTTTCCTTGCAGTCAGCCTGGTGTAAGTTGCCAGTTTTCTGAAGAATTGAGTTAGTTGCCCTTGTTTCTCTGTCGTGAGGTAGGCCATCTGGGTGTTTGTATCCAAGTTGGCACCCAGGAAAATTATTGTTTGAGAGGGTATTAGCCTTGATTTCTTTTTGTTGACTGTGTATCCCAGGGAATTCAACAACCTTATTACAAAAGCCAGATGTTTCAGAAGTATGTGCTTGCTGTCCGCTTGGATCAGGCAGTCGTCCAAATATGGGTATATTTGTATCCCTTGCAGTCTGCAGTAGGCAATTACTGATCCCAGGCATTTTGTGAACACTCTGGGTGCAGTAGATAAGCCAAAGGGCAATGCAGAGAACTGATAATGTGTTGAACCTGCAAGAAATCTGAGGTATCTTCTGCAATCTTGTCTGATTGGGACATGCAGGTATGCCTCCTTGAGGTCCAATGTTACCAGCCAAGACTCCTTGCCCAACATGGGAAGAAGCTGCTGTAATGTGAGCATCTTGAATTTTGGCAGGAGTAAAAATGTGTTTAGGATGGATAGGTCCAAAATAGGTCTCCAATCTTTGTCCTTCCTTGGTACCAGGAATAGTCTGGAATAAAAACCTTGACCCTGTTCTTGTGTAGGTACCTCTTGAATGGCTTTCATGTCCATGAGATCTGAAATTTGTTTTTGTGCCTCTGCCCTTTGATTGTGTGGTAGGATTGGCATGCCTCTCATTTTTGGAAGGGTGTGAAAGTGGAATCTGTAGCCTCTGTCTATAATGTCCAGGATCCATTTGTCTTTTGTGACAATATGCCAGTTTTTTGAAAATAATGCCAGTTTTCCGCCTAAAGGTGCTGCCATTTGAACCTTGCTTGGCATGCAAAGGGGAAAGTCATTGGTTCTGCTTTCTGAATGGCTGTGAACTATCCCCACCCCCTCCTTGGGTAGGTGCTTGCCATTGTCTGCCTCTAAATGATCCTTGAGATTGCCCTCTACCCCTCGGGCGCCTGTATCTACCTCTTTGGGGTCTGTCCGTGGCTGGAAAGGACCAATTTTTTGAAGGCCAATTTCTACTGAAACGTGGAGGTTGTACCTGTAGGAAATCTTTCACTGTTTGCATTGATTTTGCCTTTTCCTCCATTTTCTTTAATACCTCCTCAGCTTTAACACCAAACAATACATCTTTTTGCAGAGGTGCATCCAGTAATTTAGCTTTGACATGATCTGGTAAGGTTTGCTCTTTGAGCCAAGCATGTCTACGTATGACTGATCCTGTAACAGCAGGTCTACATGAGGCCTCTAAAGCATCAAAACCACATTGCAAGGTATGTTTACCTACTTGTTCTGCACTATGCATCAAATCCTGCAACTCCTTCAAATCTGGTTGTTCAGGTTGTGACATTTTGCCTCTCAACTGTGATAACAGAAACTGTTGGTACTTTAACATATGGAACTGGCAGTTTAATGCCCTCATGGATAAGGTGGCCGAGGTGTATACCTTTTTCCCCCACCTTTCTAAAGCTCTGGAATCCCTCACTGAAGGTAATGGATTTTTAGCAGTGGAGACCTTAATTCCCTTGGGGTCCTGTGAGACAGTTTCTGGGTCAGCCGCATGGCTTTTGTATAGGAATTGGTGCGAGTCAGGAACCCGGTAATACCTGTCAGGCTTGACTGGAGCTGGAGGTAAAGAGTCTGGGTTGAGGCAGGACTCCAAATACACATCATCAAGGATATCTAAGGCAGGAGGTATAGCCAGAGGCCTGTGCTGAGGGAGCAAGAGAAAATCCCTAAGCCTTTTCTTGGAGTTGGAGTACTCTTGGCCTTCCCAATGGAAGTGTTCCCTCAAGGTATGCAAAGTTTCCCCAAAAGAGTAATCCTCAGGGGGGGAGACAGAAGGAATGGACTCCTCTGCATCAGAATCTTCAAAAGGGGAGTAAGAATGTTCCTCGTCATCAGAATGTTCTGAAATAATGGAAGCCTGGTCCGAGGAGGGGGATTCTTCCTCCACCCTGGGCCTTTTTTCCGGGGGGGGGGGTTGAGAACCCCTGATAAGAGTAATTAAGTCCTCAGCCATTTTGAGCATCTGCTTTTTAGGCATGGGGCCTTGAGAAGGGCCCTGTGGGGTTTGTTTTTTAGAATGCATGGCTGTCTTAGACTTAGTGAAAGCCTTGATGGAAAAAGAAGAGGAAGGCCTGAAGACACCTTGAGAGGAGGCAGACCTGTCTAAACTCTGAGTTTCACCGCCAAGAGTGGCTTCGGTATCTGTAGTCGGGGTGTGGGCCGAAGAGCCTGTGACCTCGGGTACAGAAGACTCCGCCAATGAAGTGTCGTCGGTAGTCAGGGGCTGCATAGGCGCCTCGCTGAGAACCGAACCACCTGTAGTCGGCTTTGGCGTGGTGTCGGTAGAGGCCGCGGACCTCGTGTGTCAGTCCTTACCTTTGCGTCTTTTAGTCAAAACTGGAGTCGGAGTATCCGACGACATTATATAGTTAAATTTTTTGCCAAAAGTGTGCTGGGCGAACTCCGCCCGACGCTTAATGGTGCGTTTGTTGAATGTAACACAAAAACGACAGGCCGAGACGTCGTGGTCTGGGCCTAAGCAAGGAATGCAGAGGGAATGAAAATCCTCATGCGGTATTTGCTTCCCACATGAAATACAATTATTAACTTTGTCTGACATTGGTCTGAGGCAAGAAAAATTTCCCCAACGGGGTACTTAGCTTTCAAGAAGACTTCGGTTGCAGATATTCGTAATCTCAGGAGCTGGCCGACCGGCACTTGCGAATTGCTTCTGCTTCTGGCACCGCGCGGCAAGAAAGACTGGAGAAAATGGCGTTGGCTGGTTCTTTTATACCCCTGTCGCACTGACGTCAGGGAAGAAGCGACGACAACCGACGCCGGACCTAGACTTTGGAATTCGGTCGACCGAGGACCCGCCTGACGGCAGGAAAACCCATCTGCTATGACTGCAGCTGTATGCACAATGAACATCTCCAGGTAGCAGCTTCTAGAATGTCCCTGGTAGGGACACCTCTGAGAAAGGCTGTAGAGGTAGATGCAGCCTGGTTGAATGTGGTCTTATCCCCTGTGAGGTAGGTTTTCCATGGTGCTTACAGCAGAAATGAATGCAATGGCCTATCCACTTAGAAATGGTTTGCTTTGAAATAGCTTTCCCCACTGCCCTTGCAGCAAATGCAACCAGCAGCTGTTCAGATTTCCTGAGAGGTTTAGTCCTGTCCAAGTAAAATCTAAGTTGTCTACGCACATCCAAGGAGTGCAGTATTCATTCCCCTTTGTTCTGTGGATTAGAAAAGAAGGTTGGAAAATTAATGGACTGATTAAGGGCTACACTGGATACCACCTTGGGCATGAAGGAGGGATTGGTCCTGAGGGACATCCTGTCCGCATGAAAGATGATGAAAGGCTCCACAGCCATGAGGGCCTGTAATTCAGACACCCTTCTTGCAGAAGTGATGGCTAGAAGGAAGGTTGTTTTCCAAGAAAGAAATTTCAACTCAGCACTTGCAGCTGGCTCGAAGGGAGGTAGAGTGAGCTTTTCCAATACAAAGTTAAGGTCCCAGGCTGGGGTATGGGCTCTCCTGGGTGGTCTTGGTTTTTGGCCCCTCTGAGGAATTGCTTCAGCAGTGGATGAGAGAAGAGGGGTGGGTTCTGTATTGTAATGAGCTGAAATGGCTGAGGCATCAATTTTGATGGAGGAAAAGGAAAGGCCCTTGTGAAGCATCTCGGTTAAGTATTGAAGAATCGGATGTAAAATGGGCTCTGCTGTGCCCATCCCATGAGTTTGGCTCCAGGAACAGAATCTTTTCCATTTTTCAGCATAGGATTTTCTAGTACTAGGCCTCCTTGCCTCCAGAATGACGTCCATCTCTTGCTTACTGAGGGATGGGAACGGACAGATCAGGTAATTAGCCAAGGCTGCCAAGTTCAGGGTTTGAATCTGTGGGTGTAGAATCTGGCCCTCCTGCTGAGACAGCAGAGCAGGGGTCTGAGGCAGGTGTCATGGTGCCAGCAGTGACACACTGCTTAAGAGGGGGTACCAGTGTTGGCATGGCCAGTCTGGTGCAAACAAAATCGTCCGTGGTTTGTCCTGTTTGATCTTTAGTAGTACCTTGGAGAGGAGAGGCAGAGGGGGAAAGGCATAAACTGATAGGTTGTTCCAGGTGAAGGACAGGGCATCCACTTTCCAAGCTTGTTTGTGGGGAGTCCTTGTGCAGAATTTGTAAAATTGGTAATTCTTGGAGGAGGCAAACAGGTTATCTCTGGGCTCCTCCATTTGTTTCTCAACATGTTGAATATCTTTGGTTCCAGTTTCCACACGTGTGGGTCCATGAGATTTCTGCTTAGGTCTGCCAGTGTATTTAGCTTTCCTGACAGGAACTGAGCCTGTTGGTGCACTTGGTAGCTCAAGGCTGTGTTCCACAGAGCCATAGCTAGTCTGCAGAGAGGGTATGAGTGGGTCCCCCCCTGCTTATGTACCACATAGCAGTGGTGGTGTCCGTCTTTACCAATAATTGTCCTGGAAGAATGTGGTCCTTGAAGGCGGCCAGAGCATACTGTACAGCTAACATTTCTTTTTGAATGATATGCAGGTGCATTTGACTTGTGTTCCATTTGCCCTGAATGCACTGCCCTGCCAAGTGAGCCCCCCATGCATAGTCTGATGCGTCTGTTGTTAGAGTTTGGGCAGCAGGGGGTAGAGTGAATGTCAGTCTTTTGTTTAGGTGGCAGGCCTCTGCCCACTAAAGGAACTCTATCTGTAGACAAGGTATGATAGGAATCATTGACTCAAGATCCTGAGAATGTTGACACCATAGGCTTTTTTAGATACCATTGTAGTTTCCTCATATGCAGTCTTGCGTATGGAATTAGTAGAATGCAGAAGGCCCTGAACCCCAGGGCTTGCAGAATTTTCCTTGCACATAGCTCGGTTTTTGTGGCCAGTAGTTTGAAGTAGGCTGTCAAATCAACTTTTTTCTCAGGCATAAGGTAGGCCATCTGGGAAGATGTATTCAAGCTTGCTCCCAGGAATACAATTACAGTACACAATGTGATTTCTTTTCGTTTATGGTGTACCCCAGAGAAGTTAGCAATTTCTTTACAAATGCCAGATGATTTAATAGTATGTCCTGGCTTTCTGCCTGAATTTGACAATCGTCCAGGTATGGGTATATTTGAATATTTCTTTGCCTGCAGAATGCAATGACTGGAGCTAGGCACTTTGCGAATACCCTGGGCGCAGTAGATAAGCCAAAGGGCAGTGCAGAGAACTGATCGTGCATGTAGCCTGCTTTGAAGTGTAGGTATCTTCTGCAAGATTCTCTTATTGGGATGTGCGGGTAGACTTCCTTTAAATCCAGTGTTGCCAACCAGGCATCCTTGCCTAGCATAGGAAGCAGCTGGTGAAGAGTTAGTATCCTGAATTTTGGGATCACCGAAAATGTGTTTAGGATAGAGAGGTTAAGGACAAGACGCCAGGAGTTGTCTTTTCTGGGTACCAGAAAAAGTCTTGTGTAGAAACCTTGTCCCCTTTCCTCTTCTGGGACAGGCTGAATAGCCCTGATACTTAGAGAGAGAACTTGCTTTTGAGCCTCTACCCACTGATTTGGGGGTAGATCTGGCCAACCATATGGGTTTGGTAAGGAGTGGAAGTGGAATCTGTATCCTTGGGAAACTATATTTAAAACCCATTTGTCCTGGGTAATGAGTTCCCAATTTTTTGCCTGCAGGGTAATCTTTCCACCAAAAAGAACAGTCAGTTGTGCAGGGCTTGGAAGTTTTAAAGTTAAGTCATTGAGAGAGTTTACCACAGGGAGGAGTCTTACTACTCCCTGCATTGGAAGTGGGAGCCCCCCACTGGTTAGTCCTGTGAGTACCTTGGGACTGCAGCCTGGATGTTCTGCTGGTTTTGGGTTCGGACTGAGAAGGCCTGGAAGAGGCAGGAAAGGACCAATTCTTAGATGGCCAATGCCTACTAAATCTGGGAGGCTGTACTTGCAGGAAATATTTAACAGTTTGCATAGATTTAGCTTTTTCCTCCATCTTTTTAAGTAGTACTTCTGCTCTGTTGCCAAACAGGCGGTCTTGGTTTAAGGGAGTGTCCAGCAATTTAGCTTTAACATGATCTGGCACAGATTGCTCCTTAAGCCAAGCATGCCTTCTAAGTACAGACCCAGTGACAGCAGCCCTGCAAGATGCCTCTAATGAATCAAAACAACATTGCAAAGTATGTTTTCCAACTTGTCCAGCAGAATGCATTAAATCCTGTAAATCTATTTTCAGCACAGTCAGGAATCAAAATCATTTTCTGTTTAAGCAATCCAATAATATGCTGCTGATACTTTAAATATGAAACTGGCAGTTTAAGGCCCTGATGGCCAAGGTTGCAGAAGTGTATACCCTCTTACCCATCTATCCAGCACCCTGGAATCTCTCTCAGAGGGGGTAGGATTTTTGGCAGTAGTAGCCTTAATGCCCTTGAGTCCCTGTGAAATGGTCTCAGGATCCGCAGTAGGATTTTTAAAGAGGAACTTATGAGAGTCAGGAACCCTGTAATACCTATCAGGTTTTCTGGGAGCAGGAGGTAGAGGAGTCAGGGGCCAAGTTAGATTCCGAGAAGGCACAATCAACAATGTCCAGTACAGGGGAGATAGCTACAGGCTTGTGTTGTGGCAAGAGTACGAAATCCCTAAGTCTCTTTTTAGAGTCAGAGTAATCCTGGCTTTCCCTGTGAAAATGCTCCCTAAGAGTATACAAGGTTTCACCAAAAGAGAAATCCTCTGGAGGATAAGCAGAGGAAATTGAGTCCTCTGCATCAGAATCCTCATAAGTAGATAAGGGTAAATCCTGGTCATCAGAGGAAACAGAAATTTTAGAGTCCTGATCAGAAGACTCATAAGGAAACTCAGTCCTAGGTCTCTTAGAGGGGGAAGGGTGGCTTCCCCTGATTAGAGTAATAAGGTCTTCAGCCATTCTTATTTGTTTTTTAGGCATAGAGGCCTGACCATGTGGTCTGAGTGTCTGTTTTCTAGGCCTGGATCGAGTTTTAGGCCTTGAAGAAGAAGATGGCATTGGTTTAATATGCAAGTCAGTAGGCCTGAATACACCCTCAGAAGCTGGTGCCGGCACAGAGGCTCCGGACCCATCCAAGGTAGAGACATCCACAGGTTTCACAGTTGAAGCATCTCGTGGCATACCGGACTCTGAATGGGTCTCAGTAGAGGCCTGCAAATCCGAAGTAGCGGGTATGAGGGGCTGCGAATGCGCCTCACTGAGTACCGGCGAACTGGCGTCTAGCTTAGGAGAAGCATCGTCAGCAGCAGCTGTGGACCTATGCGGTCTGTCTCTGTCTTTATCTTTGCGTTTTTTCGGAATGTCAGTAGGTGGGTGGCTTACTGAAGCCATTTCTGGATAATTGAATAGAGTACCAAAATATTTAGAAGCGTAAATAAACCGACAAATAGTTCGTAGTCTAAATAAGGGACAAAACTGACGGTGAGGTATGTCGTGGTCTGGGCCTAAGCAAGGAAGGCAGTACGAATAAAAATCTTTATGAGGTATTTGCTTTCCACAAGAAATACAATTATTAACTTTTACTGACATCAGTTTAGAGCAAGAAAAAGTTTCCCCAATGGGGTACTTAGCTTAGTTGAAGACTTCGATTCTGAAACTCAAAAACAAAAATTTCAGTAGTCGGCCGACCGGCACTTGCGAACTGCTTCTGCTTTGGGCACCACACTGCAATAAAGACTGATAGAATAGCATCAGCTACATGCTTTATACCCCTGACTACCTGACGTCATGGAAGATGAGACAGCAACTGAAGTAGGACCCAAGACTTTGATAATCAGGCCGACTGAGGGCTACTGCAAGCAGATAACCCAAATGTGATGACTGCAACAGTGAAACACGAAGAACATCAGGGAACTCCAGGAGGTGGCAATGTTGAAACCACACCGATCTGAAGTACCACCGTAGCTTCCTCATATGGAACCTGGTAATAGGAATCATGGAGATGGTAGAAGTCAAAGGCCAGAACCCTGAGAACTTCCCTGGTTGTAATAGAGGACAGAAGAGGAGACTGGAAGAAGATTATTACAGACAGAACTTTGGGAGCAGGAAGAGAAGCAAACATGGGAGTGGTCTGAATCCTGGAACCTAGAAAAACATGATCTTAGCCGGGCAAAAGGACTGACTTTTGGAGACTGATGGCAAACCCCAGACTTTGTAAAAGAGCAGTGAAGCAGAGAAGAGGACTGCTGGGAGAAAGAGCCTGAATAAGCAAATCATCCAGACAGTGCAATATCTGTACACCTCAAAGCCTGCAGAAAGCAATAACAGGAGTGAGGCATTTGAATACCCTAAGGTTAGTAGAAAGGTCAAAGGGCAAAACTGCAAACGAGAAGAAGAGAGAGAGGAGCTTAAAATTCTGAGCAGAAGGTGAATGGCAATACGAAGATAGGCATCCCAGAGATTGAGACAGGCCAAGAAGGTCTGAGGAAGAAGGAGGAAAGTCTGAAGAGGCAGCATCCTGAAAGAAGGGACCTCAAGGAAGGTGTTGAGTAGAGAAAGGTCCAGAATTGGTCTCCATGTCATCTCCTTTTAGGGAACCAAAATCATCCTGAAGTAAAAACCCTTCCCATTTGGGAAGATGGAACAGGTAGAATGCGACCTTGATCCAAAAGGGACTGCAAAACTTCTGGTCTGGAGGAGGTTGAGGTATGCCTGAAAGGGGGGGGGGGTATGTAAATGTCATGAAATACCCTTGACAAATGAAAGACAGCACCCAAGAATCTGGGGTGATTTGCCATTTTGGTAGGAACAAGGGGACGTGGCCAAGGGGGAGAGGAGACAAAATGTCAGCCACAGACATTATGCCCTGAAAGGAGGATTTCTGAGACATAGCAGTCTGAGCAGACTTAGCAAGAGGAATGCGCTTAGACCTCTTACTACCTCTGGAATGCTGAAAGGCTGCTTAGGGACAAAGGCAGACTTAGAAGAATAATTCATCTGAAATTTTGGAATAGGGGAGACAAAAATATGCCAGAGTTCCTGCATGGCCTTACCCTTATTCAGAACAATCACGAACAGGTCAGCTGCAGCTGTTCCAAAAAGATCTTTACTATCCAAAGGAGCATCTAAAAGGTTGTCTTTAATATCAGGGAAAGCCTGAAGGTAAAGCCAAGAATAACGCCTCATCACAGATCCAATGGCAGCAGCCCTGGAAGAGGCGTTAGCAGCATCATAGCTGCATTTTGTGCGCTCACAAGAAACCTGGGAAGTGGACTCAAAAAAAAAAAGAGCTGAAGCCTTCTCCTCAGAATCAGGAGGATCAGACACAACCTTGGCTGCTGGGAAAGGAGAGTTAAGATATAATCTGGTCTTATCAGTTTGATAATTAGCAGCCCGAAAGGACAAGGTGGCAATGGTGTAAAGTGTTTTTAACCAATCTTTCCATAGTTCTACTATCCTTATCTAAAGGAAGGAGCTTAGAAGAGGGCAAAAGCTTAATAGAAACTGAAACCACAGTGGGATTAGCAGGAGGACACAAACAGAAAATTCCAGTCCTCAGGCACCTTGTAGAACCTATTAGGTTTCTTAGGGGCAGGGGGCTAAAGAATCTGGAGGTACAGAGGCAGCAGAAAAGGTATCCAAATGAGCTGCCAAAACAGGGGGACCTCCAGACTGCTTAGATGATGATCTGTAAAAGCTCATAGAGTCTTTTTTGGATCTCAGAGAAGTGGGAGCAATTCCATTTAAAGTATTCCATCATGCAAGCAACAATATCCCTAAAGGATAAATCTTCCAAAGGGGAATACAGGCTCAGAGAATCTTTTTCCTCTTGGCCATAATCTAGAGGAAAAGGAATTTGAGAGGAGTAAGCTGGGGATTCCTCTCCAGAACTGAAGTCCTCATATGAGGAATTTGGTTCCTCTGTCCTATTAATAGGAGTGGAAGACTTGGGAGGAGCAGGGCCTGAAATCCCATGGGAAGGCTTCAGGGTCATCAAGGCACTGAACAAGCCTTGGGTAAAATCCTGCCATTCATGTTAGGGATCTTTAGCAATAGGGGTAATATGATTTGTACTTTTTTTTTTCTTAAGGGGGGCATCTGCCTAATAACCCTCTGCAGTTTAGTCTCTTGGTGAGATTCAATAAGAGTACCAGGTATCTCCTCCCAGACTAAGACTTGAGAAATCCCCCTCAGCCCTTCAAAAAAATCAGTCATGATTCTCCATAATGTCAAAAGCAGACATTTAAAAAGCTTTTGAGGACAAGTGAGAACTCAGAGCCATGCTGGCCTGCAATGAGGTGTACCTGTTCCTCTTTTTATGTGGGTCAGACATCCAGGCCAATCAAATTGAGGATTAGTGAACACCTTAGTGCTATTAGTAACCATCGATTGTCTAATGCCCTCTATAAACACACCATTAATCATCCCACTGCTGTTTTTAAATTTGTTATTATAGACAAAATCCAAATGCATAGGAACTTTAAAGCAGGTTGGCATACTAAACTTAACATGGAAAATATGTGGATAACCAGGTTAGGGGGTTTGTTCAAACCTGGCCTTAAACAGAATAATATGTCAACCTACTTCCTTATGTATTTTGTTTTGGACTTTTAATATTTCATATGTACATGAGTTTATTTTGGTGATTTTGATTTATATTATTATTACTATAATCATCAGTTACTATTTAAGATATGTGTACATTATCCAATCATTACTTATTTCTGTCATGTGCCTTTAAATGTCTCTCTAACACCATGATGTTGGGAGCTGCTTAACTATTCAACATTTGCTTTTTAGCACTGAAGAAGGCTTTGTACAGCCGAAACCTGTTTGCTTGCTTGTTAGCCATTACTAATGGCTTTCTTTTCTACAATAAATTAAATTTTGCTGCTATACCAATGTGCTGGTCCGTTTTTGGATCTACCCTTTCGCGTTGGTTTGGACCATGCACCTAGTCCCTCGAGCGTGTGTTTGGTTTGTTCCTGTTGCTTCTCACTTCACGCTGGGGATGCCTGGTTTGCAGGCTACATCTTGTATACAGCTCCTAATTTCATCTGGTGCTTTTTGTTTTTTTTCAAATTTCTACTATTCCATCGCAATCGACAGATGATGTAGTCGTTACTACAAATCTGAATCTCTTGGATCATTTGGGACAATCTTCAGTTTAGAAAGAATTTTCTCCCTTTTTTTTTTTTTACATTACATATTGGGCCTACCTCGTGGACTGTACTGTTCCGAATAGGTCTGGAATACGTATTGGAATATTTTTGTGCTTATGCCAACATTGGTTTTCGTGAGGGTGTATTATTACTTTCTCACTATTTGGGCGTTAACTCAGGATCAACAGATATATATTTCCAACAGGTACTGTGGCCAAATAATTGTTTAAGTTTTGACTTTTGGTTATACTGTTTTGCATTTCACGAAGGCTCACTACACTTTTTATTGATTTAACAGATACTGTGGACTACCCTTGGTTCTCTACCAACATTTGGAACTTTATTGCATTATTTTGGAACTTATCGTCGTGGGCATTTAAGCGATAACATCTACAGATTTTGTGGACATATTATTACATCTATGGACACACCCATCGTATTTTGGACTTAATGTTCTATTTTCATTTTTTATTGTATTCAGCTGACTCAGGTCGAGTCCATATTATGTTTTGGCGATTATAAGGGACATTTGCTCTTTTTTGGCAATCAGTTAATGATTTGAAATGTTGCTGACATGTTATGCTGTACTTTTTGGTTTTAATTGAAATTACCTTAAACTGGGGGAATGTTCTTTTTCTTTCGGTTTAACTTAATTCAATGTTTAGTTGCATCAGGGTACATCAGCTTCAATTACATTTAGTGCTGTTTTGGGTTATTTTTGTTTGAGCAAATACATGTAAGGCGCTATTATTTATTGTCTTGTTTATAAGATTACAATTTAGAGGATAGCTCTGTTCTGTGATTTCCTTTAGCGCAATACTTTGAATTCCGCTGGGGTCCACAGGCATAGTTACTTTTTGTACTTATTGGTACAGGCACTCAACCTTGTCTTGTAGATGTATTTGGATATACAAACTGGAAGTTAAAATTATATCAGTAACAAGATTCTTAATATTGTGCTTTGTTTAGCACTTATTCAGGTTTTGCTTTCTCAGCCAACCAAGTGTAGCTACTACAGGAACTGTCTATTCAATTTTTGACCTAACTACAAATTTCTTTAAATACTAGGTGGGTCTATATATATATATTTTTTGTGTATGTTTTTGCACTGCAGTTGACCCTTTTGTGGAGCATATACATATATATATTTTATACAAGTAGACAACTTTATGCCCTCATTTTCTGTATATATTGACTCCCTTTATAATTGTTATCTTTTGGTCCATTTTCTGACAATTAGAGTTTTAAGATTATAAGGGACGAATGTCCAGTTACACTTTATACACACAAATGTGTATAAATGTCCTTGAGTTTGAGTGAACCTTTAAATAGATGGCAGCAGAGACAAAGGGTCGGCTGCCTTAATTATATATTCATAAGAGTTATGGATATACATGAGACAAACTATTAAGGTTTTGTCAGATTAATCCACACCTGTTACATTCTATTTTTTGGACCTTTATAACTACAATAATAATTAATTGTCTGTAGTGAGACGAAGTGTCAACTACCTTAGCATATGGGCACCACAGAGTCTTTTTATATAGAGTGGGGCATTTTAAGTTGTTCTCTTACATATATATATTTTTTACCATCAAGGTAACTTTCCACAATTAATAGGGTTAACGTAGTGCACAACCATATATATAAATATAGACTCAATTGTTCATATTCAAGTTGATATAATTGTTCTTTTTGGGTCAAGAATTGTGTTGTGACATACTGTCTTATCATGGACTTAAGTGGAATTTTGCAAGGACTATCGGCTGATAAAGATAACCTGGAAGCTTTTGGCTTTAACACTAGGGGGTCAAATAGTTTAAACAACAGTGAAGTGGATTCCAAACAGAAATGTGGGTTAGTTTTTCAAAAACTGACCAGAAACATGAAGTCCCTAAGGTCCAACATTTGGCACTTGAAATTATTCAAGGCCTACAAACTAAAAGATATTACACCTAGGGGGCTTAGGATCCGTCTTCAACCTCTAGTATCAAGCACTGATGCCCAGTTATCACAGGATTGGGCTTCAGCCCAACATCAGGCCTCAATGCTTTTTGTGGAAACCGTAACTAATTATGAAAGAACCATTGAAACACAAATACTAGAAATCTGTAAAGTGTGCCTTGAAGCCCAATTATTTGAAACTGAAGCATTTTTCAAAGAATATATTTCTGATTTAGCCAAAGATTTGGCCAATTTGGAACAACAATTGATTAAGAGAAAAACACACAAATTCAACAGGGACTTGACGGATTACGACAAAGGTAAACCGTTTGTTACATCCAATAATGTCAGGTTCACAGATAGAGCTAATAAAAGCAATTATGGTAGAAAGAGGCCTAGATCAATATTAAGAAGGACAGAATCTACCCTTAGTGGTACGTCAGAGGATGAAACTTACTCTGTTACAGACTATGATGTCCCTTCACGCCAGGTGTCCCCAGCTGCCAAGATAAAACAGCCTGTCCCTTTAGACATAAGACACGCAGGGGAGGCAGAAAGCATAGAAACAGATACAGGAACATCCAAGTTTACAGGTTCTATTACAACAGATTGTGAAACAGTGAACAATGTACACAATATTTCATCCTTTGAATTATCACCTGCACATTACCAAGTACTAAATAAAGGTCTTAATTTTGTCCCCACTTCACCTGTTTCTGAATACAGTTTGTTACAAGATGTTAATGATTTTTGTAGATTGGTAAATCTTAAGATATTTTTTTCAGATCATGACACTACTCAAAGATCTACTGGTTTCAAATTTGGCAAATCAGAATTTACACCACCTATGGATAAACATGTTTCTATCTTTAAGGAATGTGTCATCAAAGATTTACATTTTTCCACAATATACCAACCTACCACAAATAACCTTACTCAAGCAGAGAGATCTGCTCTTACTGAACTTCAACTTAATCATGATATTGTCATCACTCCAGCAGACAAGGGGGGAGGTATTGTTGTTATGGATCACAGCAAATATAAGGCTGAGGCTTACAGACAGCTGTCTGAAGCTCGCTATTATATCCAGATGGTTGTGGATCCCACACCTAATTTCAAAGCACAGATAGACTCTTTGTTGGATTTAGTGATAGAAGAAGGTATTATTAGTAAACAGGTTGGCAAACAACTTAAAGTGGTGGAACCTATGCCGCAATATCTATACCTTCTTCCTAAAATCCATAAACACTCTACTAATCCTCCAGGTAGACCTACTGTCTCTGGGAGAGGCTCTTTAACTGAACCACTATCCGCTTTCCTTACGTATTATTTAAAACCATTACTGTCTAATGTTAGATCAAGGATACAAGACACCACGGAATTTCTCAACATCATTCAAGATTCACAATTAGAAGCGGATTGGTGGTTATGTACCCTAGATGTTTCATCTTTATACACGAGCATCCCCCATGATGCTGGCATTGCTGCTATCTCTTAATGGTTGGACAAATCTGAACTATATTCCACTGGTTTCAATAATTTTCTTGTCAAACTTACTGAATATGTGCTGTGTAAAAACATTTTTTACTTTGATGGACATCCATATTGGCAGATCAAAGGTACGGTAATGGGGGCTTCCTTTGCCCCCATATATGCTGATTTATTTACAGGATTTTTTGAGCAAACATTTATATATGATGCACATCATAATCTACACATAAATCATTTGGACATCTGGAGAAGATATCTAGATGACTGTTGGATGGTGTGGCGTGGGGATAAGGACCATGTGTTTGATTTTGTCAGATATCTTAACAACAATCCTTTTGATATACAATTCACTTTAAACATAGAATATCAAGAGATTGTTTTTTTGGATGTTGTCATCTCTAGATTGGAAGATCACACATTGACCACTACTGTTCATAGGAAGTTTCCTCAGTATAATACATTGCTACATGCAACAAGCTCTCACCCCCACCACATCATCCGAAACATTCCAAAATCCCAATTTTTGCGTATGAAACGCATATGTTCTTCAGAAGAACAACATCAAGTTTGTGCACAAGATCTGTCAAATAGGATATTCTAAGTATCATATCTCTCAAACCATTGATCAGACTAGTCAGATGGCACGCTCAAGCTTATTACAATACCAACATTTGAAGCATGACGACAAATCAAATTCTGTGCAGCCAATAAGGTTGGTAACTACTTTCGGAAACAACACATTCAGATTCAGGGAAATTATTAACAGACATTGGGACATACTAAAATCTCATGAACTTCTGAATGACATATTACCAGATAAATGTGCCTTCTAGGGGTCGCACTATATATTCCCGTTTCACTCACTACAAGAGATATACACCAGTGACTAATGTCCAAACCACCTTATTTGGTGATCCTTTGGTGGGGTGTTTTCCTTGTGGACATTGTAGTGCCTGCCAACATATCCTCAAAACTAAGGAATTTTCAAGTAAAAATACATCACCGGTATACAATATTAACATCTTTGGGAATTGCAGTTCGGATTGGGTGATTTATTTGGCCACATGTACCTGTTCCTCTTTTTATGTGGGTCAGACATCCAGGCCAATCAAACTGAGGATTAGTGAACACCTTAGTGCCATTAGAAACCACCAATTGTCTAATGCCCTCTATAAACACACCATTAATCATCCCACTGCTGTTTTTAAATTTATTATAGACAAAATCCAAATGCATAGGAACTTTAAAGCAGGTTGGCATACTAAACTTAATAACATGGAAAATATGTGGATAACCAGGTTAGGGGCTTTGTTCAAACGTGGCCTTAATGAAACAGAATATGTCAACCTACTTCCTTATGTAATTTGTTTTGGACTTTTAATATTTCATATGTAAA
The DNA here is from genome assembly GCF_019279795.1 of Protopterus annectens. Lineage (NCBI taxonomy): Eukaryota > Metazoa > Chordata > Ceratodontiformes > Protopteridae > Protopterus > Protopterus annectens. The sequence continues at coordinate 791,398,336 of NC_056741.1, read as the reverse complement.
TGAGTTTATTTTGGTGATTTTGATTTGTATTATTATTACTATAATCATCAGTTACTATTTAAGATATGTGTACATTATCCAGTCATTACTTATTTCTGTCATGTGCCTTTAAATGTCTCTCTATATAACACCATGATGTTGGGAGCTGCTTAACTATTCAACATTTGCTTTTTAGCAATGAAGAAGGCTTTGTACAGCCGAAACCGGTTTGCTTGCTTGTTCGCCATTATTAATGGCTTTCTTTTCTACAATAAATTAAATTTTGCTGCTATACCAATGTGCTGGTCCGTTTTTGGATTTACCCTTTTGCGATGATTCCCCCATAATGTCAAAAGCAGACATTTAAAAAGCTTTTGAGGACAAGTGAGAACTCAGAGCCATGCTGGCCTGCAATGAGGTAGTGGCAGACTAATCCTATGCACCAGACGGTCTTCAGGACTTTCACTTGTTTCTAGAGAGATATCCAATGGAGACTGGACAACAACAGGATCAGGACTAGCCTTCCTGACCTTCTTCTTAGAAGCCTGTCTGTCCCTTGGGATGGGTGGATTCTGGCATAGCACCCTGACACAACAATTTAAGGTGTTGGTTCCTCAGGTATATAGACAGAGGATAAGCGACTACAAAGAGTCTAGGGGACAAAAGCTTGACACTTACAGCACTGTGTATGGGATTGGGAAGCACCTAGGCAAATGGGGAATCTGCCTCCCACACTGACAATTTCCTTTACTGGATGACATGAACATGCCTATAAGATCTAAAGGCTTTGGTATACTGGCCAGATGTTGGGGCTATCCTTGGCAAGAGATCCCTTCAGTGAAGTAAACTGCAACAGTGATATGGAAGGACACCTAACAAGATTCATATGACATCACAGTTTATTAGGTCAGTTATAATACATTCTACAGCTTTGTGGATAAGGCATGTGAGGAGAAAAAATCTGTAATTACCTAGGCCAGTTGTAAGGCCACTCTTACAGAGAAGTCACCATTGCACTGTTCTACTCATCAGGCACAAAACCAGTAGCTAAACTTGGGTTAAACAGTTTGTGCATTGTGTCTGCAAGAGCATGTTTAACACTACTAAACAAGCAGAATACTGTCAGGTCCCTTGAAGGAAGTATTTTTTGGCCTTGATCAGAGCTTACAGTAAATGATCTTTAGAGATAACGGGAGGAATAACACATTCAGATATTTTCGAGCTTCGAATAATAGTTTCTCAGGATGAAGTCGGCACTGAATTTGTCTGCAAAGATAAATGCAATGTCTACTGTATCAGAATGGTAGGAGTCATTATAAATAAACTCTGAGCAATGTAGTGCTTTTCAGACTTCTAACATAGCTTAAGAAAGACTTAGCTTTGACTTCAGAAGCCAGCCTAAGTTCAAAGGCTCCTTTAAGCAGCCCTGATATTCACTTTTTTTGTGATTTTTTTTTTGATATACCAAATTTAAAGAGCGTCTTTCTTTTGTTGTATAGTTTATATATGGCAGCAGACAATCAAGGTAGTTTATGAACTCATCCCTCAGTATTTTATTTATTTACATTTGTTTACTGGAAAGGTCCAACTGGGAAATAAAATCCCTTTTCAGTGCAAGCTAAGACAACGTGCAAAACATCTTTTAAAGCAAAAGCGTTCATAAAGGTTGTAACACAGACATATCAAGAGTTCAATGAATTAACTGCACAGTGTGTTAAAGTAAATGTTTTATAAACATTATGCACAGACAGCAGACAGCTTTGGATATAGCACTCGACTGTGCATACATTAAGGTGAATCTTTTATAAAAATAGAAGGTTTAAGTGGTTGAACTGTACAATACACACACTTTGAAGTTTATTTATTTATTTATTATTATTATTTTTTTTTTTTACATAAAGACAGTATTGGACATAGTTTAATTACTGAGGGGACAACGATTATTGGGTGCCCAGGTTAGGCTGATACAAGTGTGAATGAAAGGAAAAAGAGAGAGATGCATTGTGAAATGGAGGAGAGGGGCTTGGAAAGGGACAGAGAAAATTAGTCATAGATGAGACAGGCATGAAGTTTTGTGAGAGATGAGTTAGTTAAGGAAGACGACACGTGGGGGGGCATTGTGGTCAGAGTTACCTACTGCTACTAGTGCATTGTACATTTTTATTGAGTCTGATGTTATGTTTACTAGATGCACCATTTCTTAGTAAATGGTCTTCACAATAACAACCTATAGAAAAAAAGGAACACTAGCAGCCCTTTGACTGCCCTTATTGATACACTTTGTACTACAATACATTTTCCTACAGAAGTCGCCTTGGCTAATGTGAACAGCACACTGGATAGTACTCTAAAAAGAGAACGATCCATCCATACATAATCCATGTTTTTCTTATTCTGAACATGGAGTGAGGGTGTCGTATTAACAGGCACCAGCATCTACAGCCAATATTTACGATGCCAGTTGGCAAGATATTATTTTGATATCAACCCACCAAAAACACCCTTTTCCCCAGTTCTGTACACTGGATCAAGATGCGACATCAACAGTGACGAGCATCTAGAGCCAATATTTACAATGTCAGGTGGCTAGCCCTGCTGCTGTTCTTCCATACTACACCTGAGCATACAGAGAAAACCCAGGAAAAGACAAGTAGGACATGCACTCTCCACACACAATGCACCCCAGCCAAAAATCAAAGCAGAGGAGCTCTTGCTCAGTTGACAATGCTACCCAACGGTGCCATTCATACTTTGATAGCAACAAACATTTAAAATACCTTGCTTACTTGAAGCCTTCTATGTTAAGGCAGCCTTCCATTAACTTGTTATATGCAGTTCTCTTAAAAAGGCAACAACTTCACCACAGAGAGGTGGAAAGGAAGAAAAGCAACAGCATCTACTTCGAGAAGTTGCTACTACTGTCCTGCCCCTGCACCCTAGTGGCAGGACTGTGCAGTTAGAACTTGTCTGATCGAAGACTGCTGGAACGGAGCTCAGTTTTTAGCTTTTTACTGGTTAATTTGATTAAATCAGTTTGCTCATTTGCTACTGTTATATTAAACAAAATACACTTTATGCATTGCCACTTAGCTAGGGTTAAAATATTCCTGACACCATAATCTGCTCTTTCAAAAATTCCCTTAGAACTAGCCTTTTTTTTTTTAGTTTTAGCACTCAAATCTGTTTCTTTGAGCTCAGCACTTGTTCAGAACTCATTGTAAGCACTAAATAAGCTACAAATTACTACAACACTCAACTTTCCTCACTTGTCTAGAGGAAAACAGTTTTTAGTACTTAATAAATAAGCACCTATCCAGGCATGTCTATGGGTCAGCTCCCGTTTTTTCTCCTATCTGATGAATCTGGGTATCTTGGGGCAATGCAGTAACTGCCTCATGTACACAGACAATCCTCTCCTCCTACCAGCCAACACTACAACCTGTGAGAGATGGACTTACATAGCCCAAATTGGAAGCAAAGCTCTCTTCACCCAAGACCGGACTAGACAGTCAAGAGGCGAGGGCAAACACTTGCACCACACCACACATCACATAATCCCTCAAAACCTACACCACCAACACACACATAGAAACACAACACACACCTACATTCACGGAGGCTCTCAATAAAAATCTGCCCAAGCAACGGAGACCTCCAAAGCAGAAATGCAAGCAACCTCCAGCCCCCAACACAACCCAAATGAGAGACAGCCCACAAACTCAGTGTGGCACCCAACCACAGCCCATAAGGCATAACAATGTACCCAACACTCTAGTCATAGGTGACTCTATAGTCAGGCACACTGATGTCCCACTCACCAGGCTAAACAAGGAGAAAGTTCCTGTCGGGTGCCAGGATCCGCCACATAATGCATGGACTCGGGTCACTCCACAACAAGTACAAACATGACTCTGTCACTGTCCATGTTGGTGTGAATGACCTGAGATGTACGTCCCTGGACTACATGAAAAGAGACATGGAGGAGCTCTCCGATCTTGTAGCCCAGGCAGGTATGACCCTAGCCCTGAGCAGCATCCTGCCATCACCCAGAATGATACCACAGTAAGAGGACAAAATGATTGACTTCAACAATTGGCTAAGCTTCTGGTGTCATTCTGAGGGGATCCAGTATCAGTCTGCCTGGGATGACATGATCAACAGACCACGATGCTTTGCCAGAGATGGCCTGCACCTGTCACCCTTGGGATTCCAGATGCTGGCTAAGGCTCTTGCAACACCTATAGTGCCTTTTTTAGGCAAGGTTCAAATGACAAATTCACCACTGCACCAGGTACAAGCAAGCAAAATCTGAGGGCAATGCTAGAAGACTAAACCTCAAAATGCACTTACTCGAGACACTCCTTAAAATGGAGAACATAGATATCTGTGCAGTGACTGAGACCTGGTTCAAGGCTCCAAAGAGCACGCCTGCACTACCAGGCTATAACTCATACCACACTTTTCGGCCATGTAACCTGGACCGGAACACCAAAGGTGGAGGCGTGTCCATATTCATTAAAGATATCCACACCTCCGGGCTAGCTGCTCAGCATAATGCATCTGAGATTATCCCAAGTGCAACTAACTCTGGGCAAGACCGCAATCCAAATTGTAGCTTGCTACAGATCCCCCACCATGCCTCAGGATTCCCACTCCTCATTTCTTGATGCACTGGAAAAAAAATTAGGGTACAACATAACACCCTAATAACGGGCAATTTCAACTACCCCACCATTAACTTGGAAAACTACTCATGCACCAAACTCTTTTGCTCAACGTTTTATGGAATTCATAAATTCCAATGCCTTGGATCAACCTATCCACACTCCCACCAGGGGCAGCAATATCTTAAACTTGGTCATTACCAACATGGGCGACCGGTGTTCCACACCAGAGGTCAATTCCTCCTTGGTCAGATTCGACCACAAGCTAATCACCCTAGACATCCACATCCCACCCCCACCCTCCATTAGGGAAACCACTGTAAAAAAATTTCTCCAAAGCCAACTTCACGACACCCATGCAGACGGACAACAGAGGTACGACTGCGGAATCCTACACAAATGCACTTTATAAGCACTTACACGAGTGCATGGATCATGCTATCCCTAACAGAACCAAAATGCTATCCTCCAAAAAATGGAAGCCGATCTGGTGGTCCCCTGCCATAAACAAACTCTACAACAGAAGGAAGACAGGAACTCCCTTGGTCAGCCTCAGTAAGAAGCTGAGATCCCTCATAATCCTCCAAAGCTAGTTACGAAAACAAAATCACCACTGTTTCTAAAGACGACCACAAAGCATTCTATAGCTATGTCAAGAATCTCAATGGCAACACTCAAATCTGCTCTGAGTTACAGCACAATGACACTAAGTATACAGATCCAACTGATATTGCCAACATCCTGGCAGATAGGCTCAGTGCTAACTTTATCCCCCTCTCACCCCCTAAAGGGCCCATCTCTATAACGGAAGAATGCAAAGTTCCTGTAATCACGGCTGCACAGGTAAAAACCACACTCTCCAAAGCCAAGAACACAGCACCCATGGGACCTGACAACATCCCAGGCTGCGTTCTACACGAACTACAGAACGAACTGGCACCCCACCTAAGTACCATGTTCAATCATAACCTCACCTCAGGCTTTGTGCCCATTGAATGGCCCACAGCGACAGTTATCCCACTCCACAAAAGGGGATCCACCACAGACCCTGGGAACTACTGCCCCATTAGCCTGACAAGCCTGGTCTGCAAGGCCATGGAACCTATAAACAAAGTCATTGGTAATCTCCAAACTCTGGACCCCACCCAGTTCAGGTTTTTAAAAGGCAGATCATGTCTCCTAAACCTGATGGACTTTTTTGAAGCAGTCAACAAAGCCGTAGATGAGGGTAAGTTGGTTCACACAGCCTATCTAGATCTCGCCAAGGCTTTTGACACCACCCCCCAACTCTGGAATTATAGATAAACTCACTAAACTAGGTATAAATCCCTATGTCACAAGATGGGTTGCCAACTGGCTCACTGACATATTCCATCCCCACACTGTGATAGTAGCAGACTCCAAATCCGACTTCAGACCAGTGACAAGTGGAGTAACACATGGTTCAGTCCTGGGTCCTCTCCTGTTTGGTATCTACTTCTCTGAAGTACAGGCCAACACTGAAGGTCTTTGGCTAATTAATTTTGCAGATGACTGCAAACTAGGAGCCATAATCGAAACTCCTAACAATGTGGACACCCTACAAAAGGGCCTCACTGAGACAGATGCCGGGTATCAAAGCCATGGCCTCAAGCTCAATGCCAAAAAGTGCACTGTCATCCCTTTTGGTAAAAACTCTGTACCCATGAACTATCACATAGGCGGTAGTCTACTCAACACCGAAAGTGTGATGAGACCTTGGGACACAGGTGGACAGTAGTCTCTCCTTTGATAATCACATCGCCGCAGTAGTCAGAAAATCCTTCTACGTGGCACACTATCACAAAAGGTTTCTCATCCAGGAAAAAAGAGGTCATTGTTCCCCTCTACTCATCACTCATTACACCCATTATAGAGTATGATGTCCCTTTTGGTATGAACCTCACAAGACATCTAAATGACTGGAAAGGCCGCAGAAATACCTCAAAAAGAGGATTACCAGCCTCAAACAGATGCCCTACGCAGACCATCTCAAAAAACTCCAGCTTTACTCCGTCGCATATCGCCTACTCAGAGGCGATCTCTGCCTAACATAGAAAGCTATGTCAAACCCAGAGCTGTTGGACATACTCCACTTAAAGAAATACCAATCTCTCCGAGCTACACACTCTAGGGACCTAAACCTTGTCACCACAATAAACAGAGCATGCTGGAAGGATAGATTCCTATCCCAGAGACCTCCCATACTCTGGAACAAACTACCTATCTATATCAAACAAAGCTCTTCACTAGCACTCTTCAAGAAAAATCTTGATGATTGGATGGGAAATAGGAAATTCACCCCGGGGATCACTTCTGTGGCTCTGCTCGACAGGGGCTCAGGAAAATAATTTTCTTGGGTGGCAAAAGCCAGGGTACCTTTTGGCTACGCTTATATAGACCCTAGGGCCAATAGCCTAGTACCTACCTATGAAATACTTTACTATGGCTAGTTTTTCTTGCATTTAGTGAGCTACAAATGTTCCCTCTATCCTCAATGCAATTCTGGTTACTGAAGGGGATGGAGCATTTCAATATTGTTATTGGAATCAAGGTGGAACAAATCTAGGCAATAATTCCTGGCATTTTGTCAGAGTACTGCCACAGCAGTTACTGGTGGGAGGTGGCTTACTGTAACTGTGTATAGCACTAAAGGGGTGTTGTTGAAAAAAAAAACTCAAGTGAATTACAATGGGCAGTGCTGCAGTTATTAAATACGTTTCTGTCATTGCATGTAATTGGAAACAGGCTATATAGCATATTACATTGACCAGTACTGCTTGCATCCAGTCTGTCAAAAAATGTTCTCAGTCCCACAAACCACTGTGGCTAAGGCAGTGAGAGAGGAGCTGCTGTCTTCCCTATTAGTTTAATTTAGTGTTAAATATGTTGCCCCCAGTGCAACTGTGGCAAATGGGGAAAGCATTCCATGCTTACAATTGTTATTGGCAGAATTACGATTGCCATTACTCACAAGTAGTAATGTATGACCAGCTTGCCTGATGCAGCTGCTCCACGTTTTTTCAGTTAGCCCATCTTGCTCTGAAATTACCAACGTTCCCTGCTAAGATGTACATACACCTTGATAAAATCTTGTTCAGTTTCTTACAGGTGAGACATGTCTTAAACAGCACAGTACTTATAAATACATAGCATGTTCTCCCCCTGAGAGTAGCTCAGTTTTCCTTCTGTACACAGTGTCAATATTTATGAGATAATGTCAATCTCTAAAGTGTGATACTAATTTTTACACACTAAACAGGTTAGGAATCTGATTTAAGAGTCTGTTAATCAATGTTTTAGAACACACACACTTCTGAATTATTTTGCCTAACTGGTCAATTCACAAAACGTTCCTATACCAGTGTATATGTATATATACACACACAGACACACATACACACACACACACACAATGTATAGTATGTGGATTCATGTCAGTACATCATTGATAAAAACATTGCTGTGGCGAAGGAGGAAAAAAATCCACATTAATGTAAAAAAAACGTGCAAGGGGTGGGAAGCAAGCACCAATCGTCATCTCCCATACACCTACTACTCAAAGTACAGCAAAGTGGACACGGTTAAAGCTTGAGGAAAGGTATAAAAGTGAAAGAAGTAACTTCTGGTTATTACCGTCTGCACTTATTTATCTTGAGTGATGGACGTCCAGTTTGTTGGACACAGGAACAGGTGCCCAGCAGCTGAAAAGGCTTCTCAGAAAAAGGAACTCTGAAACCTTGATTCTACAGCCATTTAGGCCTCTAGGGTAATGCCCATAAGAGTTGCCCTCTCTGCCACAGGTGGCACTGACTCCAGTTGTGTCTGGTGAAAATCTATGCGACTTGCAGAACCAAATTTTCTCGACTTCTTTTTGATTCTTAGAAAGGTCCTTTCAGGAGTGGGAAATTTGATCCGTACGACAGACAAAGATTTTCCTTCCTTTTCACTTCTGGAGATTGCATACATCATTTCATGAAAAAATAGTGTTGATTCATCATAGGAGGCATTCACAAAGGAGGCCTTCAAATGTTCTGCTAAGTTGTACAGCCTCATGTAAGCATGCCTCCTAATGGACATGCCAGTGTCAGCTGCTCTAAACCCTCCTTCCATGGCAATGCAGACACTGTGCACAGAGATACTGGGCAAAGACTAAAGGGAAGCTAGATGCGCATTGATTTAATTCCTTTGATTTGATTGTCCCTGGGAGAAATTTCTTTGGTCAAATCTCTCTGTAATCATGTAACATGTGCAAAATAGTTTAAAGCTTTCACCCTGAAAGAAGAGGAGGTGTCGACTCACTTTCCAAATATGTTCAATGCATGCGACTCCCTGTTTGGTGGGTGGACAGAGGAACCCTTTTCTGCTAGTCCTTCTTGATAGCTGCCGCCACCACCATAGACTCTATGGCCTGGCTCTTGCTCAAACACTGATGGCTGTTAAAGGCGATAAGAAATTTATCTGATTTCTTGTGAATGGGTTCAGCTGTGTCCAGTTCATCACAAGACCATGTGGCGATCAGGTCTAATCAGTAGGCGGGATAACCCAAGATGTAGACATGCCACAGCCAAAAGCCTCACTGAAGACTGCGTTTTTGGAGAAAGCATCTGGGAAGAACATTCTCCTTGCTGTTTTAGTTAATGGATTTCTCCAAATGACATTCTCAAGGGGGTTATCTGAAATAACCTCCTTCTTCAAAGTGAATGTCCATGGTGACAGATTCTTGAGGATAACCCAGGTGCCTCCTTTTGCACATGTGCTTCCTGTGTACCTCTTCAGTGGGATATGCTGGTGAGGACTCAAACTGTGGTCTGCTCCGTGGGAGCTGGTGTGAGAGTTTTGGCCACTGGTTGTCCCATTGGGACAAGAGCAGAATCTGGTCCCTGGTAGATGCTTTGGGGGAGGGATGGATCAGAGTGCAAATGGAAAGAGTTTTCTCTGGAATGACAGAGTACTTCTCAAAAGCTGAGTTCAAAACGGGTCCAGGAAGCATAGACAGATCGAGGCTAAACCTGAGGTGCTGCACAGCTAGGATTAGCGGCTGACATCACAGCAGATCTACCTAATGCCTAAAGTCCTGACAGGTAAGAATGGCTCTGAGAATCTTGGGTCTGGATCAACCTTGTTTGACCTTATACTGACTGTTCGGATCAGAGGTTCATATCAGAAGCATCCAGTGCTAACTGAATCAGAGAACTCATTGGCATTGAAGAAATGAGCCTAAGCTCCAGTGCAGACTTGGACCTGGTGAAATTCAGATCCAATTACCTCAATCTGAAAAGTCAGATAGGAGAAATCATTCTCTCTGCTCTGGTTGAGGCAGTAACCAGGAGGATCCCCAATTTGATCCGGGACCAGAGGAATCTCCTAATTATCTTGTCCAAGTCAGCTCTGGTTAGGCTCCTGGAAGACCAAGCTGATGGTAAAGATGAAATAGAGAGCAGTCTAGAGTGATGGTACTATTTCTCTAGCAAGATCAGAGGACAAAGGAGCATATGTGATATAGGCTCTGGAGAACATCTCAGCAGAGTGTTGGATCCAATAAGAATCAGATCAGAGAAAAGCACTGTCTGAAAGGGTTTTGGTAATTTTGGAAGATGAAATGCAGAGAAAAGCACTGTCTGAGAGGGTTTTGGTAATTTTGGAAGATTAAATGATTTGGAGACCTTTTCAATGATTTGGACTTTTGTCTTTTTCTTCTTCCTTGCCCCCCCCCCCATTTTCATGGAACCAGAAGGAGTACTTTCTCCCACATGGGGTGTGAGAAGTTCTTTTAAAATCAATTTGTTTATTCTTTCAACTAGGGCTCACTGGCCGGAAGCTTCACAGACGCAGCAGATGTGTCATGTGCATCTGACCTTGCTACGTTGTAAGAACATGACACGCCTTTTAAAACCAGACTGTTTATTATAAAAGCTGTAAAAGAAAAATGAAAGAATAAGCTAAAGGTAATTACTATTTATATACGTCTATAGCTAGCAAGCTTTTAAGGACAAGGAAAGATAAAAGTTCATCACCCATGGCGAACAATGAGAAAAAAGGGTCTGGGGAGGAGCAATGTATAGAAAAAATTTTCAGCAAACAACCAGAACAAATAACAGTGAGTCCCAGCTCTACTTTCCTTAAAAGTTTATTCAGCTCAATTCAATTTCTTCTTATTATTTCTCTAGCACCTCGGCCACAGCCTTTACAGAGTAAAACATTGTAGCTTCTAAAAGTTCACAATATATACAAAACAAATTAATTAATTCAATTAAACAATTAATTAATTTAAACACACAAATTAAAATACTTAAAGTTACACCATTAAATAAGGCTCTGCCAGTTACATTCTCTATTCAATCCATATGGAAACAAAGTGCCATATTTCATAATTAAAATAGACTCTTTCTGTCTCAATATATTCTTTTGATGTTCCATTTTATTGAAATAAAGAGGTACATGTTCCAGTATAGTAACTTTCATGCAATCTGTATTGCTATGATGTTCAGTATTAAAATGTTCAGCAATGGGACTATTACATTTCTTATTTTTCACATCTCTAACATGTTCCTTAATTCTATCTGCTAACATTCTCTTAGTTTCACCAATATAATATTTATTACAAGAACAAAAAATAGTATATATTATTCCTTTACTCAAACAGGAGTATTTAGCTCTAGTTGTAAAGTTTTTCTTATTAATTTTCTCCACCTCAGTAACTATATATTTACAGATGGAACAATTGCCACAAGGAAAGGTTCCTAATAAGTTAGTGTTAATTAACATGTTAGTTCTAGGTTCTTTGTATATGCTGTGTACCAAAAAATCTTGAAGGCTTTTACCTTTTTTATAGGATATAACTAGCTTAGTATTTTTTAAAGAACCAATTTCTTTTTTAATAAAATTCCAGTACTGTTTTACTAATCCATTAATAGTACAAGAAAAATTAGTATACTTTGTGACAAAAAACATTCTTTCTTCATTTGATCTTTTTTTATTGTATTTATTATTGTTGTACTTATTTCCAAATTTATTTATAGAATTGGTATCTTTAAATACTTTATCAAAACTATTCTCAACATCCAATTGATTGTACCCTCTAGCTATAAACATGTTAGCTGCCTTAAGGGCTTCATCATAGGCCAATTTGATATCAGGCGAACAATGAGAAAAAAAGGGTCTGGGGAGGAGCAATGTATAGAAAAAATTTACTTTTCTACTAGAAATATAACAAGGTAATGTATATATCAAAGATCTATAAAAAGCCAAAAAGTAGAACCAAATAAAAAATAAAGATTTAGTACACTTAACTCCCAAACACAAACAGATCCATCCTACGCACGTGGCGGTAAATGAGATCGGAGGTAAATCAGTTAACACCGGGGATTATGGGTAAGAGGAGGAGCCTGAGAACAGACTCCAAAAGCCTGCAAGTGACCGAAGTTGGACCAGACTCAGATCACAGTCCCGCATGTTTAAGAATGGAGAGAAAAGATATCGGATCACTGCAGTTACAAAAGTGACAAGAATCATGCCAACATGAACAGCTGTTGCCAAAAAATAAGTAAAGAAAGTGTAGCAAAAGTATTTGGACATGCACTGTGCAGGCATTCTCTCATTTAGTAGTGTATGCATGCACTGTATAGACTAATTGTACTAAAGACACTAAAGCCAGAGAAAGCATATGGAAACAAATTAAATTATATGTGACAATTCAGAAAAGGCAAGGTCACTGCATAGCAGTAAAATGTCATGTTCTGGTATGTTTAATGCAGGGCTTACTCACAGATGGTGTGTTTGATCACTGAGAATTAATACAGCTAATTACTGCTAAACCTAACATGAGATATTGTTTAAATGTACATGTATAAAGGTTCCATAAGTTTTGTCATGTTAATTTTACAGCAGAGAAATTTTGTGATAACAGTCATCGGCAGTGCAGCTGACAGAATTTTGTTACAGCAGTGTTGCAAACAGACTAACATTATTCTCTATTACTTCCCTTGTTTCACTACCATGTGAATATGGAGTTAGTAACTGCTTGAAGGTTTATGGGCAAGTACAAATGTACTACTATTGGCTACATTTGGAATCATTTTGTTTAGATAACTTTTTATTGCAATTACTGGAAGTGTGACTTTTAATGTTTGCTGTTTCCATCAATTTCAACCATGGAAATTAATAATATACGCAATATCAATGTATATACTGTAAATAAGCACACATACACGTATATACACACACACAAACACACACATCACATGTACACAAAAACATCTGAGTCAAACACAAATTGTCTCACCTTACTTTGGACCCGATCTAGCGATGCCTAACCCATCGAATCACTGAAACAGGCTTTAAAATGGGGGATTGGGGCTGTTCCTCTACTTCCTTATGGTCGAAGAATTGTAATTGATCCTCCATTGACAAAAAAAAAAAACACCACCAAATTAACACACAGTGTGTACAGGTTTCACATCCTTACCAAGCCCCCATCAACTGTGCATTTATTTTTATTTATAATTTGTTGACCAGATTAGAATCACTAGGCTGGTGACCTCCTTTCAGAGGAAACCTGAAATAGTATATACACGGACTACAGGAAACTTGGCCAGGACACTGAGGAAACTCCTACTCTTTTGTCAATAACTGCCAATGTATCTTTTACACCCATCCGAGCCACTACCAACTCAGGCAGATGGGGCCTTGGTTAAAATTTCTCCTTTAAAGGATGCCACATGCAAAAGTATAACACCCTGACACGACACTGCAGTGTCAGTAATAGAAAATGAATCCAGTCACCTGGGGTGGGAATAAAATCTGCAGCCTTCTGTTTTACCAACAAAACATTCAATTTTCGTAATACAAACTAAGTTGTTGGTGCTTGGTTACCAATACACTGCAAACCAGTGCATTTTCTGTGAACTCTGCATTACACAATCCCATTGCACCCCAGAAACGGGCATACAGTGATGCAGTAGCCATCTGCATCTGAGCAGTCCCCACATCTGCATTAGTCTATGAAGTCCTGCTCTATCAATGGCTACTTGGTACTCAGCTGCAAAGTCTCCACCAGTGATGGAGTGCTACTAAATCCACCCCTTCTTGCCCCCCCAAGCCACCAACCTCTGCAGCTAGACTATTCAAAACCCAGGTTATAAGCACATCAGTCTTAGCCTATACATTAGGCCTTTCAACACTCCAGTGGAGCTACCACCACCAAAAAAAGCTTTTATTTACCAAAAAAAAAAAAAAAAAAAAAAAAAAAATCTTCAAACTATTTAGTCCACTAGGGGTATCACTTTTAATGTTTGTGCAAATCCAAATACGATTCCATTTTTGATTTCCATCCCTGCTTACATTCCCTACATGCCCAATAGCCATTCTAAGCTGCATCTACACAGATTCATACCTAAAACCATAATGAAATAGTTTCTATCCTTGTTTACTATCCTAGTTTGTCTTATGTTTGTGATATGCATTCTTACATTAATGCTTTCTTCGGTGCCATGCAAAAATGAGACAGCTGTAATTTGCACTAAAACATTCAATAGTCAAGCACTTAAGCATTTCTGCAAGGCGCACTGCTCCTCTACCTCCAATACCACTACCCCTTACCACTATATGCAAACTCTTGAGTTGACTGCACTCAGACTAATTGGAGTTGCTTCTGGGAATCATTTGGGCTAAAAAAGGTCCACACATAACAGTCAGCACTGTCTGTAGCTTATCTGGTCAGAAAACAAGTAGCAAGGATTTATCTCATTTGTACAGTGACTGAATAGACACTGTGTGTGTGCGTGTGTGTGTTTGGGGGGGGGGGGGGTGGATGCCATCTCTCAGTGGTCAATGTGCTACTCCACAAGTAGGGAACAATCTAACTTTAACAAACAAGTTTGTGAGATGTTGGCTGAGAGAGAGACTGCAGGTACTGATCAAAACACAACCAGTCAGAAACATAAATAAGCACAAAGTGAGAAGCAATAAGATGGAGTTAAAAAACTTCCTGCTGCCAACAGCTAAAGGTGATGTTTCTTAGCATATTTTTCAATGCATACACTATGTGACGGATTTAAAAATAATTACTTCAAGCAATATAAACAAGTCAATTGCTTACTCAAGCAACCTGTATGAGATCACAGAGAAAGATTTCTAACAGTAAGGGAAAACTGCATCCACTTAAAATGATGTTTAAGCAGATTACACAAAGTGGGCATCAGTAAGATACAGACAGCCTTGGCTGCAGTGGTCATAAAGAGAGCCATTACATCAGTAATCCTAGTACCACAGCTCATCATTACAGCTTTGTCTGCTACTGCTCAAGTGCTCTCAAATGAGTTTCAGTAATTCAGTTCCAGGCTTCACATCCACGCAGCACCGCCAAACTTGTCAGATACTCATTTAACAATGTAATACCAGAATTTCCACATTATATCACTGGTGACCCAGCTTTTCGTCATCAAAGTGCCATGCACAAGGATTCAGGAGGGCTGTAACAGGTTACAACTTTCACTGACTCACTCTGGACATGTTCAGTTCTTTTTAGTATGCTATTTTGTACACAAGATGTTAAACTGCAGCTATACAAGCAACTTCCATAGTACAACTCTGTTCCTTTCGCCTTTCTTTACACTTCTGATTACTGAAATCTTTTACAAAAGCCTTACCATAGACATTTACAAATAAACTGTTATTACTAGTGAAAGTTTTGCAGTGTTAGATTTTCTGTCTGCATCCTTTACTTAACAAGCCTATATTTTAACCTACCATAGCCAAGCTTGGCTTGAGGACAACAGGCATGTGCATTTAATTAACATGCTTCTAATCACAACTGCTTCATCTGAAGGAGCAATTAGGAAGGGAGAATAATGCAAACAAAATGCAATAATTCTTCATCAGTTGGCACTACTGCTCATGCCATGCAAGACCTCACTACAGGTTCATCTGACTAGTGATGAACCTGCAGAAACTTACCACAATGACAAAGTAAAAAAGTCCCAAAATATAAAATGTGTGCCAATGGACAGTAAAGACACTCACAAATAAAAATTACAGAAAACAAATGCTAAAAAAAGAACACAGAATTGTCTTTCCACATCCATTTTTTATTCCCTTTTGAAATGCCAATATTTTTCTGTTAAGGAGTAAATGTGCACATATAAAACATATACGCCACTCTGTCATTCACAGTGACAGGGATACTTTCCAACAGCAACATACCCAAAGCTAACAGCTTTATTCCACTTTATTGCTCCAGCAGCACACCTTTCAAATGTAGATCCAATGCAGGAAATTATCTTGGTTCACTCAGCCAAGCTCTTCACTACATTTACAAAAATTCCTTCTTTTTTAATATTTTGGAGTACATGCATTCTTGTTTATTGCTCTAACCAGCATTTAGACTACACTTGAAATACCACTGGGATCAATACTAATACAGGAATCAAAAGAAAGGGTATAGTAAAAGGAAAGAACTGCAAACAATTTCAAGAAAATCTCAATGGTGTGTATACACAAACACTTGCATTTATGTGCATATATACATACAAAATGGATACAAGCATACCATCTGCTCCTTTTTTTATTCACTAAAAAAGTGCATGATTAAATTAGGCATGCTGAAGAGTCCAAGTTAACAGCAGCTCACTGTGTACCACTCTTTTTACTACATTATCCATTGTACAAAACCACATAACCACACTCAATCACTGTAATGGAATGTTATGGAAGCTACATGCCTTTCAGTTTTTATAATTTCATAGACTGCATTATCACATTTCTTTTGA
This sequence comes from Protopterus annectens, assembly GCF_019279795.1. NCBI lineage: Eukaryota > Metazoa > Chordata > Ceratodontiformes > Protopteridae > Protopterus > Protopterus annectens. The sequence continues at coordinate 791,381,907 of NC_056741.1, read as the reverse complement.
TCGCCAAATTTCACCTCCAGTGTATTACTACTATAGATTTTTGACTCAGTACCCGCTCTGCACTGTGGAACCCTGAACTCTGCTGCTGGCTAGAATAGTGTCGCCAGCCACAATATTCAAGCAGCTGAACTGCAAAAGCTAATACAAGCATTTTAAGCAACTCATCTTATAATATCTAAAACTATATGTAAAACGTAGCTTAATTTACTGGAGAACAAAGTTTAAATTACAAAATATGCATTTATAATAGTGCAGCTAGGAAACTAAAGCTTCTACCACTGAGTTATGAGTCAGCAGAATTGAACAGGGTGGGTACCATTCTAAACCAGGAACAACCCACTCTAAATTTTGCTGAGTAATGACTCACATACTTACTCTTTAAAAAGAATATTCATAAAATGCACTCTTTGCAGAGAGATCACTCTAATCTATTGCTTACAGGCACCAAGAACAAGGATGTAGGCATGCCAGCCTGCGTCACTGACAGTCAAACAATTCTTAGAAAACCACAAACCTTATACTTGGAAATCTGAAAACCACAACTTGGAAATGATAATTCATAAAAAGAAACAGTGTATACGGTAGGGGGAGTAAGAATGCACAACTGCACCATCATAAAAACATGTTCCAAATTTCCAAAAGCCTGTAAAGGGGAGGGGGGGTGAATGGCACATATCAAATTTGATGCAAGGAACAAGTCTGCTGAATCAGTTTATACACACACACACACACACACACACACACACACACACAATATATATAAAACGTGTGTGTAAATGGTTAAAGCATTAGGTTTTACATCATATGACTTTCGTCTTTTCCCTGTTAAGGGCCTCCACAGCGGAACTCTTGTTCGCTCATGATTGACAGTGGATTTTTATAGTGCCTAGTTGCCAGCCTGACGCCCAACTTTCAACGAAGGCACGCCCATTCACGCTCGCATCTACCTGTATGTCTTTAACGTCACTCGACTGCGGGGAGGACATGCAGACTCCACACAGAAGGCGTTCCAGCTGAAAATCGAACGGGAGACCCTCTTGCTGTGAGGCGACAACGCTAACCGCTGCACCACCACAACTTATTAGATTTTACATCACATTAATTAAAAATCAAGAAACATTTCCCATCTACTTACTATATGGTCTTCAACTCTGTATGTCTATCAGCATATGCATTATTCTGCACCAAGTACTATGGAACAACTACATTCATTTCAAGGCAGGATGAAACATTACTCTTACGGTACCTTTGACACCAGCATTTCCATCTAAAAAGCTCAGACAGGTTTTAATGAGACAAGCTTGAGTTCCACTAGACAAATTCTGCTGTATGATCTGTTGAAGTTTACCAGCATAGGAAACATTAGTTTTTATGTTTTCCTCAATTATCTGAATAATGAATGGTTTGAGCTCTTAAAACCAAACCTAACTTATAGTAGTAACACAGGTGCATGATGGCAGACACAATAAAGACAAATATCAAGGAGCATGAACAATGAAAGTACTTTCAATGTAGTGCAAGATAATTATAAAACATTTATGCAGCTACTCATAAGTGGACCATTACTCTCCCCAATGGGTGACAGTACAAGTTTGTGGCACAGTCAAACATTCATATCTACAGATGATATGTATGCCTGTGATTATGGGGCTCCATCACCTATCCACAAAAGCTTAAATGGCTACAGACAAGAAAAGCAAGAGGGGGGAAAAACAGCAAAGATTAAGTAGGGAAAAATACCAACATTTAGCTTTCAGCTAAAGTAGAAAAAAAGCCATACCTTCACTACACCATGTGTAAGAGGGTGGCAACAAAATGGCACTTTTTACAAGAGTCACTCTTGAAGGGCTATCAAAATCCCTCACAAAAATACTGCCTTGCAGAGGAACGTTTGCAAAGCAATTAAGTTTCGTTAGTGGAAGAAAGTGAATTCTACTTTGAAAACACTGGCTTGTCACTGACATTGTTGTTAATCTTAATAAGGATCATATTTTTCTGCAAGATATCTTGCTCACAATGTTTTGCATGATGCAATATAGAAAAGCCTAAGACCAAATCGTTTGATAATAAATTAAAATAAAATATGGGTACTGGTATGAGAGGCCTGTTTCAATAAATGCTATTTTTTCCTCTGAAGTAGGAAAAAGCAAGGTTTGAGAGAGCAAGACCCTGCACTTGAGGCAACCTTCACAAACATAACCTGGCACAAAGTTGCACAACCTCAGTGTAAATTGGAAATTTCCAATGAAATGGGCTTTGCTGAATCAGACAGTACCAAAACATATGATAAAAACACATGGCCCAACTCTATGGCAGAGAGAGCTGCAACCCAGATAACTCAGTTTTGATAAGGAGCTTGGACTGGAGGAGCAGTGGATTGTGGGAATAAGATATATAGTCCAAATTTAGCTATGATGTACATTTTATCTGATTTTTGATTTGATGTTTTAGTGTTTAAAAATGTAACTGTTATTCTATCTTTGTTGGTCTGATGAAGCAGATGTTATTCGGAGAAAGTGCTTACCTTACTACAATAAAGGACATATCGATTTTCACTGCTGTGTGCAACCAGATTTTTCTTTTTCTTGTATTCTCTGGCTTTTGCATCTGATTCCTTATTTGGTTCAAGGACTGTTTTCGTTTGATTGTGGGAATAAGCCTACATCATCTTGGCTATCCCTGGGAGAGGAGACAGGGATCACAGTGCTATCAGGGCACACCTTGGTTCAGACAGGGGCACGTCTCTTTGGCTACAGGCAGGCTGCTGCAGGAGAAAAGGGAAGACAGCACAAGTGATCTCAGAGCATGGCTGGTGATGCTTATCAATATTGCTTAGCGCTGCCAAGCTATGACTTCCCTTACCCATACACTAAAATTCCCCACCTCCTAGTCATAAACATGATGCCTGCTCCCCTCACTGCATTTGCCTTTCTTAAAAGGCAATGTCAAGTCTTACAAGTCACAGACAAGTCACAAACAAGGTCTCTCTTCCTGAAAAGGGATGGCCACCTAAAGAGTCACACAGTAGGATTATGATAGGACTGCCTCTCCCTGATACTGAGGGATAGGTTGGGGGGGCCACAATGTGGTAAATGGGGGACATGGGTGGAGATCAGCATCAGTAGGACGTAATGTAGGCCAAAAACAGATGAAGCAAAATAAAGAAAAAAAAAGTTTAAAGAACAAAGTACAATCTGAGTATAGACTCAAAAATAATCCGCAACCCAATAACTGTACTACTACCATCAGAAGAAATAAAAAAGTTATGTTTTACCATAACTTGGCATCTGTGTTGTCTTCCTTCATCCCTAGTCACAATAAAGTCTCGGATCAGGCTCGGCCACATGCTACAGACATGGATCTGACTCTCAAGCTCCTCCCTCTCACCCATAATGCACTACATTCATCCAGGCACCTCAGTTCGAGTTTGCTGATTCCATACACCCAACACCCATACACCAAAGGAACAGCAGATGAGGCTCAGATACTCCAGGATGTTCTAGAACAAAAGAGGTGGGGGGGGTGATTGAGTGGGAAAGTGAGGAGGAATGAAGGAAGACAACACACATGCCATGCCAAGTTATGGTAAGACATAACCTTTTAATCGGATGTTGTCTTCTTCATTCCTCCTCAAGATATTATCAGAGTCCACAGATATGTACATCGCAGGTGGCCCTCATGGAAGACTATGCTGTACACCATTAAGCCACAGGAAGCCCTACTCCTGGAAATATCCAACTTCTGGTGTGATACAAAGATGCAACTGCTAGACCATGTCACTGCCACACAAATCTCATCAATGGAGGTTCTAGAATAGAAAGCGGAAGTAGTAGCCATGGCTCTGGTGGAATGTGCTTTGGGAGGTCTAGGTAATTCCAGTCCCTTGAGTGAAGAAATGCAGCCAGATATCCATTTTGCCAAGGTCATTTTGCTCACTACCTGTTGTAATCTATTAGATGAAAAGGCTACAAAGACTTGGTCAGACTTCCTGTGTTGCTTAGTCCCGTGCAGGTAAAAATGGAGTGGTCTATGAGCGTCTAGAAGGTGAAGAACATACTCCCCTTTATTGAAGAAATTTGGAAAGAACACCGGTAATTGGATGGATTGGTTTTTCAGTGGCTATTGGTTGATACTGTTTTCAGTGGCTACTTTGGGGATAAAGGAAGAATTGATACGTAAAGAGACCCTGTCCTTATGAAAAACTGTAAGAAGGTTTGGCGGATAAGGCTTGCAATTCAGAAATTCTCAGCGGAAGTTAGCCACCACAATGATCATCTTCCATGACAAAAACTTCATGTCACAACTTGCAGCTGGTTCAAAGGGTCCCTGGGTGAAAGCCTGCAACACAACAGTGAGATTCCAAGGAAGGGAGGGGGTCCTTGATGGGAGGCCTCAACAAGAAAACACCTTTCATAAAGGATTTGCACAACCTAAAGGTGAACAAGGAATAAGACTGAACTTGCAGTACAGAAATTAGAAAACAGCATCTTACTGAAGCTTGACAGTAGAGAAGCTAACACCCTCCTCAAATAGAGTACTAAGAAATAGAACGTCTGAAACTGGTGCTGAGAAAGTGTCAATGTTTCTGTTTATAGTCCAAATGACAAACCTTTTCCACTTAATGGGGTAGACTTTTTTGGTGGAAGCTTTTTGCAAAGCTAGAAATATCTTTCTGACCAGGGAATTAAGCCTAGACTATCTCACTAGGGTTGGAAGTGGAGAAACCAAACGGTCAGTGTGAGGGCACAAAGACATGGATGTTGCAATCCTAATGGGTGAGAAAGGAAGTCTTGACTTGTTTCCAGTATCCAAACAGGATATTTCAGATGAGACCAGAAGTAGGGGGAAACCACACGTATTGAGGCCAGAAGGGGGCAATGAGGATGACAGAAGAAGAAACTTTGATTTTGGGTTGAGCGGAAGAGGGTAAGCATATTGGAGACCTGGGGGCCAATTGTAGAGTACTGCATACCCTGGAGGAGGGATCAGAGTAATGAACTTGCTGCATTTGTTGTTGAGGGGAGAGGCAAAGGGGTCACAGCAAGGTTGACCCCAGCGACTGAAGGTCAAGTTTACCACTGACTGATTGAGAGACGACTCATGTGGGACCATGAGCGATCTGCTGAGTCTGTCAGCCAGATTGTTGGTTTTCCCCAAGATATGCTTTACAACTAGAAGGTGGTCTGAAGATACGACCCACTCCCACACCCTCATGGCCTCTCTACACAAGGGGTAAGAACGTGTTCCTCCTTGTTTGTTGATGGACCAGGCAACAGACATGTTGTCGGAGTGTAATGCAATAGTCCCTAAGGGGAGAGAGTCCTGAAAGGCTTGCAACATTAGGAGAACTGCTCTCATTTCTAGGACACTGACATCCAACCTGGTCCCGATAGGGGACCACATGTCTTGGATATCTTCCCACTGCCACCCCTCGAACTGGGAAGCGTCTGTGGTCACGGTGGCTACGGGGGGGGGGGGGTGTATAAAAAGGCCCTGCTTAGCAGATTGTCTGACTGTACACCAGCTGAGTTGACACTTGCACACCGGAGTCAATCTGATGAGAAGGGATAGCGGGTGAAAGAAGACAGACCACTGCTCTGCCAATATCCACTGGAGAACCTGCATGAAGAATCTGGCTAGAAGAACTAACAGGACAGCTGCTGACATGCAGCCTAATGCTTGTAAGATCATCCATGCAGGAGGGGCCTGTTGGGATAACAGGTCCCAGACCTGATTCCTCAGTGATGTTATGCAGTGTAAGGGGAGAGAAGCTATTTGAACCCTCCTGTTCAGCTGTGTCCCTATAAATTCCAGGTTCTGCACAGGAGCCAGGTTGGACTTGTTCAGGTTTATGGAGATGCCCAGAGAATGTGATTATGCGATTAAGTAATCTCTGGCTTGGATTAGCCGATGCCTCGTGGGACCAGTCAGGAGACAATCGTCTAAGTATGGAAACACCCAGAATCCTTTGAGCCTCATATGAGCTGCTACCACTGCCATCCACTTAGTGAACACCCAGGGTGCTATGCTGAGCCCAAAGGGCAGTGCTCTGAAATGATAATGATTGGCTCCCACGTGGAAGTGCAGATATCACCTGAAGAGCCTGTCTATAATATGCATCCTTGAGATCTATCAAGCACATCTAGTCATCCTTGTGCAACAGTGGCAGAATGAACTGAACCATAACCATTCGGGACCTTAACTTATTTACATATCCATTCAGCCTGCTTAGATCCAGAATGGATTTTAGGTCGTCTGTCTTTTTCAGCACTAAAAAGAAGTGGGAGTAGGTTCCAAATCCATTTTGCTCGACTGGCACCTCTTGGATGACTCTCTTTTGCAGCAGTGGCTGAATTTCCTGCTCCCTCTGACTGGGTGGCACATTATGGAGGTTCTGGAGTTTGTGGGGAGGAAGTTTAAAAAAACCCAAAAAGGAATGCAACAGCTTCTGGATATTATGCTTAGCATCCAACGGTTTTAAGTCAACTATGTCCAGGCTTCTGAGTACAAAACTAGCCAACCAAAGACGGTCTCCAGAGACGGACAGTTGGGCAGCACTTCAGGAGCACTGGTAGGGCTTTTCAGAAAGTTTCTCTAAAGCCCTGATTCTATGGGCCTCCTCTGGCTCTAGGGCAGCTCCTACGATCAAACCCTCCCCCCACTCTGCCTCTAGAGGAGGGTTTTCTGTGCGGGTCCTGGAAAGGCCCTTGGGATTTGTGAAACCACATTTTCTTGTCTCCACGTTGGCTCTTGGATCCAAAGATACTGATGGATCTGAAGGGGGAGGCAATTTCTTCGGATGGGAGGGAGCCAGATCCAAAGTTTTCTTTTGACTTTGTCTTAGGCTCTAGACAGTCCCTTTGGGAGACAGGGAGAAACCTCTTTTTTTGCTTCTTTTGTGGAAGCTGACAAAGAAAAAGCCAAGGAAGGGATCTGAGCCTCTGGAGCCCAGGAAGGAAGAAGGACCCCGAGAATCAATTTATTTCTATCTGCCAACGCTCGCTGACTGAAAGAAGCACAGACAGTGCAATCTGGTTTCAAATGATCAGCCCCCAAACAATATACGTACTCCTTGTGGGCATCCTGGTTGGGGATTTTATGCCCACAAGAAGTGCAACGTTTAAAACCAGGTGAAGACTTGTCTCCCATAACAAAGGCAAGGCCCGAAAAAAAAAAAAACACATGGCCAAAGCTAAAGGCTAACCAATGTTAACTTAAGGCTAGCTGTAATACTAAAAAGAAGTTATGTACTTACCACAACGTTCCATGTTTGTAGTCCATCTTGCCCTTCATTCTTACATATGGGTTTGGAGCCGATCCTCAGCTCCAACTCGGCCGATTACAAAGCTGGAAGTCTCTCAGTTGGCTCATGGCAAGGTAGGTATCCCATAGTGCACTAGTAAGAATCCGCAGATCTTGTTTGCTGCTGTCTAAAAAAGTGATAGAAAATATTTCCACAACAGCAACAAAGATGAAAGGTCTCCACCCTACAGAAGATAAATACTATCTTGTCTCCAGATCCTCCAAGGATACATGAATAAGGGTAGGTGGGTTGGTTCGTAAGAATGAAGGGCGAGATGGACTAAAAAGTACAGGTGTGTACACTTATCATAAATGTATATGTTCGAGTGTATTCACTGTTGCAGTCATTACATTTGGGTAATCCTGCTGGCAGGTTGCCCTCAGTCGGCCTGAATTCCAAAGTCTTGGGTCCTGTGTCGGCTGCTGTTGCCCGTTCCCTGACGTCAGGTCGTCAGGGGTATAAAAGAAGCAGTCATCGCCATTTTCTTCAGTTTTTCTTGCCTCAGATGTCAGGTACCCCCTAAAAGGGTAGCCAAAATTTATATATAAAAAATACATGCACCAAAATAAACTTTACCTTCATCTACAAGCAAATACACCACATAGGTAGTATAAATCAGAGAAGGAAAGATAAGTTCCAGCAGAAAAAAAGGGGATGGCGGGTGGGTAACCTGGACTGCAACAGTGAATACACTCGAACATCTGCATTTATTGTAAGTGTACACAACTGTACTATGTTCTTCGTGTTTCACTGTTGCAGTTATTACATTTGGGTAGAGTCCCAAAGCTATGGTTGGGAGGCTGGAGCCAAACAGCATTAGGAGTGGCTATGAGGCACTGCAGAACTGCAGTGGCAAAGCCTGCCCTGGATTTAGAGTAGAGTGGCAGATGATAATGCTTTGTAAAGGTGTGCACTGAACTCCATGTAGCCGCCTCTAAAATGTCTCTGGTTGGTACTCCCCTGAGAAAAGGCTGCTGAAGTGGCTGCAGCTCTGGTGGAATATGGCCTAATGCCCTTAGGCACTGGCTTTCCATGGTGTAAATAGCAGAAACTAATGCAGTGGCTTATCCACTTAGAAATAATCTGCTTTGAGATAGCCTTTCCTTGTGATCTTGCAGCATATGCTACTAGTAATTGCTCTGTCTCCCTGAAAGCTTTGGTTCTGTCCAAGTAGAATCTAAGCTGTATGGGTACGTCCAAAGAATGGATAATTCTCTCCCCCTTGTTCTGTGGATTTGGATAAAAAGTTGGCAGATGAATAGTTTGGTTAAGAGCCACACTGGACACCACTTTAGGCATAAATGTTGGGTTTATCCTCAGAGAGACCTTGTATGGATAAAAAATGATAAAGGGTTCCACAGCCATGAGCGCCTGTAGCTCTGAAACTTGTCTTGCAAAAGTATTTGCGAGAAGCAGAGCTGTTTTCCAAGATAAGAACTTTATATCAGCAGTTGCAGCTGGCTCAAAAGGAGGCAGGGTGAGCTTTTCCAAGACATAGTTGAGGTCCCATGCAGATATTGGTGATCTCCTTGGAGACCTTAAATTTTTGGCTCCTCTGAGGTACTGCTTTAATAAAGGATGAGAAAAAAATGGCGGCTCTGTATTGTAATGAGCTGAAATGGCAGAGGCATGCATTTTAATTGATGAAAAAGATAGGCCTTTGTCCAGCATCTCAGTTAAGTATTGCAAAATCTGAGGAATATTTGGTACAGCTGCATCAGTTCCTTGTGCCTGGTTCCAAGCACAGAATCTATTCAATTTTCCAGCATAAGACTTTCTAGTACTAGGCCTTCTGGCTTCCAGAATGACATCCATCACAGCTTTACTGAGAGGTGTTTTTTGTATGACTACATTATCCGCCATGCTGCCAAGTTTAATGTCCTGAGTTGGCTGCGCAGGATCTGATTGTTTTGCTGGGACAGTAGACAAGGTATTTGAGGTAAGCTCCAAGCTGGGCACCGAGACAAAGTCCTTAGGATTGGATACCAGTACTGGCGGGGCCAGTCTGGGGCAATCAGTATCATCTTTGGCTTCTCCAGTCTGACCTTTAAGAGCAACTTGGGGAGGAGAGGCAGTGGAGGGAAGGCATATACTGATAGGTTTTTCTAGCGGAAAGAGAGGGCGTCCACTTTCAATGCTGGTCTGTGGTAAGTCCTTGTGCAGAATCTTTTTAGTTGGTAATTGTGAGGGGAGGCGAATAGATCTATGTCCCCATTTCCTTGTTATCATGCTGAAGACTTGTGGATCCAGCTTCCACTCGTGGGGATCCATGAGGTTTCTGCTTAGGTCAACTGCCAGAGTATTTTCCTTTCCTGGCAGGAATTGTGCCTGCAGATGTACTTGGTTAAGTCAAAGCTGTATCCCACAATGTCATAGCTAGTCTGCAAAGGGGATAAGAATGTGTGCCCCCCTGCTTGTTTATATACCACATGACCGTGGTGCTGTCTGTCTTTATCAGTAGCTGTCCTGGATGAAGTAGGTGCTTGAAGGCTGTCAGGGCATTTTGAACAGCTAGCATCTCTTTTTGATTGATATGTAGATGCATTTGGTTTGTGGACAATGTGCCCTGAATGCATCTTCCTGCCATGTGGGCCCCCCAGGCATAATCTGATGCATACGTTGTTAATGTCTGCCTGGCTGGGGGTAATGTGAATGGCTGTCCCTTGTTCTGGTGACAAGCCTTTGCCCACCATCGAAACTCCTGCTGCAGGCAGGGAATGAGAGTAATCACTGTTTCCAGGCTGTGGCAATGTTGAGTCCAAACACTTATGTACCATTGAAGTTTCCTCATATGCAGTCTTGCATAAGGAATTAGTAGGATGCAGGATGCCATGAAGCCCAAGGCCTGCAGAATTTTTCTTGCAGATAACTGGGCCTTTGTTGCCAACATTTTGAAATAGATAGTCAGTTGCCTTTGTTTGTCTGGCGTGAGATAAGCCATCTGGGCAGTTGTATTCAAGCTTGCACCCAGGAATGTCATCTCTTGTGAGGGTACTAGTTTTGATTTCTTTTTGTTGACTGTGTACCCTAGGCATGTTAGAAGTCTTTTCACAAATGCCAGATGTTGAAGAATGTCCTTGTTCTCTGCTTGGATTAGGCAGTCGTCCAAGTAAGGATATATTTGTATTCCTCTTTGTCTGCAGAATGCAATTACCGGTGCCAGGCACTTTGCAAAGACCCTGGGCGCAGTAGATAATCCAAAGGGCAGTGCAGAGAATTGGTAATGCATTGAACCAGACTTGAATCTGAGGTATCTTCTGCACGATTGTCTGATTGGAACATGCAGGTATGCCTCTTTTAGGTCTAAAGTCACAAGCCAAGCATTCTTGGGCAGAAGCTGCTGCAAAGTCAACATTTTGAATTTTGGAATATCCAGGAATGTGTTCAGAACAGAGAGGTCCAGAATCGGCCTCCAGGCCTTGTTCTTTCTGGGTACTAAGAACAGTCAAGTAAAATCCTTGTCCCTGCTCTTGCTCTGGTACTTGCTGAATGGCCCCCATGTCCATGAGGGATTTAACTTGCTTTTGTGCTTCTGTCCATTGATTTTTTGGCAGATCTGGTCTGCCGTTTGCCTTTGGAAAAGTATGGAAATGGAATTTGTAGCCTTGTGACACTAAATTTAGAACCAACTTGTCCTGGGTTATAATGTGCCAATTTTGAGCAAAAAGTGCTAATTTTCCCCCTAAGGGTGCTGCCAGAAGATAAGTGCTTGGCGCAGGCAGGGGAAGTCATTGGGACTGCTTTCTGTATATTTGTGCTTTATCTTCTCCAGCTTTGGAGGTAGAAGCACCCCATTGTTTTGCCCTGTTAAGAACCTTGTGTCTGGGATCTGCCCCTAGGGCGTCTGGATCTGCCTCTTTGAGGTCTGTCTGACACTGGAAATGACCAATTTTTTGTAGGACAGTGTCTTACTAAACCTAGGTGGCTGCACTTATAAAAAATCTTTAACAGTTTGCATAGATTTAGCTTTGTCTTCCATTTTCTTTAACACCTCTTCTGCCTTAACACCAAACAAAGTACCATGCTGTAAAGGTGCATCTAGTAATTTAACTTTAACATGATCAGGCAGATTTTGTTTAACCAAGCATGCCTCCTAATTACAGAACCTGTAACTACGGCCCTGCAGGAGGCCGTCAAAGAATCAAAACCACATTGCAAAGTATGCTTTCCAACTTGTTCAGCTGCATGCAATAAATCCTGCATTTCCTTGTTTTCATCACATTCAGAATTTAACATAATTTTCTGTTTAAGCAATCCCATGACATGTTGCCGATACTTGAGCATATGAAACTGACAGTAAGGCCCTTATAGCCAAAGTTGCAAATGTGTAAACCTTTTTTCCCCATCTATCCAGTGTCCTTGAATCTCTGTCAGATGGGGTTGGTTTTTTTGCAGCCAAGTCCTTAACTCTCTTTCTGGGTCAGCAGCAGGGTTTTTAAAAATAAATTTGTGAGAGTCAGGAACCCTGTAATATCTGTCAGGCTTAACAGGAGCTGGAAGTAAGGAGTCAGGGGTCAAACTAGACTCCGAAAACACATCTACAATGTCTAACACTGGGGGAATGGCTAGAGGCCTGTGCTGAGGTAGTAAAAGGAAATCCCCGAGCCTCTTTTTAGATTCTGAAAAATCTTGACTTTCTGAGTGAAAATGCTCCCTCATGGTATACAAGGTTTCCCCAAAGGAATAATCCTCAGGAGGGGATGCTGAAGGAATAGATTCTTCAGCATCAGAATGCTCATAGGGGGTAAAGAATATCCCTGATCAGAAGAGGAATTAGAAGAAACAGAAACCTGATCTGAAGATTCATAGTCAGTGTCCTGCCTAGGCCTCTTATCAGGAGGGGGATGGGAACTCCTGATCAAGGTAATCAGGTCTTCGGCCATTTTGATCATCTGTCTTTTGGGCATAGAGGCCTGTACATGTGGCTCATGAGTTTGTTTCTTTGCTTTAGAAGGTGCTTTAGTCTTTGTCTTTTTAATGAAAAGATGTTGAGGTCTGAATGCACCCTCAGAAGCCGGTACCTGCTCAGCGGCTCCGGACCCATCTGAGGGATTAGTGCCCGAGGCTCCAATACCTTGAGTATCCAGCAGCATGGCCGACTCCACGTGGGAGTCGGTAGCGGCCTGCGACTCTAAAGTAGCGGGTGTCAGGGCTGCGCAAGTGCCTCACTGAGAACCGGCGACTGGCTTAGGAGAAGCTTTGTCGTCGGTTTTGGGCCTCGGTTGTTTTTCTCTATCCTTTCCTTGCGTTTTTTGTAAACTCGGATGGCTCTTCTAGATAATTAAACCGGCTACCAAAATACTTTAAAGCAAAATCATACCGACGCTTAATAGTGCGTTGGTTAAATCTAGCACAAAACCAACAACCAGAAACGTTGTGATCAGGCCCTAGGCAAGGAATACAGTAAGAATGAAAATCCTTATGAGGTATTTGCTTTCCACAAGTAATGCAATTATTAACTTTTTCTGACATCGGTCTGGAGCAAGAAAAAAGTTTCCCCAATGAGATACTTAGCTTTACTGAAGACTTCGGTTTTGAAACTCAAACACGACAAATTTCAGGAGTCGTCCGACTGGCACTTGCGAACTGCTTCTGCTTCGGGCACCAAGCGGCAAGAAAGACTGAAGAAAATGGCATTGGCTGCTTCTTTTATATCCCTGACGACCTGATATCAGGGAAGGGGCGACAGCAGCCGACGCAGGACCCAAGACTTTGGAATTCAGGCCGACTGAGGGCAACCTGCCAGCAGGATTACCCCAAATGTAATGACTGCAACAGTGAAACACGGAGAACATCATGGAACGTTATGGTGAGTACATAACTTCTTTATGTTCTGTAGTTCTATCTCTGCTTCATTCTTACATATAGGACAGCGTCCCTAGCACATTTTTCTCGGGTGGCTCACGGGAATATACTCCTAAGAACCGTGAAACCAAAGGAGGCTCTACCCCTTGAGGCCACATCCAATTTGTAATAAGTAAGGTATGAGGGGGCAGCCCAAGTTGCTGCTGCACAAATACTGTCAATTGTGACTCTGGCTTGAAAGACAGCAGATGTGGATATGGTAGGAGGAGTCAATTTTAAACGGGAGTTCCTTGCCATTGGAAGAGTAAATAAATGAGATACAGTTTGAAATCCAATTTGATAAAGTTATCTTAGAGACTGGCATGCCTTTTCTTGTCTCAGAAAAAGATACGAACAATTGGTCTGATTTTTCTAAGCTCCTTGGTTCTATGAAGATAGAACCTTACCTGTCTGTGAACATCAAGTTGATGAAATTTATATTCTGCACTGTTTGAATGATTAGGAAAAAAGAAAGGCAGTTCGATAGTTTGAATCAAATTAGACATAGCAAACCTTGGGGATGAAGGATGGATTTGTACGAAGGGAAACTGTCTCTACGAAAAATCAAGAAAGGGGGTCTGACTGACAGTGCTTATAACTCTGACACTCTTCTGGCGGATGTAACAGCTACTAGAAAAATGGTCTTCCATGAAAGAAACTAATTCACAAAAATGTGCGGGTTCAAAAGGTGGGGAAGTAAGTTTGGACAGAACAAAATTTAGATCCCAAGGAGATACAGGTTCCTGAAAAGCAGGTCTTAGCAAGGTAGTGCCTTTTAGGAAAGATTTACACAATCTGTGAGCCATAAGATTAAGCTCATGTTGTCCCAAATGAAAATTGGAGATCGCTGCCAATTGAACTTTGATTGTAGCAGCAGCTGATCCCTGATGAAAAAGTATTTTAGGAATTCTAACGCCAAGGGAATGGAGGCTGTGTAAGGATCTACGTTTTTTTTCTTTTGCCCAGATAGAAAATCTTTTCCATTTGCTAGTGTATAATTTTCTCGTAGAAGGCTTGTGGGAAGATGTGAGGATACGAGTAACTGCAGGTGAGAAATCATGAAGCCTGACTAGGGATGGAAGTGGAACAGCCACGCTGTCAAGTTGAGGGTGTGGAGGCAGGGGTGGAAGGTGCCCGTGTGTCAGAAGGTCTGGAACTGGGTCCAGAGTCCATGGATAGTCTAGAAGGTGAGGCCCGAGAAAGGGGAACCAAATCTGACGAGGTCAGTAAGGAGTGATAAGAATCACTGTGCTTCCCAAGATCTTTGTTTTCTGGATCACCTTCGATATCAGCGGAAAGGGGGATAAAGCATAGAGAAGTCCCGGGGGGTCAATTGTGGACAAGTGCGTCTACCGGTGTCTCCCCCGGAGGGAGGTGAGAAAGAAGTAGCTGCTGCATTTGGCGCTGTTTGGACTGGCAAACAGATCACAGCAAGGCTGTCCCCATTTGCGGAGAATCTGTTCTGCGACTTTCTGATTCAGAGACCACTCGTCAGGCATCAAGAGTGCCCTGCTGAGCTTGTCGGCTATCACTCTGGTTGTACCGGGATATGCGTTGCAACTAGAAAGCATTGGGAAGAAATCGCCCACTGCCAAACATGAAGAGCCTCTCAACATAGGGGGTAGGACCTGGTTCCTCCTTGTTTGTTTATATACCATACCACTGACATATTGTCTGAATGGATTACTATCGTCCCTAGAGGAAGAAAGTTGTGAAGTGCTTGCAACGCTAGTACCACTGCTCTCATCTATACGGCACTGATATGCAAGTGAGCCTCATGATCTTGCCATGTGCCTTGGACAGTCCTGCTAGATAATGCCCCCCCATCTGGGAGACATCCATGGTTACAGTAGCAATGGGTTGGCGAGGAATGAAAGGTGTTCCTGTCATTAGTTGATCGGGCTGAATCAATCAACGAAGGTCCTTTTTGTAAGATTCTGTTAACAGAATACGATGAGACAGAGGCAGTTGTTGAAGAGACCACCGAGAAAAGAGTAGCCATTTGAAGGATTCTCATATGTAGTCTGGCTAATGGAACTAGAGTTATAGTAGAGGCCATGGTCCCTAAAAGATTCAGCACTCTCTTGGCTTTGACTCTTTGTTGAGGAAGTAGACTGTAAATCTGTTGTGTTAGATTTTGTATTCTGTCTGCAGGAAGACGAGCCATCATGGTGACTGTGTCTATTTCTGTGCCTATAAAAGTCACACATTGAGAGGGCAACAAGGCAGACTTTTTCCAATTTATCGTAATCCCTAACTAGGTGCAGAGTTGGATGGTTGAATCCCTGGGTTTGTAGAAGTAGGTGCCTGGTGGTGGCGGTGAGGAACCAGTCGCCCAGGTACGGAAACACTTGGAATCCAAGACGTCTCAAGTGAGCTGTCACTAGCACCATGCATTTGGTGAACACCCTGGGGGCTGTGGTGAGACCAAAGGGCAGAGCACAATATTGGTATTGACTGGCTCCCAGCCGGAAGCGTAAATGACTCCTCGATGCTCTGTCCATTTTTATGTGGTAGTATGCATCTTGGAGGTCTATGGAGCACATCCAATTATCTTTCCCTAACAGAGGGAGTATAGACTGCAGTGTTACCATTCGGAACTTGGACTTCTTCACTGATTCGTTTAATTTGCTGATGTCCAAAATGGGCGTCCAGTCCCCTGTTCGTTTTGGCACTAAAAAGAATCTGGAGTTCTGAATCCTACCTGGTCTGCAGGAACGGTTTGGATGACTCTCTTTTGAAGCAACTTTTGAACTTCTACGCTTGCTTAATCCCTGTGATTGGGTTGAACATCTGGGATTTTCTTGGTGGTATGGGGTGGGAAAGCGAAGGGTATGGAGTATCCCCTGGTAATTATTCTTTGTACCCCCTTGTCTTGGGTGATGTGGTGCCAGGCTTCTGGATACAAAGATAAGTGCAGTCGGGCCCCTCTTCAGGAGTGCTGATAGGGACGTCCACGAAAGGAATCGCGGCCACACTGGTTTTGCAGACCCCCCCCCCCTGCCTCTAGGGTGACGTCTACCATTACTTCCTCCTCCTCCTCTGCCTCTGAAGGAGGAATCAGCTTGTGTGTCTGGGAAAATCTCCGAGATTTCCTGAACCACATTTTCCCGTCTCTCTCTGACCATGAGGGTATGGCCTAGAAGGGACGGAAAAACATACTCCCATGGCAGAGTTTTCCCTTCCTGCTCGTACCTGGTGAGTATATCTTTTACCTTTGGTCTAAACAGAGGAACCATCAAAGGGGGCATTGGTAAAAGTAGATGTGAAGGGCTCCGCAAAGTTACATAAACGCATCCAAGAGCGTCTCCTAAGGGAAACTCCTGAACCCACTGCCCTACTCGCTCCATCTGCTGCACTGGATATCAGCCTCATGGAGGAGTTAACAATGGAGTTTAAGGTGGACAACTGAGCAGTAAACTTCTCAGGGACTCCTTCAGCTACTGTACCTTGGAGAGCATCTCCTAGCTCCTTTAGGAGATCTCTTTGAAGTCTAGTAAAATGGGTGAGGTAATTCAGCGATCTGAGTGTAAATGCCACTGAAGAGAAGATGTGCTTCCCATATCTATCCAGCGTTCGAGACTCCTTGTTCGGTGGATGGACAGATGAAGTCTATGCTAGTTCCTTCTTTGTGGCTGCCACCACCATTCATGGCATCTACAGGCACACCTTTGGTCAAAAATTCTTTCTCTTTAGGGGCTGAAAGAAATTTGATGGGCCTTTCAGGGACTGGTTCCATGGCATCAGGAATTTCCCATACCTTTCGACTGACTAGGTTCAAGAACTCATCAAAAGGTGGAGACACCCAAGAGGCTGAAGGTTGAAACCTGAAAGCCTTCAGGTACACTGACTCATCAGAAGGGGTGAAAGTGGGCCAGCCGCCTTTCTGTTTCCGGATCTCTAAGATATCTACGAAGGACATATCATCACAGGACGACCTAGGGGACCCTTCTGACTCCGCGAGGTCAATGTCCAAGGTGATGGACTAATCACGGGGGTCTACATGCTTCCTCTTGCAAGTTCTCTTCCAAGGGAGTTCCTCAGAAGGGAGCCATCCAACGGGGGCTCTGCTGCCAAGAGAGAGAGATGGTGCTGAGACAGAGGTCAGAGCTTGAGGGAGAAGAGCATCGGTACCCTTGTGCGGAGCTGAAGACCTAGACAGCATGCTCCTCATCATCTCGAATGCAGATCTTTCTGGTTCCAAGGAAAGTCCCGATTACGAGGAAACGGGGAGTAGCCCCCGGCTCCAAAGTGATCGGCTCCAAGATGGATGTAGGATCCGAGCTCAGTATAGCTGACGCACTGAGAGGTAGGTTCGGAACGAAGTGGTTCAGATCCAAGCATCCCTGTCGGGACCGACTTGTGAACTTCAGCTCCTAGACACCAAGGACGGCGCCAAAGGTGTCAGAGCGGAACTCTGCTCCGAGACAGACACAAGAGGTGCTGGAGCCGAGGGCTCCACAACAAGTGGCACCGATAGCTCTGGCTCCGAAGGACCAGCATGGCTCGAAGGAGGAACAGCAACAGGGAGTATGGTCTTAGATGGCTCCAGAACCGATTGGGTCAGAGCCAGCAACAATTTTGGTAAAGCCGACGACTTCAAGAGTCTAAGCACCACACTCTCTACATCCTCTTTAGATAGGATCTTGGCAGATCTGGATAAGGTAGGTGACCTAGATCTCTACAAGATAGGAGATCTTAAGAGTTGGGGAGACCGGCAATAACTCTCTAGACTGGCTATGGTGTAAATCTTCAGTGGTCGGCTCCGAAAAACTTGGGGCCGACACTGGAGTGTCAATATCGATAACCTCAACTGGCTCCGAAGGCAGTGGAGCCGAAGAGGTAGAAGGTTTGTCTAATTTCAATATTTTTTGAGGAGGTGTAGATAAAGTAGTCGATGCGGGAGAATGTCTCTTGGCCAACTTGACCTTCTCTTTCTTTGAAGGAGATTTGGTGTGTGAGGATGAAGAAGCTGGCTAAATCCTCCTCAAAGGAAGGCTTAAGGAGACCTTTCAGGATCAGTTTGTTCTTCCTTTCCTGGAGAACTGAAAGAGTGACAGAAAGAACATGTTTCTTGGAGATGTATGGCACCGAGACAGTAAACACAGTTACTATGTCTGTCAGTTATTGACATTTTTTGGAAGCATTTAAGACACTTTTTAAAACCCTTAGACATGTTCACACACAGAAACTCTAGGGAAAACAGAAAAGGAGAGGACAAGGGCCTCGAACTTAAATGGGCCTAGCCTTGCAAGAATTACAGCACACAAGGAAACACAACAGTGGACTAGGTCCTCTAACTTAAACGGGCCTAGCCCTGTTGAGGAAAAAACACCAAAAAGATTAACAGAGGACTAGGTCCTCTAACTTAAACAGACCTAGCCATAAAACAGGGAAGAAGCTAAGTCAAGAAGAAAAGATACTAAAATTGTAAATTTAAACAACAGGCTAATTACTAGCTAATAAGCTGCACACAGCTATCCACAAGAATACTATTTTAGTGAAATACAATATTAGAAAAAAGGTCCTAACACAAACATGAACCTGCGCTAATAGGAGTAACTATATCAAAAAACTAGCACACAGGAAGGGATACCACTCAGAGGACAAAAAAATGGGCCTGCGGAAGCAATGGCCAACAAGTTCCCAACAATAACTTCACAAAAAGCAAAACACACTACTACTTTCTACCTATAATAACTAAGAATAAGCTATATAAACTAAGCTAATACTATATGCAAAAATATCAGTAAGAACAACGATAATAATGAAAAAATCCAACTTAGCCACGGCCAAGAAATAAAGCACTTCTGAACTCGTAGACGTGG
The DNA here is from genome assembly GCF_019279795.1 of Protopterus annectens. Lineage (NCBI taxonomy): Eukaryota > Metazoa > Chordata > Ceratodontiformes > Protopteridae > Protopterus > Protopterus annectens. The sequence goes on along the minus strand of NC_056741.1, from coordinate 791,362,932 downwards.
CAAATGAGATCTGGGGATTCTTACTAGTGCACTATGGGATGCCTACCTTGTTTACAGCCAACTGAGAGACATCCACGGGGAGGATGACATAATGGTTAAGGTGTTTACCTTAAAGACACAAGGTGCAGGGTTTGATTCTCACATGGGGTAACTGGCTAGGCTTCAAATGACCCAAAAGGGCAGTTAGCCTAGTACTAACCTATGCAATCGGTTCCGAACCCATATGTAAGAATGAAGGTGAGATAGGACTACAAAACATCTATAAATTTAACTATAAGATTAAATTTAAAATTAACTACCTAACCGAGGAAAAACTTTCAACAGCAACTAACCAACATTTTTTTTTTTTTTACACACAGAAAAAAGTTCACACACGCTCAAAGAGAAGGGAAAGGAAAATAAAAGACGGAGGACCTGGAAGAAACTACCACGAATTCTCACAAGCTCAAGAGTACAAGACTTGCTTCCGGATGCTGAGGAGGCAAATGAAATCTGAGGAACTTGTGTGGATGTGGTGCATTATGGGTAAGAGGGAGGAGCTTGAAAGTCAGATTCAAGTCGGTAGAATGTGGCCGAGCCAGATTCGAATGTCAGATTCGAGACCTTATCGTGAGGAGGAATTAAGACATCAATTCTGTATTACTGCAAACAAATGTTCTTTAAAAGGAAATCAGAAATTTCAGTGGAATAAACTCCGCTGACAACACAATTAAGTTTCTGAAAAAAAGCAATACATTTGAGAACAGGAACATACAGCTGGGTACACTTACCATAAATATAGATGTTCAAGTGTATTCACTGTTGCAGTCATCATTTGTGGGTTTATCCCTGTTGGGTAGCCCTTGACCAGCCCGAATACCAGAGTAAATCTTCTCCCTCCTGCGTCGGCTGCGGTCTCCTGGGATGGACGTCAGGTCATCAATGGTATAAAGAAGTGCAGCTGACGCCATTACATCAGTTTTTCTTGCCCTAACCTATAGCAACCCTGTCCAGAAGGCCTGAAGGCTGACAACCTGGTGAATGCCCATAGGCATATATAAGTGTGAATGAATTTGAGAGAGAATAGGGGAAAGGAGGGAGAGAAAATAGGACTGCAACAGTGAATACACTCGAACATCTAAATTTATAGTAAGTGTAATACAACTGTACTATGTTCTTCGTGTTTCACTATTGCAGTCATCACTTGTGGGAATATTCCCAAAGCTGGAATAAGGGAAGAAATAGTAGAACAGGTTGGACTGTTCTAAGTAGGGCTTAGCATGCCCTGCGGAACTGCAGAGGCAAAGCCTGCCTGGGTTTTGGAGAACAGAGGCAAGTGATAGTGTTTGGTGTTGGTGTAGGTGCAGACGGACGTACAAGTGGCAGCTTCTAGTATGTCCTGGGTAGAGACCCCTCTTAGGAAAGCAGTGGAAGTAGATGCTGCCCTAGCAGAATGGGTTTTTGAACAGTCTTGGGAGGAACTTTCCCATGGAAGTGGTAGCAGAACTGGATACAGTGTGATATTCATTTAGAAATGGTCTGCTTGGAAATAGGTTTCCCCTCTGTCTTTGGGGCGAAGCTGACCAGGAGTTGGTCAGTCTTCCTGATAGATGTAGTTCTATCCAGATAGTATCCAAGTTGTCTGTGCACATCTAATGAATGAAGGATTCTTTCCCTCTTGTTCTGAGGGCTAGAAAAGAAGGTGGAAAGGAGTATAGCTTGGTTCAATGTTACGTCAGACACCACCTTAGGCATAAAAGAGGGATTAGTCCTACGAGACACCCTGTCTGCGTGGAAGATAATGAAGGGCTCAGTGGCCATGAGCTCCTGCAGCTCGGAAACCCTCCTAGCCAAGGTTATGGCCAGCAGGAAGGCGGTCTTCCAAGAAAGGTGTTTTAGTTCTGCTGATGCAGCTGGTTTAAAGAGAGGTAAGGTCAATTTTTCCAAGACATAGTTCAGATCCCAGGCAGGTGTGGATAGCCTGATGTGAGATATCCCTCTAAGGAATTGTTTTAGCAGGGGGTGGGAGAACAAGGACTGCTCTGTATGACAATGGGCAGAGTTAGCTGAGGCATGAATTTTGATGGAAGAGAAAGATGATCCTTTTTCTACTAGCTCTGTTAGGTAGTTTGGAATCAGAGAGAGAGAGAGAGGTATGGCACCTTTAGTTTGGCACCAGGCCTTGAATCTTTCCCATTTTGCACAGTATGACTTTCTGGTGCTGGGCTTCCTGGCCTCCTTAATTATGTCCAGAACCTGCTTGCTCAACAGTGGGTTATCTGCCTTTGGGGTATCAGCCATGCAGGTAGGTTGAGAGTTTGTAGATCTGGATGCAGTACTGACCCTTTTTGCTTGTGTCAGAAGTCATTCTGTGAGAGATAGGCTCCTGGGTGGTTCCTTGGCTAGACTCTGAGCAGCAAGGGGTACCAATGCTGCTTGGGCCAATATGGAGCAATTAGGATGGCTCTTGGCCCTTCCTCCCTGATCTTTAGCAGTACCCTTGGTATCACTGGCAAGGGTGGGGGGTGTATAGACAAACAGGTTACCCCCAATGGAAGGAGAGAGCATCCACCTTCCAGGCTTTTGGGTGGAACTCCCTGGTACAGAACAGGTCCAGCTGGCTGTTCTGAACAGAAGCGAAAAGATTCACCTCTGGGGTTCCCCAAGCTTGTGTTATGCAGAGGAAGGTCTCCCTCTGAAGTTGCCATCCGTGGGGTGGGTCTATGAAATGTCTGCTGAGGTGGTCTGCTAGGGTACTGTGCTCCCATGGGATGTACTGGGCTATCAGATGAAGGCTCATCATTGAGGCAGTCTGCCAAAGAAGCACAGCCAGACAACAAAGCAGGTAGGAATGAGTTCCCCACTGCCTGCTGATGTACTAAATGACTGTGGTATTGTCTGTCTTAATGAGGAGCACCCCTGATTCCAGGTGGTTCTTGACAGCTGTGATAGCCTTGGGTACTGCCATAATTTCTTTTAGATTGATGTGTAGGTCCCTAAGGTCCCAGGTGCCTTAGGTGCACATGCTGCCTAAGTGTGCCCTTCAGGCTTTGTCCGAGGCATCTGTGGTGACAGTCTGGCTATGGGGAAGAAATAGAAAGGGAAGGCCCTTGTTCAGTGTGCAGACTTCTGCCCACCATAGGAATTCATCTCTTAAGCAGGGGATAAGGGGCAGATTTTTCTCCAGAAACTGAGAGTGCTGGCACCAAATATTTTTTAGGCACCATTGCAGTTTTCTCATTTGCAGTCTGGACAAGGGTGCCAACAGGATACAGGATGCCATGTACTCCAGAGCCTGAAGGAACTTCCTTGCTGTGAAGTGCTTTCTGTAAGCCAATTTGTAGAAGTATTGGAGCAGGAAACTGTTTTTCTGGAGAGAGGAAGGCTCTTTGGGTGGATGTGTCCAGGAGAGCTCCCAAGAAGGTGATTTGTCTGGTGGGCTATAAATTAGATTTTTCCTTGTTGATGGTAAATCCTAGAGAGGTTAAAATGGTTTTGACAAAGTCAAGGTCTTGCAGGAGCTTTTCCTTGTCTGCCTGGATGAGGCAGTCATCCAGATATGGGTAAATTTGGAAGTTTTGCTGCCTGCAGAAGGCAATGACCGGGGCCAGGCATTTGGTAAAAACCCTAGGAGCAGTAGATAAGCCAAAGGGCAAAGCAGAGAAACTGAAGTGTTGTGAGCCTGCCCTGAAGTGAAGGAACCTTCTGCAGGACTCCCTTACTGGAATGTGAAGGTAGGCATCCTTTAGGTCCAGAGAAACAAGCCAGGCATGTGGGGTCAGCATGGGTAAGAGTGTTTGGAGCATAAGCATTCTAAATGTTGGCTCTTGCAGGCAAAGGTTTAGCGTGGATAAATCCAGAATAGGGTGCCAAGCACCCTCTTTTCTGGGTACCAGGAACAATCTGGAATAAAACCATTTTCTGGCTTGTTCCTGTGGTACAGGCTCCACTGCTTGCTTTTTGGGCACAGAGTTCCTGAATTTGTTTGAGGGTCTCTGGCCAGCTGATTTGAAGGTATATCTGGGTACCCTTTTAAGACTGGTCTTGCTTTGAAGGAGAATCTGTATCCCTGGAAAATGATTTTTAGAACCCATTGGTCCTTTGTGATGGATAGACAGTTGTCTTTGTAAAGGGATAGCCTTCCTCCTAACCTTTGGGGGGGGGGCAGAGGGGGAAGGAGGAGTCATTGCAATTCTTTAGGGTAGGGAGTGGACTTAGAACTCCCTGCTCTGGGGGTAGTAGAGGTCCACTGTCTAGGCCTCTGGTGTCTTTGTGGTTGTTGACTGGGAGATCTGTCCCTGCGGCCTTTCCTTTCTACAGGTCTGGATTGGGAAGGAACAGACCACTGTTTGGTGGGGCAATTCCTGCTGAATCTGGGAGGCTGGACCTGAAGGAATTCTTTAACTGTCTGCATTGATTTAGCCTCATCTTCCATTTTCTTGATCACCTCCTCAGCCTTAGTTCTAAAGAAGTGGTCCTTATCTGGGGGGTCTAGGAGTTTGGATTTAACATGATCAGGCAGAGGTTGCTCTTTTAGCCATGCATGCCTCATAATGACTGACCCCACCAAAGCAGCCCTGCTAGAGGCTTCAAGGGCATCGTATCCACAATGGAGGGAATGCTTTGCTATTTGAGAGCTGGAGTGCAAGAGCTCCCTGGAAGTAGAATTGTCTGGCAAGGATAAAATCTTCTGTTTTAATAACTCCAAGGTATGTCGCTGAAATTGTAACATATGGAACTGGCAGTTAACAGCTCCGATAGCTAAGGTAGCAGAGGTGTATACTTATTTATCCCATCTGTCTAGAGCTCTGCTGTCCTTGTCTGAAGGAATAGGACTTTTGGATGAACTGGCCTTAGCCCCTTTGGGTCCCTGTGTGATGACCTCTGGGTCTGCTGCAAGATTTTTGAACAAGTACTTGTGAGTGTCTGACATCCTGTAATACCTATCTGGCTTTCTAGGTGCAGGGGGGCAGGGCATCAGGTGTAAGGATAGACTCCATAAAAACATCCTCCAACACATCGAAAATGGGAGGAATGGCTAAGGGTTTGTGCTGGGGAAGATCCAGAAACTCCCTTGGCCACTTCTTAGACTGGGTGTAATCTTGAGCTTCCCAGTGGAAGTGTTCCCTAATGGTATGTAAGGTCTCACCAAACGACAGGTCCTCAGGGAGGATGCAGATGGGATGGATTCCTCTGCATCAGATTCGTCAAAGGTGGTAAGGGGCTGTTCATTGTCTGAATCCAAATAATCAGATTCTTCTGTGTCAGGTTCTAAGAGAATCTCAGGGGAAATATCCTTTTTCCTTTTGGATGGGGTGGTCTGGTTACCTCTGGTAAGTGAGATAAGGTCCTCCTCCATCTTAAGGATTTGCGACCGAGCAGGTTGGGCTTGGGGAAGATGGTGGCCAGGAACTGTTTTTCTGGGAGTGGTGTTGCTCTTAGGCCTCAGTGCTTCAATGGGCCTGGGTGCGGCTGTAGCCGGTGGCTTGGTAGTCGGCCTTTGACTGGCGTCGGTTGTCTGGAAAACCTCCTCGGAAGCCAGTGCCTGTATAGCGGCTCTGGACCCAACCGTGGGGCTGACAACCAAAATATCAGCAGATGTAGACTGTTCTGGCAGTGTTCCGGACCCAGAATGGGTCTCGGTAGAGGCATGTGAAGGAATAGCTTCAGGCATCAGGGGCTGCGTAGGTACCTCACTGAGTTCTGATGTACTGTCAACTAGCTTCAAGGAGTCATCTGAAGGCCTAGTTTTATGTGGTCTGCCCTTTCTTTATCTTTTCTCTTTTTGGGAATATCCACTGAATGCTGACCGAAGGAGGCCATTTTGTATTGCACAGGCCTGTCTTTGAAATGTCTAGCTACAATTTCTGCTCTGTGGCGAATGGTTCTAGAGTTAGAGGGCGCAGAACTGACACCCAGGGACATCGTGGTCTGGGCCTAAACAGGTTACACACAGGTTATGGAAGTCTCGGTGTGGTATTTGTTTTCCACAGCTGAGACAATTATTTACTTTTTTGGACATCGGTTAGTGTAAGAAAAAGATCCCCAATGAGGTACTTGGCTTTAGTCATTTTCAACTTCACTCTGGCAACGGCCGACTGACACACGCAAAATGTTTCTGCTTCAGGCTCCATGGCAAGAAAGACTGATGTAATGGCATCGATTGCCCTGCTTTATACCACTGCCTACCTGACATCAGTCCCAGGCGACCACGGCTGATGCAGGAGGGAGAATCTTTACCCTGGTAATTGGGGCGGATGAGGGCTACTCAGCAGGGATAACCCACAAGTGAAGACTGCAACAGTGAAACATGAAGAACATCTGCAAATACAAGCTTTTAGGACACAAATGGTACTGATTTTACAAATGAGTCTAAACATACCTGCAGAGAGGTATAAATTCAAGTTTTCTTTAGCAAATAAAGCATATTTCCTAGAACTATGTTATTTGACTATTATGAATTATGCACAGGCTGCAGTGGTGGTGCTGCGGTAGCATTGTCGCCTCACAGTTAGACCTTGCCCATTCGATTCTCAGAGCGTCTTCTGTGTGGCGACTTGCGTGAATGGGTGTTCCTTCGTTGAATGTTGTGCGTTAGGCCCGGCAAACCAGCACGTCAAAATCTACTGCCAATCATTAGCGGACCGGAGATCCGCTGTGGCGACCCCTAACTGGGAAAAGCCGAAAGAAACAAACATGAATTATGCACAGTAATCATTCTGTACAGTGTGACACTAGCAACCAGAATGACCTCTTATACATTTAATACTTCAATAGTGAACGGATGCTTCTCAGAAACTTGTGGAAAAAGTTGTACTTGTCCATGTGTGGATAAGTCTACCACCTTTTCAAGCAAACATTTGTGACTGAAACATGAGACTTTGCAGAACAAACCACACCCACATTTATTACCAAAATATTCTTTATTGTAAATTTTTAATTTACTCTCTTGATGTAGTATCATTTTAGAGAATCTGATATATAGTATAGCGGTTTTCCACAATCTTTAAAGAAACATTAAACAATATTTCTCAACCATCAGGTAATTTGCCAAGTTTTCACGTTCGTGCAGAACACAACTGCCCAACTCTGGATAGTCCAGTGAAGTGACAATACAGGCCTTTAGTTCTCAAACATACTGAATTTTTTTGCAGGCACAAAGATAACACACGTATAAGCAAAATAATGTGGTGCACATCTTAACTAGTGCACATACCTCTCAACCTCTTAGTGCAAGAAATCTGGACAAAACCTGACAAAATGCAGGGACAGAGGCCCAAAAATATAGACAAATTTTAAATATTACTCTTATGAACTTAGAAAGTTGCTAGAGTAACAGGGTTTATGTTAACATACATTTTCTGAATGATTAGAAGTCCAAAACTCATATGTATGTAATTTACTTGGTGACTCCAATCCTCAGATCATTCCAGTAATTTGCCAGAAAACCAGAAATGTTATGAGGAACAGAACAAAAATATAAGGTAAAAATCTGGACAGTTGAGAGATGCACCAGCGCATCACAAACAATTACAGAGTATTTTGAACCTCTGTAGGCAAATTTTAGTGCTCCACAAGGTTCTACAAAGGAATGTCTTCTCATGCTACAATAAAAACCTTTTCTGGGCACAAATTACTACAATGCATATGCTAATTCTACTGTGGAATTCGATCTCACACAAAACTGGTTATTAGGAAAAAGTTAGACATTTGCAGCCATAAAATGGATTTTTATAAAGTTTTCTGCACGTCCTCCTGTTGAAAAGTTACTTAGGACTGATTGGCACAAAGCACAAAAGCTTTCAGTTATTCTGACTTTGGGTTAGAAGAGTGACTGTTAGTCCTGTTCTGGCACACTAAAAGGTTAACAATTAAAAATGTACACTTAATTATCTTTTATATAATCATGTTACATACACAGTATCTGGTACTCACGTATTATCGCAACCAGGAGAGAAATTTGCCATAGTTTGCCGATTTATCAGTCATTTCTGTTCCAAAATGTACAACCTATGCAATTAAATTATACTTTGCTAAATGCGTATGTATTTTGCAAAAGTTACTTGCATAAAACATCCTGAAAACGGATTTCCATTAATACGCATGTTCTGCAAAGCTTTATGACAGATTTGCTTTTGAAAAAAAAAGGCTTGATCATTATGTTTCTGTTTTATAAATAACCAGTTTCACAGGTATATCACACGCCTCTCATTTGTCCCTGATGTTCCGGCCCTCGCAAGTCTACACAACCACTTGAGTGGCACTAAGATGAAAGCTTTCCTCAGCGAGCCCATTAGCAGTGTATCGAGGACAGCACAAACACTTGACTGACCTGGACATGAAATGTTTCCCCCATGAGCCACTCAGTACTTTCCCATGTCTCCTGAAAAATTTTTAGTGACATCAATATGAAGTGTGTGTTAAATACACCTTCAGTACTTTGTTCAAGTCTGCACAAGCAACAATTGATAAATGTATATTGTCGGTGTAGTGAAAACAGTCTATAATAAAATGTCATAAGAAATTGCGGTAGTATTTGGCCGAAAAAAATTGCGCACGCTTCACGTCTTGTAAATGAGAAGTTGTGTACCTACCATAACGTTCCATGTTAGTTGTCTTCCTCTCGCCTTCTTTCTTGCTGGATGGGTTCAGAGCCGATCCTCGGCTCCGACTCGGCCTATACTAAAGCTCAAGAGCTATTTTTACCGGCTCGAGGCTACCCTATATCCCACAATGCTAGGCGCTAACTATCCTGATCTCGTTTGATAGCTGAAACCATAGCAGTTCTGATCTACAAGAAAAGGAGAAGAGGAAACCTTACAGGTATAGTCACCTAGACCTACAGCTACCAGTAAAGATAGCCAAGGGGGCTTATACTGAGGCAGAAGGAAGATCCCCAAGGATCCTTAGGTCTGTCCAGGCTAGGGGGATGGGGGGTGGGATGCAAGAAAGAAGGCGAGAAGACAACTAACATGGAACGTTATGGTAGGTACATAACTTCTCACTGTTAAGTTGTCAATCTCGCCTTCATTCTTGCTGGATGGGACCGCGTCCCAAGCACCTTCACCCTGGGTGGCTAATCGGAACAGACTCTTGAGAACGGTGGAACCAAAATTAGCCCGGCTTCGGGAGGCCATGTCTAATTTGTAATGAGAGATAAAGGTATGAGAAGAGGCCCATGTAGCTGCCGCACAAATTGAATCTATTGGTAATCTAGCCTGAAAAGCTACTGATGTGGCTAATGCTCTAGATGAATGAGCTCTGGGCCTTGATGGTAGTTTTTGACGTCTAAGTTCATAGATGACAGTACAGAGGCCAGCCATCTAGAAAGGGTTACTTTGGAAACTGGAAGGCCTTTCTTCCCTGCCGCATAAGATAGGAAGAGCTGCTCAGATTTCCTAGCTTGCTTGGTTCTATCCAGACAGTAACGGAGCTGACGATGAACGTCCAGAAAATGCAGCTTTTGTTCCACTCTGTTGGAGTAGTTGGGGAAGAAAACTGGGAGATCAATAGTCTGGTTTAGGTTCGCCTCAGAAGAAACCTTGGGAAAAAAGGATGGGTTAGTCCTGAGAGACACTCTGTCTTTATGGAAAACTAGATAAGGTGGATGAATGCAAAGGGCATGAAGTTCTGATACTCTTTTCTCAGATGTTATGGCGACTAGAAAAAGAGTCTTCCAAGAGAGCAACTTCAAGGAGCAGGAAGCCGCAGGTTCAAAGGGGGGAAGAATCAAGGAAGTTAGAACCAAATTTAAGTCCCACTGTGGTGGGGGGTCTCTGATTGGGGGCTTAAGCAAAAAGATACCTTTAAGAAAGGTTTTACAAAGCTTATGGGACATGATACTGGAGTCCGAAAAGTCTACATGAAAGTTCGAAATAGCCGCTAACTGTACTCTGATGGTGGAAGAAGAAGACCCTGAGTGAAACCGTTCGGCTAGAAAGTCTAGGACTGATTGGATAGGGGCAGTAAAAGGATCCATATTTCTAGCTCCTGCCCAGAAGGGAAAACGCTTCCACCTGCTGGCATAAATCCTTCTGGTAGATGACTTAAGGGAAGCTATAAGGATGTCGCGCACAGAATGGGAAATAAGGGGAAGCCTGGCAAGGGTTGGAATTGGAGCAACCAAGCTGTGAGGTTGAGAGATTGGAGGGATTGGTGCAGCTGTCCCGACTGATGGGTCAAGAGGTCTGGCACTGGGTCCAGATGCCAGGGCTGACCCAAGAGGTAATGATGCAGGAACGGAAACCATATCTGTCGAGGGCAGTAAGGGGCAATGAGGATCATTGTGGCTCTCAAGGCGGTAATTTTCTGAATCAACTGAGTGATTAATGGAAAGGGGGGAAAGGCATACAGAAGTCCCCAGGGCCAATCATGGACTAGAGTGTCTCTGGGGGGGGGGGGGGTGGCCGGGAAGAGAGTGAAAAAGTCGTGGCACTTGCTGTTTTGAGGTGTTGCAAAAAGATCGCAGCAAGGTCGACTCCATTTCTGAAAAATGTCTTCCACTACGGATTGCTTGAGAGACCACTCGTGTGGCATGAGAATGGCTCTGCTCAACCTGTCCGCTATGATGTTGGACTTCCCGGGGATATGCGTTGCTATCAGAAACAGCTGAGAGGAGATCGCCCACTGCCAAAGTCTGAGTGCCTCTCGACATAAGGGATAGGACTTGGTTCCGCCCTGCTTGTTGATGTACCACACTACGGACATATTGTCCGTCTGAACTGCAATAGTCCCGATGGGAAGAGAGTCCTGAAGGGCTTGCAACGCTAAAAGTACTGCTCTCATCTCCAAGACATTTATGTGCAGGTGGCATTCGAAAGGTTGCCATGTGCCCTGGACCATCCTGCCCTGAAAATGCCCCCCCCCCCGACCAGGGAGGTGTCCGTTGTCACCGTGGCGACTGGGGGAGAAGGAACAAGTGGTCTGCCCTGAAGGATTTGAGGGGAGACAATCCACCAAGAAAGGTGTTTCTTGCAAGACAGGGTTATTAAGATGTGCGACATTGGAAGCTGTTGAAAGGACCACTGGGAGAAAAGCATCCACTGAAGGATCCGCATATGAAAGCGAGCTAGGGGAAGTAGTGTAATGGCTGCCGCCATGAGACCTAATACCTTCAGGACAAACCTGGCCTGGATTCTGTTGTTCTGAAGGAGGATGTGAACATGCCTGCGAATATCTAGAACTCTTTGCTCGGTTAGTTTTGCGGAGAGTCGGACTGTGTCCAAGGTGGCGCCTATGAAGGTAATAGACTGACAAGGCGACAAGGCAGACTTTTTGAAATTTATGGAGATACCTAGCCCTTTGCAAGTATGAATGGTGTAAATCTCTGGAGAGGAGAAGCTGACGCCTGGTGGTGACAGTGAGGAGCCAGTCGTCTAGATATGGAAACACCTGGAATCCTTGACGCCTCAGATGAGCCATAACCGCTGCCATGCATTTGGTGAACACTCGGGGGGCTGTAGTGAGACCAAAGGGCAGGGCCCTGAACTGGTAGTGACTGGCTCCCAGCCGGAAGCGGAGAAACCTCCTGGAGGTGCCTGTGCATCTTGATGTGGTAGTACACATCTTAATGGTCTACTGAGCACATCCAATTGTCCTGACCCAGAAAGGGTAGAATGGACTGTAGAGTGACCATCCGGAACTTCGTTCTTTTCACAGACTTGTTCAGTCTGCTGAGATCCAATATTGGCCTCCAGTCCCCTGTCTTTTTTGGTACCAAAAAGAACTTGGAGTAGATTCCGGATCCTTGTTGGTCTGCTGGGACTGGCTGGATGGCTCTTTTTGTTAGCAGTTTTGATATTTCTAGTACTGCTTGTTCCCTTAGACTGGGTGGAACGTCTGGAAGGGGCCCTTTTGGCTGAGTTGGGGTGTGGATAAAGGGAATTTTGTAACCCTCGGATATAATCGACCGTACCCATTTGTCTTGGGTGAGTGAAAGCCAGGCTTCCGGATACAGTGATAACCTTCCCCCGACTGCCTCCAAAGGCGGACAGTCAGGCAGCTTCTCAGGGATGCTGGAAGGGTTTTTGTCAGAGTGTGTGTCTCTGCTACCCTGATTTTGCGGACCTCCTCTGCTTCTAGGGCGGCGTCTGTTATTGTCCCCCCCCCCCTGCCTCTAGAGGGGAACTGACCTCTTGCGTCAGGCGCGACCTCTTGTGGTTTACAGAACCACATTTTCCCACCCTTCTGACCCTTAGGATATGATCTAGACGGGGTGGAAAAACGGACTCCCACGGCAGAGAGAGTCTTGCCTTCTTGCTCGCATCTGGTCAAAGTATCCTTCACCTGAGGTCCAAACAAAGCTGAACCGTCAAAGGGGGAGTTAGTGAAGGATGCCTTGAAGGGGTCTGCAAAGTTACAAAGCCGCATCCAGGCGTGACGCCGTAAGGCCACGCCTGTGCCTGCAGCCCTACTTGCCCCATCGGCCGCGTAGGAAATAAGCTGCATGGAGGAGTTGACAATCGAATTCAGGGTTGCCAGCTGGGAGTTGATTTTGTCTTGAGACCCTGCAGCTGTTGGATCCTGTAGGGCCTCACCAATTTCTTTGAGCATGTCTCTCTGAAAGCGGGTGAAATGGCACAGGTAATTCAGCGACCGCATGACAAAGGTCGCTGAAGAAAACATCCGCTTGCCGTACCTATCCATAGTCCTAGACTCCTTGTTAGGAGGATGGACAGGTACTGAAGGATCAGCCAGTTCCTTCTTAGTGGCTGCAGCCACCACCATGGCATCAACCGGGACACCCTTGGCTAAAAACTGTTTGTCTGAAGGGGCTGTTATGAGTTTTGAAGGCCTCCGTGGGGTAGGTTCCATCGTATCAGGGGCCGTCCACGCCTTCCACGCCACCACTTCCATGAGGGGGTCAAAGTGCGAAGACACCCAGGAGGTGGAAAGGCGAGAGCCAAACGCCTCTAGGTAAACCGACTCATCCTCGGAAGGATTGAGGGCAGACCAGTTCCCCCTCTGCTTAAGGATCTCAAGGATGTCCGAAAAGGAGACATCCTCAGAGGGGGACCGTGGGGACCCTTCCGACTCATCCAAGTCAGTATCAGATGTGATGGACTTGGGGGGAGTCCACATGCTTCCTCTTACATTTCCTCTTCCGAGGGGGTTCCCCTGACGGATCAGAGGAAACCTCGGAAGAGGAGGATATTCCCAATGGGGAAACCTGAGGCGTTGGATCTCTACGGTCAGGAATGAGAGGGTGGGCAGAGACCGCAGCAAGCACTACAGAGGGAGGAGCTGAGGGAACCGACCGTGGAGCAGGCACAGGGGCCGGCATGCTCCTCATGACTTCAAAGGTGCCCCTATCAGGCAGGGTAGAAGGTCCCCGCTCTGAAGAGATAAGGACCCCTCCCGGCACCGAGAGGGACGGCTCCGAAGCCGATGTCGGGGCCGAACTCACCAGAGCCGAAGCTCCGAGAGGGAGAACGGGGTCGGACAAGGGTCCGATGCCAGTCGCCCCCTCGGAGCCGACGAGGAAGTCCATGCGCCCGGATCCCTCAAAGGATGGGACCATGGAAGAGACCGGAGCCGAAAGGTGAGGTAACGGCTCCAACGTGTCGACGGCCATGGCTCCCACAAGCTCCGGCTCCAAACTCAAGGGAAGAGTCGGAGGAGGAATAGAAGATGGAGTGGGAAAAGCCACTGTCTGTTGAGAAGGGCTATGAAGCATCTGGCCTAGTGCCTGAGGCTTAAGAAGTCTACTAACTACCCTCTCGAGGTCATGGTCCGAGAGCCTGGAGGACCTGGAGGAATGGGTTCGATGGCTCCACTCCGAGAGTAAGGGAGACCTCGGAGCCGAATGAACAGATTCCAAGGACGGAGACCTAGACCGTTTACGGCTGGCAGATGGCACCGACACAACTATTGGTGCCGACTGCCTCTTAGAAACATCGGCTCCGGCTTGAGCCGATGTAGAAGACTGCGTCTGAGAAACATCGGCTCCAGCTGGAGCCGATGCCGAAGCAGTCAGAGCACCACCAGCCGAAGGCTCTGAACACGGAGCCGACGGCTTGGAAGGCTTTGAAGGCTTCCCCGACGATGACTTAGCCGGGGAACCTTCAGGCTTTAATAAGCCTCTCAAAATTAACTTATTTCTGTGTTCCTGCAGGACTCTCGGACTAAACGCATGACAGACAGAACAAGAGTCCTGCAGGTGCAGAGGGCCCAGGCAATAAACAAAAAGAGTGTGACCATCTGTCAGCGACATTTTCTGACAGCACGAGTCAAACTTCTTGAAGCCTGAGACCCTGGTGTCTTTAGACATCCTAATAAAGGACAATAACAAAAATACACACACACACACACACCCCTTACCACAAAACTAAGTCAGTCACAGAGACAATTTCACTGACAATTTAAAGAAAGGGGGAATGGGCCCAAAGGCCTAACTTCTCAACCAAACAAGGGGTTAGGATTTTAAGGGATTTAAGGGACCGGAAGTAAGTTAAGCTAAGAAGGAAAGCTAATGGGATGGGTACTAACAGTAACTATCTAAAACTAACTAAATTAGAGATATTTTAATAAAATATTAAATCCAAACTGCAGAGCCGGTAAGAAACGCACCTCATAGCTGAAGCGGCAAACGAGATCTGGATAGTTAGCGCCTAGCATTGTAGGATATAGGGTAGCCTCGAGCCGGTAAAAATAGCTCTCGAGCTTTAGTATAGGCAGAGTCAGAGCAGAGGATCGGCTCCGAACCCATCCAGCAAGAATGAAGTTGAGATTGACAACTTAACATCTATGGTTATTTGGGGAAATGGATTGTCATAACATTTTCAAGAATGCTCTGTTAATCTTAGAAAACTTTAATTTGGCAAACTATGACATTTTTCTCTTGGTTGCGATAATACGCAAGTACCCAGTATTTCAATGTTTTGACTTTATGTAATGTAAATTTGCAAAATAAGATGACTGAACTAGCATGCTATATCATTTCATCATGAATACAGATTACAGTGATCATTTTTAAGAGTAAGCACTTAGAGAGCCATGATTACACTCCAGAGTTAGGGAAAAACACATCACACCCTTCACAACCGTTAAGGTAGAGATTCAAGGTATAAGCTACAGCATTAACAGCAGCACCCAAAGCATTTTCATAACTTTAAAAGCTGCTAAACAGCCCTGTTAGAAGAGAAAAAGTGCAACAGAATGAATGAACTGTCCAACACCTTTTAAAGCTACTTGTTCATTAGAGGAACATCACTTCTGCCAATTGTTTGTGGGGTAGCTCAGTGTTTTATTGCCTTCAAAACTAAAAAACACTGAACATTTACACTTTTGCAAATGGTAGCACATGCAACAGATAAAGGTCAATAAACTACTAAGAATTATGAGTGGGGGACACTGCTCAAAACTCACTTGTGTGTTCCCAACATGGATGCCAAGATTCACTTCACTGAGCTTCTCCATACTCTGTTCTCCAGATTAATTTCTTGACATTATATCTCAAACACAAGTTGGTTACGATTAGAAACCTTATCACAGTCCTTCATATTGACAGTCGTATGTAAACCACTTGATGCATTAAAATACAAGAGGGGTGCACTAGCTTACAGAACCAAACTAAAACTTATAGAACCATATGCACACTACAGCCATTTCCTTTTGTACTTCACACTAGGACTAAACATAGAATGACTGAAGTGATACAATGCTGCAAAAGACTGCATAAAATTTGCTGATTCTGTCCTCACTTCCTCATAGTCATATGGATTTTTACGTGGTACCCCAGTATCCTCCTACATACAAAGGACATGCTATATAGGTGAATTTTCGATCCACAAAGCTATTTGCAGGTTATGTGTGCACATCCTGCATTAACAAAGTAATGTTGTACTCAAGATAAAATTCTCCACTTTGTTTCCATTGGGTGCCAGGACAGATATACCCCACATGGCCAGTAACAATTTCAGGCAGATACTAGCATACATCTTACTGTTTAACTTGTGGATGCAACTATGCTTAGTACGTTTTTATGAAAATAAACAGAATGCTTAATGAAACAAAGTAAGACCTAAACCACAGACTGAAGCAAAGTCCAATGCTGCTCAATTTGAGAAGACATGTTAGTTGGCCTCGAGATACTTGCTTATACATGCAGGGCACCTTGGCATACCTCTTAACTGTCCCTGTTTTCAGGGATGTCCCTGACTTTGACTCAAATTTTAGCTCTGTCCCTCAACTCCATCTAAAACAGTTGACTTTTGGAATAAAGGTGTTGAATTGCATGTAATGAATAATGCCAATGATTAAAAGAGTTATTAACTTCTTTACTCCAGAAAAAGTATATTCATCTATATGCTCTGATTTTGTCGAAGTCTCAAGTTAATAGAATTAATATTTTAAAAGTGTCCCTAATTGTCCCTGATTTTCTCTGCAATTGTCCCTGATTCTGTTGAAATGTGTCCCCGACTGGTTGAGAGCTTGGGGATATTACAAGAAGAGACTTAATTAGCTTTTAATACAGTAGATTAAATACAGTAAAAAAGATACAAATTCAACCTGAGAATTTCTGCACTCTGCCCCTTCTGCCTGTTCCTCAGTCTCTTCTACAGCCAACCATCTGGTCTGCAGGAGAGATCACTCAGACAGCCAGTGCAGTAATTTTAAGTTTTCTCTTCCCACAATTCCTACATCCCAAATGCATGCACTCAGCAAGACAAAGGAGAGGGGTGTACAATGGGATGACAACAGAGGCTGTCCCCCCATTTTTGTAAAGGGTGCTCCTTCCAGGAATCCCTGCTTCACCCCTTCTAGACAGGAACAGCGAGCTGCCTGTCTCCATCAGAAAGTTAGCACCATGTAGTGTGTGTGCCCCTGTCTGAACACAACCCTTCCCTCCCTCCATCCCAGGAGAAGCAAGCGGGCTACACCTCTTCACTCCTCCCCCTTCCCTGCAGGGCTCCTCCAGTGCCAGGCTGCTGATCAATCCCTGGTTGTCTAGGACATGGCTGGGAATCCATCCCGTGTGTCATAAAATGCTTGACATCATCTAGAACAGAAGGTTGAAAAAGCATAAAGATATGATCTCAACGAAAAAGAAGGTCTATATCACTTAACAGAATGTGCTATAAAGTAATGGGCTAGAAATAAACTAAAGCAGTTATTTAAATTACACTGCTGTACTTTTCATGCATTGTTTTACAGTTAATTTCTCAGAGTATACCACTAATGTTAAAGATGTGCAAGTAGCTAAAAAAATGAGGCCTTTTTTATTCTGATGTTTTAGTTTCACCGTCTACTTATTTCTTCAATGAACACACACACGTCACTGTAAATAATGACAATTTATTTCCAACAGCAATCCTTTCTGAATAGTCAAACACAATATACTTCTTTTAGAAGTGCGGCTAATTACCAAATTATGGTTTGACAAATATATCAAGGTATGTGTTCATTTTCAGTGTAGGGTGTTCTGGCTCAGGCATTAATGGCAACTAGGACTTAAGATTTTCCAGTTGTTACAATTTGCATGGAAATATAATAACTTACATACTAGGTAGTGAGGCACTGTGGGTTCACTCGTGTCATGGCAGGAGTTTTCGACTTCATGAAAATTTCAAGGGGCGGTCTGCTTTAACAAAATTAAATGCAAAAGTACTTTTTGCACCAAAACCTGTGCATTTTGGAACTGCATAGGCTATAAAGGAGGTTACACCTGTCTCCAAAGGGTTTATTTTTACTTGCTAAAATATACTTTAGTAAGGAAGCACTACTAAGACAAGAACAAAAGTTATGTTTTCTATACAAGAAATAAATGGGTTCCTGACTCAAACCACAACCCTATTAAACAAAACCATCAAAGTTCACTATAGCAAATCTAAGAAACAAGCAGTAACGGACTTGTCCTCCCGATCCATGACAACCCTCATAGATAGGACACTGACTGATAATTCTGCCCTAACCACCCCCCACCATACCCATGTTAGTGCTCACTTCAAAAGTAAACTCGAATGAACTTCAATGGTTTTGTTTCACTGAGCTGTGGTTTGACAAACCAGCAACTCACAAAGTATAGCAGAACCAAGAAAATACAGTAATGGAGGCTCTTGCTTATCTTAGCAAAATGAATAAGAATATGAAAGGAATTTTGGAGCAACAGAAGGCAAAATGCAGTTTAAGTGTCATCAACTCCCCCCTTTTCCCCATTTTCTACATGGGGTCCGGGTGTCATGTTAACTGTTGCCATCTCTCTTTCGATTCAATGCCATACTCCTGCCTTCAACACTCATGCCTGATTGTCACAGATTTTCTCTCACACAATCCAACCACCTCTTCTGCTGGATGCCCATATTTCCTCCTGCCTTCTTACTGTCTGTCCCAAATCTTCACTACCAGATTGTCTTCTGCTTTCCTGCACATGTGCCTGAACCACTGTAACCTGTTCTCTTTGATCTTTTTGGTAACTACAGCTACTTTAGCTTCTGTCCTTATAGGTTCATAGGTTCATACTAGGCTATCTGCCCTAGGGCATTTATAAGCCTAGCCAGAGTGTGTGTGGCTTCCGCCACCCCCTGGAATGATAACACTGTGCCCATTTAGGGCTTAGTTTACTGTGCCCCTGGAATGATAATACTGTGCCCATTTAGGGTTTAGTTTACTGTGCCTCTGTCTAGAAGTGACACAAAGATGACCCCCGGGGTAAACCTACGATCTCCCATCCACTCAAGATTTCTCTTGAAGAGAGTCAGTGAGGGGCTCTGCCTAACATGGACTGGGATTCTGTTCCAGAGTGTAGGGAGCCTCTGGGTTATGAATCTGTCCCTCCAGCATGTCCTATTTATTTCTGTGTTGAGGTTCAAGTCTCTCGCTCTGGTGGATTTGGATTTTTTTAGGTGGAGCATGTCCATTAATTCCAGATTGTACATGGCCTTGTACGTCAGGCATAGATCACCTCTGAGTAGGCGGTATGCGACTGAATAGAGCTGGAGTTTCTTCAATCTGGCAGCATATGACATACGTTTGAGACCCTTGATCCTCTTGGTGAGGTACTTCTGGGGTCTTTCCAACTGCTGCAGGTGCCGGGTAAGGTACATACCAAATGGGGCATTGTACTCAATCATGGGTCTGATAAGGGAAGAGTATAGGGGCACAACAACCTATCTAGATGTGAATCCTTTCATGATAAGGTGGGCAATATAGAAGGTCTTCCTAACCACCTTGGCAATGTGGGTGTCAAATGAGAGGTCACTGTCAACTTGGGTCCCTAGGTCCCTGATTACTTCCTCCGTAATTAATGGATTACCACCTATGTGGTAATTTGTGGGCACTTTGTTTTTCCCAAAGGGTATAACTATACATTTTTTGGCGTTCAGTTTAAGGCCATGGCTCTGGCACCAGTTATCCGTTTCTGTGAGGCCTTTCTGAAGGATGCTAGTGTCCGCTGGAGTATTGATTATGGCGCCCAGCTTGCAGTCATCTGCAAACTTTGTCAGCCACAATCCTATGTTTGCTTGTACTTCTGAGAAATAAATGCCGAACAAGAGGGGTCCCAAGACCGAGCCCTGTGGGACACCACTTGTGACTGGCTTAGAGTCCGACATGGCTCCAGCAATTCTGACCTTGTGGGTTCTGTCCTTTAGCCAGTTTGCAACCCATCTTATGACATATGGGTTTACATTTAAGCTGGTGAGCTTGTCTATGATGCCCGAGTGGGGTATTGTGTCGAAGGCTTTTGCAAGGTCAAGGTAGGCTGTGTGAACTGCCTTACCCTCATCAATGGCCTTAGTGACAATTTCAAAAAAGTCGACTAGGTTCAAAAGGCAGGATCTGCCCTTAACAAAGCCGAATTGGGTAGGATCAAGTGTCTGTAGGTCACCAATGTCTTTGTTTATGAGTTCCATAATGATCCTCTCCATAGCTTTGCAGACCAGGCTCGTCAAGCTTATGGGGCGGTAATTTCCAGGGTCCGTAGAAGCACCTCCTTTGTGGAGTGGAACCACTGTTGCTGTATGCCATTCTTTGGGTACGTATCCTGTAGTAAGGATAAGATTAAACAGCAGCCTTATGTGCGAGTTTAGTTCCTCTTGGAGTTCATGTAGCACGCAACTTGGGACGTCGTCTGGTCCCATTGATGCTGTGTTTTTAGCTTTGGAGAGGGCGGCTCTCACCTGGACATCTGTGACGTCAGGGAGGCTACATTCAGCTGGGATAGATATTTCTCCTTTTGGGGGGGAGAAATTTCCACTGAACCTGTCTGCCAGTATGTTGGCAATATCTGTGGGTTCAGTGTATTTTTTGTCATTCTGAACCAACTCTGAGCATATCTGGGAGTTTCCACCCAGGTTTCTAACATAACTAAAGAAGGCCTTGTGATTATCTTTAGTGTCTTTTGCGATTTTTCTCTCAAAGTTGGCCTTGGATGATTTTATGAGTGATCGTAGTTTTTTGCTAGTACTGATCAGAGATGCCTTCCCTTTTTAGGATTTTGCTCTGTCCTGTAGTAGCTTCCTCCTCCTGTTGTAAAGTTTGTTTATGGCTTGGGTCCACCAGACAGGACGCCTGCCTTTGGGGGAAAGGGTCTTGGTTTTATTTGGGATTGCATGATCCATGCATTCTTGCAGGTGTCCGTAGAAGGCATTCATGATTCCGCGGTGTGGGCTGTGGTTTCCACTGGCCCAGGGGCCTTGAAGGATACCACTTCGGTCTTAAGAAGTGTGAAGTCAGCTTTTGAGAAATTCCTCACTGTGGTCTTTTGTGCTGGGGGTGGGGGCGGATGTGGATTTCCAGTGAGATTAGTTTATGGTCTGATCTCACCAGTGAGGGGGATGCTTCCGGTGTGGAGCATTGTGTCCCCATGTTTGTAATGATCAGATCTAGTATATCATCTCCTCTTGTGGGAGTGGTGACTAGTTGTTCCATCGCATATGAGTTTATGAATTCTAGGAACCTTTGGGCTAGGGTGTTTGGGCTTGAGTAATGCTCCCAGTCTATGTTTGGGTAGTTGAAGTCTCCCAATATGATGGTATTTGGAGAGACATTCATACTCTCCAGTGTCTTCAGGAAGGCTGAGTGGGGTTCCTGAGTTTGAGAGGGTGGTCTGTAACATGCTACAAACTGTAGGGCAGTTTTGCCTACGGTTAGTTGCACATGGATGGTCTCCAATGCTTCGTGCATTGCCACTATCCTAGAGGTGTGGGTGTCTTTGATGAATATGGACACTCTCCCTCCCCCTTTGTGGTTCGGTCCAAGTTTTGGGGCCGAAAAGCATGATATGAGTTATAACCTGGTAGTGCTGGGGTGCTCTCAGGAGCCTTGAACCAGGTTTCAGTCACTGCACAGACACCGATGCTCTCCATACTTCAAGAGCCTGCATCTTGACGTTAAGACTTCTGGCGTTGAGCAGCATTACCCTTAGTTTTTTTTCCACTTGTGTTTTCTAGGGAGGTGGGTTTGTTTTTTGAGCCTTGCCTAAAAAGGCACTATGGGGGTGGCAAGAGCCTTTGCCAATATCCGGAAGCCTAGGGGTGACAGGTACAAGCCGTCCCTTGCGAAGCAGCGTGGCTTGTCGAGCATGTCATCCCAAGCAGACAGACATTGGATTCCCCCTAGAATGACACCAGTAATTGAGCCAATTATTAAAGCTGATCATTTTATCTTTGTACTGTGGCATCATTCTTGGTGAGGGTAAGATGCTGCTCAGGGTCAGGGTCATACCAGCCTGGGCTACATAATCAGAGAGCTCCTCTAAGTCTCTTTTCATGTAGTCCAGGGAGGTACGTCTCAGGTCATTCACGCCGGCATGGATAATGACGGAGTCATATTTGTACTTGCTTTGGAGTGATCAGAGTGCTTGTGTTATGTGGTGGATTCTAGACCTGACAGGGAGCTTACTGTAACCTTTTCCTTGTTCAGTCTGGTGAGCGGGACGTCAGTGTGTCTGACTACAGAGTCACCTATTACAAGTGTATCAAGCATGTTGCTAGGCCTTAAGGGCTGTGACTGTTTGGCACACTGACTTTGAGAAATATGTGTTGCATGTGCTATGTTTTGAGGTAGTGGTTTCTTGGATGTCTGCTTTGGAGGCCTCTGCTGTTTTGGTAGATTTTTAATTAGTGCCTCCGAGTATGTCTTTGTGGGTTTATGTGTTTGGTTTGCAGTTGTGTTTGGTCTATGTGAGACTGGGTTTCTGGTGTGTGTGGTTATCTTCTCCTCCTGGCTGGTCTTGCCAGTACTGAGTTGAGAGAGCTCAGCCCCCAGTTTGGCTATATAGTTGCATCTCTCACATATATTTGTTGGGAGGAGATGATGTGTACATGAGGCAGTTATAACATTGCCTCAAGATTCCCAGATTAACCAGATGAACTGGAGAGGACGCCAGTAATTGACCTCTCGACATGCTAGAATAGTGTAAGGGATTGCTGAGTACTGAGTCAGGAAGGACCTAAAGGGAAATGGGTACTCAAGGGGATTGTAGGTGGATGTAGTGCTTTCTTTTGTTCAAGAGTGCTTTACCTGTGTAAAAATGCTTTAGGATCAAGTGCTGGGCTTTTTAGATAGAGAACAGACTGATTTTATTGAAGGTAGAGCAGTTTCAAGGGAAAAACTGAAGAGCAGACTTGGCGGAGCCAGAAATAGTTTAAACTTGTTTAACCACTATGCACATAATCGCGCAAATGCGGATTTTTATACAGGGAACTTCAAAAGAGCTAGAAATGGTCCAAAATGACCAATTACTACTGGATCTTGTGCTGAGGTCACTCCTTCAGGGACAGATAGGCTGCTCAAGGCTCCCCACTCCCACTGGTGAGCAAAGAAACTTCCTTCTATCCAAGTAAGGCAATGGGCAACACAGGAACTATCCCAAAGACGAGAATACACCAAAGCCTGTATACTGGACTATTTATAGTCAAGGAAAGGTGGGAAAACAAGGATATTTTTTGGGGTTTTTTTTTTTTTGTAAGAAAACTACAGAAAAATGCAGGGAAACAGCAGTATATTAAATGCACAGGCTAGCACACTTGAGTGGGCAGCCTCAACAGTAAAATTAAACAAACAAAACTAACTTAAGTGCAGGTAATAAATGTCCTCATTTCTTCATCTGTCACACAACGTGCATCCTACCACCCATCACTTAATTTTCATTACCCTCTGGCTTCCTAGTCTGCTCTGCCTTTACTGTCCAGGTTTCTGTACCATACAGAAGCACTGGTCACACCACTGTTTTGTACACATAACTTAACAAATTCTTTAGCATTCTTCGGTCATACACTAAATCTGACACACTATGCCAGCTGGCTGCATCCCCTCCGATTCTAGATCTGAACTCTTCATTCAGACCCCCCCCCCCTTCTCCTCACCCATCCCGTGCAGATACTTGAAGCTGTTAACCTGCTCCATTATTTTCCTTTCTATCTCAATTTTCAGCTTCTTCTGATTTCACCAATTTGCTGCCATTATCACCATCTTATCTGTACTCCATTTCAACCCATATGCCTAAAGTTTTGCATTCCATTCCCCTATCCTTTGCTGAAGTTCTTGGTCAGTGTCTGCCTGTAACGCTACATCTTCTGCATACAGCAACTTTGTTCATCTGTGCCTTCCAACCTGTTTGCTAATGTAATTCGTCACCAGTATGAACAGCAGTGGGTTCAGAGCTGAACCCTGATGCTCACACACTCCCACTGGGAATCACTCAGACCAAACACTGCTTGTACTTGAGTCATAGGGTCCTAGTACATAGCCTGCACTAATTCTACAAATGTTTCTGGGACCACAAAATTGTCCAATTTAACCAACCTTCTGACCTTGTCATATGCTTTCTCCAAGTCAGGAACACCCAAAATGGACTCTTTCCTCACTTCTAGCTTCTTCTCAACAATCTGTCTTACGCAAACATTGGGTCAATTGTGCTGCATTCTGAACTGAATCTAAGCTGCTCATCTCCCATCTTATTTTCTACTACTATGCATACCCATTTATCAGTCACTCTCTCCAGAACTTTCATGCAATGTGACAAGAGTCTGATACCTCTGTACTGCCCACAGTTGTGGATGCCCCCTTTGTTCTTGTAAGTGGCATGAGTATGCTTATTCGCCAATCATCTGGGATACACCTCTCTCTCCACACTGCTTAAAGTACCATCAGAAGCCATTTCTCCCCTATCTCATCCAGCATCTTTATCATATTTGCTGTAACCTAATCTGAGCCTACTGCTTTCCATGACTACAGTTTCCTTAGCGTTGTTCTTACTACTTCTATGGTGGGCTCCTCTTCTCTTATTGTAGGCTTATGCCTAACATAGTACAGCTTCGGTTGGGTTTTCTTCCTTCAAAAACTGCTGGTAGTACTCTGTCCATCTTCCTCTGATGTCCTGTGGACTGGTGAGCAGGTTGTTGCTAGCATCCCTTATGAAGGGTGCATGACTATCTTTATCTTTGCCTTGCAACCCGATACTTTCTTTGTGCCACCTACTGAGTCACTTTCCGAAGCTGGTAGAGTGCTTCTGTTGCCCTGTTCTTTGATAATGCAGCTCCTTACTTAGCCTCTTTGTTAACCAACCAATATTCCTTCCTAGTCTGGTCTGTCTTTTCTATCTCCCATTTTTTCCTGCACTCCTCCTTTCTTTTGAAGACTTCCTGGACTTCTACATTCCATCACCAAATTTCTTTATGTACCTTATTTCCTTACCTGGCTTGGCCACTTAACTGTTCTGTGGTCCTAACACATGCTGCTTTGAGGTGCTGTGATTCTTCATCTCATTTCCTCCACTTCTTGAGGTGCTAGAGCCCACATCAATTCCTTGAACTGTTGTGCTTTCTCGCTAAGCAACCTCTGGGTCTTCAGCCTGGTCTCTGTTTACCTTAGAGCCTTCTCTGACCACTGCTTGCAATGGACTGTGGCAACCAGTGATTTATGCTGTGGACCAATTGTTTCAATGGGGATGACTTTGCAATCACCGATTCTTCCCCATTGCCCTTTCCTTACTAAGAGGAAGTCTACCTGAGCTGCATGTTTGCAACTCTTGTATGTGATCTTGTGACGGTCTCTCTTTCTGAACCATGTGTTGGCTACTATCAAGCCATTTGCCAGACAAATCTAGAATGGCCTCTCCTCCTTTATTCCTGCTACCTCACCCATGTGGACCCAGCCTGTCCTGATATCCTGTTCTGTCCCAAAGTGTGCATTCAGGTCACCCATTATCAACACAGATTCCTGTTGTCCTGCTTTATGTAATAGGTCCTGTAAGTGCTGTCCAACTATACTCTTCCCTTCACCATCACAACCCTGCTGTAGAGCATAGGCTAAGAATATGAATACTGTTCTACCATTAGACTGTAGTCCGACTGCCATGAGTCTGTCATTAATTCTGATGACATCCACATACCACAATTCCCACACCATTTCTAGCCTGTCC
The DNA here is from genome assembly GCF_019279795.1 of Protopterus annectens. Taxonomy (NCBI): domain Eukaryota; kingdom Metazoa; phylum Chordata; order Ceratodontiformes; family Protopteridae; genus Protopterus; species Protopterus annectens. Next base: position 791,337,590 of record NC_056741.1, on the reverse strand, counting down.
TCCTCCTGAATAGAAGGCTCTGGATCCTAAGCCAAGTGGCTTTGCTGCATTGTCCTTCCCTCTTGTCTCCTGGATACACAGGATCTCCAGCCTCCTCTGTATCATCATGTCCCACTTCCAAGCTCCATCCCATCAGTGAACCTACAATGACTGTAGCAATTCTTTGTTCATGTTTGGCAGGTTGACTGGTTTTAATTCCAGCTTTCGCTCAAGAGCTATCCCAAGTAACACAGGCTGGACAATGACCATCCAGTAGCTTACTGACCCAGGGCTGCTGGGCTTCATGTCAGGCACATACTGGTTAACAGGGGTACATACACCCCTCCCCCTGGTAGCATGGGCCCCTGGCGTAGGTTGGAGTAGGCCGGATCTTTAAACCCACTTATCATCAGCAAACACTCATGTACATTTTGCGACATTAGACAACATGACCTAATCACCTAGAGACATTTTACACAGCTGAGTGGCTAGTCCTGCCATGGTACGCAGTCTGTGATCCATATTCTCCTATCTTGAGGATACTGTGGGTCTATACAACTCTTCCCCCCCTATAGGGCAGCATGTAGAGTCTGTGCTGCTGCTGCCTACAGCTCCAATCATCTGTGAGTTTGAGATGGAAGCACTCAGCATGTTTTTCAGACCCCACAGGGAGAATATGCAAACTCCAAACAGGCACTAGCTGGAGGCCAGGATTGAACCTTGCAACATTACCCAGCCTCCGATAATTAAGAAACCAACACTAATGGTTTCTTGGTGTTCGGTGTAGAAGAATGTCCACTATCAAAAAGCATCTCGGTATGGATAAATCTGTGTTCAGTTCTTGACAATGTACTTTAAAGTTAGCATAACAAATGATGCCATGATTACCTATGAATTTTATGTCCTCATATCTTTTTACTGAATTCACAGACATTGTGTTAATGGCAAAAAAAAAAAAAAAAAAAAAAAACTACAGGCAAACACTGAAACATTAAAGATTTTAACAATATATACTGAAGTCTGTTCTTAACCTATACTAGAATGTTAAAATATATGGAATTCAGTTATGTACATTGTTTGTTTGTGTCTTTCGGCTTTTCCCGGTTAGGGGTCACCACAGCGGACGGTCCGCTAATGATTGGCAGTTGATTTTTACGTACCGACTTGCAAGGCCTGACGCACAACCTTCAACGAATGTATGCCCATTCATGCATGTCTCTACGCAGAAGACACTCTAGGTGAGAATCGAACCGGACAGCATCTTACTGTGAGGCGACAACGCTACAGTTATGTACACAAACTTGTGAATTGAAGTACACTGAAATACCTATCTATTTATGCTTATGTAGGTTACTCTGCTAGGAACAAAGATATGTCACGCCAGTGTTAGATGTTGGAATAGTGACAAAACCAAAGTGTATTATAGTGTGCATATTTTGAGACTTTTCTTCTTTACAAATATCTATTTGATGTTGATGACACAAATTATGTAACAAGTTACCCTAAAAATGTTAGGCTTGTAACGCAGATAAAAAGGAGGGACTATATTTAGCGGATATTCACTGTTAAGATGTTGTATAATATAGCAATAACCCACACCTGGGTGTGGGTAATGCTGGACTTACCCACGGCTGGTGTGGTTTGGTCAATATATACACACACACACACACACACACACACACACACACACACACACGTGTAAGTGCCACTATTCCAATTATTGTCATTTAATATGATCTGCTTATGTGCACTTGGATTAAATCCTTTGCTGTAATTTACATAGATTACTTATATGGAAAATCGAAAGGTTGCAGACATTATACATCACATACATTCTTTTTTATATTTATCAATTCAACATCACATATACTGATGAATTCCTGCCTTCCTTTAAACCTCACTCTTCCTCAAAAACATGTACTGCTTTGACAACCTCAACATCTTTCTATGCAATTTGCTCCTAAAACCTTCCACAGATTCCCACTTCCAGTTCTTCTGTCTTAGTCACAATACTCAAAACTTTAAATATAGTTGGTCCAGAATTCAATTTCCATTTTCTAGTAATTGCTTTCTGGCAGCCAGCAGAATTAAAATTAACAATGCCTTACTATGTCTAGCCAATTCAGATCCTTGTATCCCATCTCATAAAAAAAAAAAAAAAATCACCTCCCTAGCCACGCCCATTTGCTCACCCAACACCCCTGAGAGTACTCTATAAAGAACCTTTAAAGTCGGTCAGCTCATTACACTCCCAAAACACAAGCTTCCAGGTACCTCCCTCTTCCCCATCCACACCTCCAACATTCACCATTCTTTTGAGGAAAGATTCTTGGTAGTATGCCTGGTGTATAAAAATAGCCATGCAAACACTGCCAATCACAAATCCCAAACCTCAACCTCTATTTCATATCCGGGAGCCACACGTCTTCTCATTGTTTCCCAGTGAACTACCTATCCAAGTCTCTCTACCCAATCCCCTCCAACCGTCTTCTACCTTCATGTCTTTGAGACTGATGTGAAGATATCTTTCTCACAGAGGACAGTTGCTCTGCAAAGACAGTGCGTCTGTTAGCTGTGGAATTACTGTCAGAAGAAACAGAGGAATCTCATTAGATAAGCTAGCTGGGTCTGTTTACCAAATAACTTTATATTTACTGACTGGGGGGGGGGGGGGCTCAATGTTTTTGTTTTCTACATCTGTACCTGCCCCATTCATATAGGACTTGGCATTTGGTAAACCGATTTTTTTCCCACTGTTTCTTGCAACTAATCGGCTACCATGCATTCAAAACAAACATCTTCTGAAAAACTGTATTATTCTGGATGGCTCATGCAAAAAGGTGCAGACATTGGTACTCAGTCCTGAGCCAGGTGTGACTTCTGAGGACTACACTCTAACATGGCTGACCTGGAGGAAGTATACACAATTCCTCAGGTGCATTTTAGAACATGGAAACCTATTCGACAGTCCTAGTATTAAGTTTTTCCAGTTCTGTATACACTACTACACCTGGCATAATGTGGAACAGCTGAAGCAATTGCTAGTCATTTTTTCAGCCTTTTTGGAGCTTCCATACCTTTCCTTTCTCGTTTCTCCTGCTACAATAAATAAATTCATACATTACAACATTCTTTTTCTCAGGAGACAACTCATTTTTCAGTTCATTGAAAAATTGCCCTTCACTACTCTCATGTAGTAACCATCCTAAATTTTAAACAACCTGATTAAAGTTCATGCTTGTATCCTATAAACAAAAATGTTAAAGTAATCTTTCATTGTCTGTCACAAGCACACCTGCTGATCTGCTTAATGAGAAGCAAGCAACTTCATTCAATTTCCAGATGATTTCCGTTTTCAAAAACTTAAAGGCTGTTTGTTGCCCTTTTTATCACCATTTAGCCAACTGAAGACAAACATTAACACAGTGCAAATGTGACAACTTTTCTTGTATACTTCTTCTTACCATGTAGATGATGTGCAAGGCAGTGTAATCCTTGTCAGAAAGGGGAGGATCAAAGGTGACAAAATTCAACAGAACCATAAGCACATTTTAAACAAGTAGCCACTCAAGACACAGAAGCAATTAAATAATTTCCTCAGAAGAGGAAACTGATGTCATAATATTCATGTTCTCAAAAGAAGCAAGCATAAAAATTCTCAGATGTCAAAAGTTTAAGTGCTGCAAAAGAATGTACTTTTCCCCTCAAATTTATCAAAAGCATTCCTGTTCTTGTCTGGAGGAGGACTGGTTTTAAAAGATGTTTAGGAGCAGCTGGGTTTACTAGAACAATAGCTGCTGGTTTGATCCAACATTAGGATATAATATAGAAACCTACAAGACTGAGGACCTTTATACAATGTACCTGCTTTTTTGACAGCAGCAGACAGGCTTGTCAGGCAAGTTACAGGCTACTACAAAACCTCCAATGCTGAAAGGATAATACTTCTTTGGAGACAGTGGATTGTCATCACGTTTCCACTGAAACAACTGACTTATTCTAGAAATGGTTTCAAAAAAGAGAATCCTTCAGACTGGCGCAAGCAATACTCTCCTCAGAATCTGAATCAGAAACCCAAGGAGACAAAACAGCATATCTCTCTTCACAATCATCTAGTGCTTCAACTTCGTAAAACTCTTCATAAAATAAACACAATAACTGGAAATAACAACAGCTTGAACTAAACCCAATAAATCACTCATGTCCAAAGTGACCAAGACAGGAGAAAATATAAGTCTAAGTATTTGCTTCTCTTTGACAGGAATATCTATAGAAGCAGACTTTTGTCAGAAAAAAATCCCAGGGATAGGCAAGCAGTCTGGCTACACAGAGGTGAATTCCCTGCCACTTCTCCCAGGACCAACAAGAATGGCTCTTCCTTGCCCATCAAGGACACTCCAACAGACGCACAGGACTTGTCTAATGTCTTGGATCATGCTCGCTGTAGGGACTACACCAAAGGGAGCAAAGGACAAAGATAAATGGCCTGAGGAATAGCTTGCTGTGGTGGCAATGGCTTTTTAACAACTTTCTTCTTTTTGTGTCTGGAAGAAGAAAGAACAGAGGAGGTGGTGGACTGTTCATGGTTAAGCCAAAAAGTTCAGTTATGTACACTTACCATAAATGTAGATGTTAGAGTGTATTCACTGTTGCAGTCATTACATTTGGGTTATCTGCTTGCAGAAGCCCTCAGTCGGCCTGATTATCAAAGTCTTGGGTCCTGCGTCGGTTGCTGTCTCATCTTCCATAATGTCAGGTAGTCAGGGGTAAAAAAGAATGCAGCAGATGCCATTACATCAGTTTTTCTTGCCCCTGATGTCAGGTGCTCCCATAATGGGAAGCAAATTTATATATATCTATATATATTTATATATATATATATATATATATATATATATATATATATATATATACACATCTATATATATGTATAAGGTGTCACCTTCACCAAAAAAGTAAATACACCAGAAAGCTTTAAGCATAGTAAGCAAGAACAGAGGTATAGTCAATAGAAGTCAGGGGGCTGGAGGGAGGGTAACCAGGACTGCAACAGTGAATACACTTGAACATCTACATTTACGGTAAGTGTGCACAAAGTACAGTTTTGTACCTACCATAAATGTTGATGTTCGAGTGCTAATACAGCTGCAGTCATAACTGATGGGTTCTCCTGCCGTCAGGCGGATCCTCGGTCGGCTAAATTCCAAAGTCTAGGTCCGGCGTCGGTCGTCGTCGCTTCTTCCCTGACGTCATAGCGACAGGGGTATAAAGGAACCAGCCGACGCCATTTTCTTCAGTTTTTCTTGCCCCAGATGTCAGGTGCCCCCAGAAGGAAAGCAATACATAAATTTGTGTAATAATGCAGTGCAATATAATCAAAATACAGTAGTTGCAAGCAAATACATCATAAATGAATACCCCAATCAGGTTGTATGAGGATGTGTTAGCCTATAGGCCTGTCCCAAGAGGGGAAGGAGGGAGGGAAAAGTACAGTTTTGTACCTACCATAAATGTAGATGTTCGAGGATCCACATTGCTGCAGTCCTTACTATTGGGTAGTCCGCTGTCCCAGTCGGCCCGAATACCAGAGTATATGGCTGACGTCGGTCAGGGCGCATTAGACTGACGTCAGTACGTCAGGGTACTAATGCGCATGACCGACGTCATATCCTCAGTCTTTTCTTGCCCCAGATGTCAGAAGACCCTAAAAAGACAAGGCCCAAAATACCTGCACCAAAATTATGTACAATATATACAAAAATATATACAAAAATATCAACATATAACCTCACCTACACAACCACCCCTAAACACAGAGGGGAAGGAGGGAGGTATTGACTGCAGCAATGTGGATCCTCGAACATCTACATTTATGGTAGGTACAAAACTGTACTATGTTCTTCGCTCCACATTGCTGCAGTCCTTACTATTGGGTAGAATCCCAAAGCAGAGGTAAGGGAGGCTGGCAAATCATAAAGAAGCAGGAGCTGACAACATGCCTTGCAAAATAGCTGTGGCAAAACCAGCCCTAGACTTAGAGTAGAGAGGAAGGTGATAATGCTTAGAGAAAGTATGCACTGAACTCCAAGTAGCTGCTTCCAAAATATCCTTAGTTGCCACCCCTTAGAAATGCTGTTGAAGTGGCAGTAGCCCTAGTGGAATGAGGCCTAATCCCAGCTGGAATCTCCTTGCCATGATGGGAATAACAAAATGAAATGCAAAACCCAATCCACTTAGAAATAGTTTGCTTAGACACAGGCTTGCCCTGAGAACTCAAAGCAAAAGAAACAAACAACTGCTGAGACTGCCTGAAATCCTTAGTCCTGCTTAAATAATAACGCAACTGCCTATGTACATCTAAAGTGTGCAAAATCTTTTCCCCTTTATTTTGGGGATCTGCATAGAAAGTAGGCAAATGAATAGTTTGGTTTAAAGCCACACTAGAAACCACCTTAGGCATAAAGGAAGGATTAGTACGTAATGATACCCTATCCTTATGGAAAATCAGAAAGGGCTCTACCGCCATAAGGGCCTGCAACTCAGAAACCCTTCTTGCAGAAGTAATAGCCAACAAAAAAGCAGTCTTCCATGACAAATATTTCAAATCAGCAGTACCCGCAGGCTCAAAAGGTTGTAGAGTAAGTTTTTCCAACACAAAATTGAGATCCCAAGCAGGAGTAGGAGCTCTACGGGGGTCTTATATTCTTTGCCCCTCTGAGAAACTGCTTGAACAAAGGATGCGAAAACAATGGTGGGTCACAATCATAGTGAGCTGAAATTGCTGCAGCATGAATCTTAATGGAAGAGAAGGACAAACCTTTGTCCAATAACTCAGTAAGATATTGAAGAGCCACACTCAAATTAGGCTCAGAAATATCCAAATTCCTTGCTGCACTCCACAATAAAAATCTCTTCCATTTTTCATGCACACTTTCCTTGTACTAGGTCTTCTAGCTTCCATAATCACATTTAAAACTTGTTGAGGAAGTTGAGACCGCTGTCTCTCAAAACAGAATATGCCATGCTATTAGATGAAGAGAGCGAAGCTTGACATTGAGCAGGTGGCCTTCTCTCTGAGACAACAGGTGCGGAATCAATGGTAAAGGCCATGGAGGCTTCTTTACTAGACTCCTCAGTAATGGGTACCAGTGCTGCCGAGGCCAATCTGGAGCTATTAAAATCATCCTTGGCTTGTCTTGTCTGACCTTTAGAAGCACCTTTGGAAGAAGAGGCAGAGGTGGAAACGCATACACATGAAGATTTTCCCAACTGAAAGAAAGAGCATCCACTTTCCAAGCTGTGTGATGTAACCTCTTTGTGCAAAACTTTGGCAGCTGGTGGTTTAGTGGAGAAGCGAACAGATCTATGTCTGGAGTTCCCAGGACACTGTCAACCTTTGAAATACATGAAGATCCAGTTTCCACTGTGGGGATCCATGATTTGTCTGCTTAACACATCTGCTAAGGAGTTCTGTGCTCCGGCAGAAACCTTGCCTGAAGAGTTAGTTGCAAGCTGAGCGCAGTCTCCCATAAAATCATTGCTTGCCTGCACAATGGGTAAGAATGTGTTCCCCCTTGTTTGTTGATGTACCACATGACAGTTGTGTTGTCTGTTAGAATCAACACCTGTCCTGGAAGAAGTAACTCCTTGAAAGCCATTAATGCAAACTGGACTGCTAACATCTCCTTCATGTTGATATGTAGATGCTGTAGTCTGGCAGGCCACTTGTCTTGTATCCACTTTCCATTTAGATGAGCTCCCAAGCAATGTCCGAGGCATCTGTCGTTAAAATCTGACTCGCCTCTGGCCGGGTCACAGAGAGTCCCTTGTTTAGGTGACATTCCTGAGCCCACCACAAAAATTCTTTTTGAAGGCAAGGTATTATTTGAATGACAGTGTCCAAATCCTGGCAGTGCTGTGTCCATACATTTTGAGATACCATTGTAGCTTCCTCATATGCAGTTTGGCATTGGGAAGCACCAGAATACAAGATGCCATGAACCCTAATGCTTGAAGGACTGTCCTTGCAGTCAGCACGGACTGATGAGATAGTTGATGGAAGTAATGTGATAGACTCTTTTGTTTGTCCGGGGTTAAAAGGCCATCTGGGCTGCTGTATTCAGTCTCACACCCAGAAAGCACATGTCTTGAGAGGGTACTAGACTGGACTTTATTTCGTTCACAGAATACCCTAGGCAACTTAGCACTGCTATAACATATTCCAGATGCTGTAGAAGGTCTTCCTTTTCTTGAGCCAGAATCAGGCAGTCGTCCAAGTAAGGATAGATTTGAATTCCTTGTAGCCTGAAGTAAGCTATCACTGGAGCCAGAATCTTTGTGAATACTCTGGGCAGTAGATAAGCCAAAGGGCAATGCAGAGAACTGATAATGAGAATTTCCAGCTCGAAACCGCAGATACTTCCTGCAACTTAGCCTTATAGGCACATGAAGGTAAGCTTCCTTGAGATCTAAAGTTACCATCCAATGATCTTTGCCCAGCAGAGGTAAAAGCTGTTGTAACGTCAACATCTTGAACTTGGGAATGTCCAAAAAAGTGTTGAGGAGAGATAAATCCAAAATTGGTCTCCACGTGTTCCCCTTCTTTGGTACTAGGAACAGGCGAGAATAAAATCCTAGGCCCCTTTCTGATACAGGGACTGGCTGAATGGCCCCCATCTGGAGTAACTGAGAAATTTGCTTGTGAGCCTCTTTTCTTTGTGGAGAAGGAACGTCTGGCATGCCTTTGAAAGGGGGCAATGTATGGAAATAAAACCTGTAACCGTGGTGAATGATATCCAACACCCATCTGTCTTGAGTAATTAAATCCCAATTTTCTTTGAAAAGAGACAGTCTTCCTCCCAAAGGAGCTGCCAGACGAGAATCTTCTGGCAGCTGAAAAGGCAGGTCATTGGGTCTGTTTACGAAAGGACTGACCCCTGCCCTCACCAGAATTCTGAGCAAGTGAACTCCCTGTTCTAGGCCTAAAAGAACCTTGAGCTCTGCCCCTACCACGTCTAGACCTACTCCTAGACTGGGAATCATAAGCAGGATATGTCCACCCCTTAGCAGGCCAATTTCTACTAAACTTCGGTGGCTGCACCTGCAAAAAATCTTTAACAGTTTGCATAGACTTAGCTTTGTCCTCCATTTTCTTTAAAACTGCTTCCACAGGTGAACCAAACAACACATCAGACTGTAAAGGAGCATCCAAAATCCTTGTCTTAACATGCTCAGCTAAATTCTGATCCCTCAACCAGGCATGCCTGCGAAGAACAGAACTAGTGGCAGCCACCCTCGAGGAGGCCTGTACAGCATCAAAACCACATTGCAAAGAATGCTTACCTACTTGTTCAGACACATGAACTAAATCCAGCAACTCTTTACACTCAATACCTTCCGCCAAAGCATCCACCTTAGATTTCAATTGTGAAAGGAGATAATTTTGATATTTTAGCATGTGAAACTGACAATTCAACGCCTCATGGCTAGAGTGGAAGAAGTATACACTTTCTTTCCCCACCTATCCAAAGCCCTTGCCTCTTTATCAGTGGGAACAGGATTTTTAACCACAGAGGCCTTAAACCTTTAGGCCCCTGAGAAACAGTTTCTGGATCCGCCCTAGGACTCTTAAACAAATACTTATGAGCTTCGGGCACCCTATAGTACCTATCAGGTTTAACAGGAGCAGGAGGCAAAGAGTCAGGGTTCAGGGAAGCCTCTGCAAAAACATCTTCCACCACATTCAACACAGGAGGTATAGCTAAGGGCCTATGTTGGGGTAAAATAAGAATTCCCTAAGCCTTTTCCTGGAATCAGAGTAATCTTGGCCTTCCCATTTAAAGTGTTCTCTCATGGAATGCAGAGTCTCTGAAAAAGAGAAATCCTCAGGAGGAGAAGCTGTAGGAGTGGAATCATCCACATCAGAATCAGAATAAGGTGGAAACTCCTGCAAATCTTCCGCAGAAGACTCTGAAGCCTCTGAATACTGTTCCAAACACTCAAACTCAGGTTCCACCCTAGGCCTCTTATCAGGAGGGGGCATAGAACCTCTAATCAGAGTAATCAAATCTTCTGCCATTTTAAGCATATGTTTTTTAGGCACAGAACCTGAAGTGCTAGGAGAAGCCCCCACTGAAGCTAAACTTGGCCTACCTCTCAAAGAAGTTTTGGCAACAGAAGGAGAGGCTCTAACTACCTTGGGAAGAGAGGGAAGAACAGTTACCTGAGAAGCCCCCTCAGCCTGGCCTACCTCCTGAGAAGGCACATCCTGTAACAGTAAAGTCTCTGCCTGAGACTCTAAAGAAACTCCTGGCAAAACCTCTGGCTCCACTGAGTTTCTAAAGAACCGACGTCCGGGACTGCCGGTTCATCAACCCTAGGCTTCGCTGTTTTGTCCTTGCGCTTCTTGGACGAAGCGGGCGTCGGAGCATCCGACGGCATTTTATAATTGCAACGCTTCCCAAACACTAACCTGGCACAGTCTAACCTCCTCTTAATAGTGCGCTTGTTAAACCTAGCACAAGAGCGGCATCCAACAACGACGTGCTCAGGCCCTAAACAAGGTATACACAAGGTATGGTAATCCCTATGAGGTATCTGTTTCCCACAAGAAATACAGTTATTCACTTTTTCTGACATCCGGTTAAAAACTGAGGCAAGAAAAAACCAAAATGTTCCCCAACGGGGTACTTAGCCAACTCTGATTCGGTCTGAAACTCCGGTTTCGGAAATATTTCAGAACGCCAACCTGCACTCGCAAAACTGCTTCTGCATCGGACCATGCGGCAAAAAAGACCGAGGATATGACGTCGGTCATGCGCATTAGTACCCTGACGTACTGACGTCAGTCTAATGCGCCCTGACCGACGTCAGCCATATACTCTGGTATTCGGGCCGACTGGGACAGCGGACTACCCAATAGTAAGGACTGCAGCAATGTGGAACGAAGAACATCCTGGACTGCAGCTGTATTAGCACTCGAACATCTACATTTATGGTAGGTACAAAACTGTACTATGTTCATCGTGCATACAGCTGCAGTCATAACTGATGGGTAGAATCCCAAAGCTAAGAAAGGGGTGGTAGGCACTAGGTGGAACTAGGAGGAGCCAAAATGCCCTGCAAGACTGCAGTGGCAAAGCCTGCTCTAGATTTGGAGTATAATGGTAGGTTGTAGTGCTTGGAGAAGATATGCACAGAACTCCAAGTGGCTGCTTCCAAAATATCCTTGGTAGGAACTCCTCTGAGGAAGGCTGCAGAGGTGGCTGTGGCCCTGGTGGAATGAGTTCTAATGCCTGTAGGAACAGTTTTGCCATGAAAGGAATAGCAAAAGCGTATGCAGTGGGCTATCCATTTTGAGATTGTCTGTTTGGAAATTGGCTTTACTTGAGCTCCTACCGCATAGGACACAAAGAGCTGTTCTGATTTTCTGAAAGGCTTTGTTCTGTCCAAATAATAACGCAGTTGTCTGTGGATGTCCAAGGAATGTAGTAATATCTCTCCTTTGTTTTGAGGATTACGATAAAAAGTAGGTAAATGCATGGCCTGATTTAAAGCTACCCTGGATACCACTTTAGGCATAAAGGACAGGTTGGTTCGTAAGGAAACTCTGTCCTGATGGAAGATGATAAAAGGCTGGACAGCCATGAGAGCCTGTAGTTCTGAAACACTATGAGCTGAGGTGATAGCCAGAATGAAAGCTGTTTTCCAGGACAAATATTGCAAATCTGATGAGGCAGCTGGCTCAAAGGGAGGCAAGGTCAGTTTTTCCAGAATGAAATTAAGATCCCAAGCAGGTATTGGTTGTTTCATTGGAGGTCTTAAATTCTTAGCCCCTCTAAGGAACTGTCTTAAGAGAGTGTGAGAGAATAAAGGTGGATCAGTGTTGTATTCTGCAGAAATGGCTGAGGCATGGATTTTGATGGAGGAGAATGAAAGTCCACTGCTTAGCAGCACAGCCAAATATTGTAGTATTTGAGGTAAATTCAGTTTTCCAGGATCCTGGCCCTTTTTCTCATTCCAGACACAAAACCATTTTCATTTTGCGGAGTAAGCTTTTCTAGTTGATGGCCTTCTAGCCTCCAAAATGACATCCTGCACCTCCTTGGAGAGTAGGGCCTGTTGTGATGCTAAGGAATCTTCCATGCGGCTAGATTGAATGTTTTTAGCTGGCTGTGAAGAGTTTTGAAGCTGTGCTGAGTCATAAGAAGAGGCATTAGAGGCAGGGTCCATGGTGGGCTCCTCAGGAGTGGGTACCAGTGTTGCCTTGGCCAGTCCGGAGCAATGAGAATTATCTTTGGCCTCTCTGCTCTGGTTTTCAATAGAACTTTGGGCAGCAGAGGAAGAGGTGGGAAGGCATAAACTGTCATTGATGTCCAATTGAAAGAAAGTGCGTCCACTTTCCAGGCCTGTGGATGATAGGTCCTTGAGCAAAATTTTTTCAGTTGGTAATTTCTGGGGGTAGCGAAGAGATCTATGTCTGGCTGTCCCCATGCCTGAATTATCTATGGAAAAACTTGAGGATGCAACTTCCATTCGTGTGGATCTGTCATATTTCTGCTTAGGTCGTCTGCCAGCGTGTTTTCCTTCCCTGGAAGGAATTGTGCTTGAAGTTGGATTTGCAATTCCAGAGCCGTGTTCCAAAGGGACATGGCTAGTCTGCACAGGGGGTATGAATGAGTTCCTCCCTGTTTGTTTATGTACCACATCACTGTGGTGTTGTCTGTCCTTATCAATAGCTGGCCTGGATGCAGTATGTCTTTGAAGGCCATAACAGCATTTTGTACTGCTAGCATTTCCTTTTGATTGATGTGTAGGTGCTTCTCTTTTTGGGACCATTTGCCCTGAATGCACTGATCTGTCATGTGCGCCCCCCCAGGCGTAGTCCGAGGCGTCTGTTGTGATGATTTGATTTGCTTGAGGCATACAGAAGGGGAGACCTATGTTTCTTTGGCATGCTAGAGCCCACCACAGAAATTCCTTTTGAAGACATGGAATGAGTGGTATAATTGTTTCCAAACTGTGGCTGTGTTGAGACCATAAGTTTTTTAGGTACCACTGAAGTTTCCTCATATGCAGCTTTGCACATGGGATCAGCAGGATGCAAGATGCCATGAATCCCAGAGCCTGCAGGACTTTCCTTGTAGTTAGCCTGGTGAAGGTTGCCATTTTTCTTAAGTATTGAGATAGTTGCCCTTGCTTCTCTGGCATGAGGTAGGCCATCTGGGTGTTTGTATTCAAGCTGGCACCCAGGAAAATTATTTGTTGAGAGGGTATTAGTTTTGATTTCTTTTTGTTGACTGTGTATCCCAGAAAGTTCAACAATTTTATTACAAACGCCAGGTGTTTTAGAAGTATGTGCTTGCTGTCCGCTTGGATCAGGCAGTCGTCCAGATATGGGTATATTTGTATCCCTTGAAGTCTGCAGAAGGCAATTACTGATGCCAGACATTTCGTAAACACTCTGGGCGCAGTAGATAAGCCAAAGGGCAATGCAGAGAATTGATAATGGGTTGAACCTGCAAGAAATCTGAGGCATCTTCTGCAATCTTGCCTGATAGGGACATGCAGGTATGCCTCCTTGAGGTCCAATGTTACCAGCCAAGACTCCTTGCCCAGCATGGGAAGAAGCTGCTGTAACGTGAGCATCTTGAATTTTGGTACGAGTAAATATGTGTTTAGGATGGATAGGTCCAAAATAGGTCTCCAATCTTTGTCCTTCCTTGGTACCAGGAATAGTCTGGAATAAAAACCTTGACCCTGTTCTTTTGCAGGTATCTCTTGAATAGCTTTCATGTCCATGAGATCTGAAATTTGTTTTTGTGCCTCTGCCCTTTGATTTTGTGGCAGGTTTGGCATGCCTCTCATTTTTGGAAGGGTGTGAAAATGGAATCTGTAGCCTCTGTCTATAATGTCCAGGATCCATTTGTCTTTTGTGACAATATGCCAATTTTTTGAAAATAATGCCAGTTTTCCGCCTAAAGGTGCTGCCATTAAAGCTTTGCTTGGCATGCAAAGGGGAAAGTCATTGTGTCTGCCTTCTGAATGACTGTGATCTATCTTCTCCACCTCTTGGTGTAGGTGCTTGCCACTGTCTGGCTCTGAAAGATCCTTGAGGTTGCCCTCTACCCCTCGGGCGCCTGTATCTACCTCTTTGAGGTCTGTCCGTGGCTGGAAAGGACCAATTTTTTGAAGGCTAGTTTCTGCTGAAACGTGGAGGTTGTACCTGTAGGAAATCTTTCACTGTTTGCATTGATCTTGCCTTTTCCTCCATTTTCTTTAGTACCTCCTCAGCTTGAACACCAAATAATACATCTTTTTGAAGAGGTGCATCTAGTAATTTAGCTTTGACATGATCTGGTAAGGTTTGCTCTTTGTGCCAAGCATGTCTACGTATGACAGACCCTGTAACAGCAGCTCTACATGAGGCCTCTAAAGCATCAAAACCACATTGCAAGGTATGTTTACCCACTTGCTCTGCACTATGCAACAAATCCTGCAACTCCTTTAAATCTGGTTGCTCAGGTTGTGTCATTTTGCTTTTCAACTGAGATAACAAAAACTGTTGATACTTTAACATATGGAACTGACAGTTTAATGCCCTCATGGTTAAAGTGGCCGAGGTGTATACCTTTTTCCCCCACCTTTCTAAAGCTCTGGAATCTCTCTCTAAAGGTAATGGGTTTTTGGCAGTAGAGGCCTTAATTCCCTTGGGACCCTGTGAAATAGTTTCTGGGTCAGCAGCATGGCTTTTGTATAGGAATTGGTGTGAATCAGGAACCCGGTAATACCTGTCAGGTTTAACAGGAGCTGGAGGTAAAGAATCTGGGTTGAGGCTGGCTTCTGTGTACACATCATCTAATATATCCAAGACAGGAGGGATAGCCAGAGGCCTGTGCTGGGGAAGCAAGATAAAATCCCTGAGCCTTTTCTTGGAATCTGAGTAATCTTGGCCTTCCCAGTGAAAGTGTTCCCTCAAGGTATGTAAGGTTTCCCCAAAAGAATAGTCCTCAGGGGGGGGGGGGAGAGACCGAGGGAATGGACTCCTCAGCATCAGAGTCTTCAAAAGGGGAATATGAATATTTCTGGCCCTCAGAATGTTCTGAGGTAATAGAGGCTTGGTCTGAGGAAGGGTAATCTTCCTCCAATATGGGCCTTTTGTCCGAGGGGGGTTGAGAACCCCTGATAAGAGTAATCAAATCCTCAGCCATTTTGAGCATCTGTTTTTTAGGCATGGGGCCTTGAGAGAGGCTCTGTGGAGCTTGTCTTTTAGTTTTCATGGCTGCTTTATATTCTGTGAAAGCCTTAATGGAAAAAGAGGAAGGCCTGAAGACACCTTGAGAAGTGGCAGGCCTGTCTAAACTCTGAGTTTCCCCGCCAAGAGTGGCATCGGTATCTGTAGTCGGAGTGGGGGCCGAGGAGCCTGTGAGCTCGGGCACATAAGACACCGCTAAAGAAGCGTCATCGGTACTCAGGGGCTGCGTAGGCACCTCGCTAAGAACCGGAGCACCGGTAGCCGGCTTTAGCGTGGTGTCGGTAGAAGTCGCGGACCTCGTATGTCGGTCCTTATCTTTGCGTCTTTTACTCAAAACTGGAGTCGGAGTATCCGACGACATAATGTAATTAGATTTTTTACCAAAATAGTGTTGGGCAAACTCCACCCGACGCTTAATAGTGCGTTTGTTGAATCTAGCACAAAAACGGCAGGCCGAGACGTTGTGGTCTGGGCCTAAGCAAGGAATACAGAAGGAATGGAAATCCTTATGCGGTATTTGCTTCCCACATGAAATGCAATTATTAACTTTGTCTGACATTGGTCTGAGGCAAGAAAAGTTTCCCCAACGGGGTACTTAGCTTTCAAGAAGACTTCGGCTGAAATATTTTCGTAAATCTCAGGAGCTGGCCGACCGGCACTTGCGAACTGCTTCTGCTTTGGGCACCGCGCGGCAATAAAGACTGAAGAAAATGGCGTCGGCTGATTCTTTTATACCCCTGCTGCACTGACATCAGGGAAGAAGCGACGATAACCGACGCCAGACCAAGACTTTGGAATTCGGCCGACCGAGGACCCGCCTGACGGCAGGATAACCCATCTGTTATGACTGCAGCTGTATGCACGATGAACATCAGGTCTATCTCTGGGCTCCCCTATTTGTTTCTCAAAATGCTGAATATGTTTGCATCCAGTTTCCACTCATGTGGGTCCATAAGATTTCTGCTTAGGTCGTCTGCCAGTGTATTTAACTTGCCTGGCAGGAACTGAGCTTGTAGGTGCACTTGGTAGCTCATGGCTGTGTTCCACAGACACATGGCTTGTCTGCAGACAGGGTAAGAGTGGGTTCTCCCCTGCTTGTTTATGTACCACGTAACAGTGGTGGTGGTGTCCGTCTTTACCAATAATTGTCCTGGAAGAATGTGGTCCTTGAAGGCCGTCAGAGCATTCTGTACAGCTAACATTTCTTTTTGATTGATATGCAGGTGTATTTGACTTGGGGTCCATTTGACATGAATGCACTGCCCTGCCAAGTGAGCCCCCCCATGCATAATCTGATGAGTCTGTTGTTAGGGTTTGGGCGGCAGGGGGTAGAGAGAATGGCAGTCCCTTGTTTTGGTGGCAGGCCTCTGCCCACCAAAGGACCTCTATCTTTAGACAAGGTATGATGGGAATCACTGATTCTAGGTCCTGAGAATGTTGACACCATAGGCTTTTTAGATACCATTGTAGTTTCCTCATATGCAGTCTTGCATATGGAATTAGTAGAATGCAAGAGGCCATGAACCCTAGGACTTGCAGTATTTTCCTTGCAGATAGCTTGGCCTTTGTGGCCAGTTTTTTGAAGTACACTGTCAAATGAACTTGTTTCTCTGCCGTGAGGTAGGTCATCTGGGAAGTTGTATTCAAGCTTGCTCCCAGGAATACAATGTGTTGGCAGGGTACTAGATGTGATTTCTTTTCATTTATGGTGTACCCCAGAGAAGTCAGTAATTTCTTTAGAAATGCCAGATGATTTAATAGCATGTCCTGGCTTTCTGCCTGAATTAGACAATCGTCCAGGTATGGTTATATTTGAATATTTCTTTGCCTGCAAAATGCAATGACTGGAGCTAGGCACTTTGTGAATACCCTGGGCGCAGTAGATAAGCCAAAGGGCAGTGCAGAGAACTGATAGTGCATGTAGCCTCCTCTGAAGTGTAGGTATCTTCTGCAAGATTCCCTTATTGGGATGTGCAGGTAGGCTTCCTGTAAATCTAGGAGTGTTACCAGCCATGCATTTTTGCCTAGCATGGGAAGCAGCTGATGAAGAGTTAGCATTTTGAATTTTGGAATTACCAAAAAGGGTTTAGGATAGACAGGTCCAGGATAGGATGCTAAGAATCGTCTTTTCTGGGTACCAGAAAAAGTCTTGAGTAGAAACCTTGCCCCCATTCTTTTTCTGGGACAGGCTGAATGGCCCTGATGCTCAGAAGATAGAGAACTTGCTTTTGAGCCTCTGCCCACTGATTCGGGGATAGGTCTGGCCAACCGTTTGGTGATGGTAAGGAGTGGAAGTGAAATCTGTATCCTTTGGAAACTATATTTAAAACCCATTTGTCTTGGGTATTGAGTTCCCAGGTTTTTGCATGCAGGGCAATATTTCCCCTTAAAGGAACAATCAGTTGAGCAGGGCTTGGATGGTTTAATGTTAAGTCATTGTGACAGTTTACCATAGAGGGATGTCTTGCTACTCCCAGCTTTGGAAGTGGGAGCCTCCCACTGCTTAGGCCTGTGAGTACCTTGGGACTGAAGCCTGGGTGTTCTGATGGTTCTGGGTTTGGACTGAGAAGGCCTGGAAGAGGCAGGAAAGGACCAATTCTTAGAGGTCCAGTGCTTACTAAATCTAGGAGGCTGTACTTGCAGGAAATCTTTAACAGTTTGCATAGATTTAGCTTTTTACTCCATCTTAAGTACTACTTCTGCTTTGTTGCCAAACAGGCGGTCTTGGTTTAAGGGAGCATACAGCAATTTAGCTTTAACATGATCTGGCAAAGACTGCTCCTTAAGCCAAGCATGCCTTCTAAGTACAGACCCAGTGACAGCAGCCCTGCAAGATGTCTCTAATGAATCAAAACCACATTGCAAAGTATGTTTTCCAACTTGTTCAGCAGAATGCATTAAATCCTGTAATTCTTTATTTTCAGCACAGTCAGGAATCACCATCATTTTCTGTTTAAGCAATCCAATAATATGCTGCTGGTACTTTAACATACGAAACTGGCAGATTAAGGCTCTAATGGCCAAAGTTGCAGAAGTGTATACCTTCTTACCCAATCTGTCCAGGGCTCTGGAATCTCTATCAGAGGGGGTAGGGATTTTGGCAGTAGTAGCCTTAATGCCTTTGGGTCCCTGTGAAATGGTCTCAGGATCCGCAGTAGGATTCTTAAAAAGGAGCTTGTGAGAGTCAGGTACCCTGCAATACCAGTCAGGTTTTCTGGGAGGTGGAGGTAGAGTCAGGGGTCAGGCAAGATTCAGAGAAGGCATCATCTACAATGTCCAGTACGGGAGGGACAGCTAAAGGCCTGTGTTGAGGTAGGAGTAAGAATTCCCTAAGCCTCTTTTTGGAGTCAAGAGTAATCCTGGCTTTCCCAGCAGAAATGCTTCCTAAGAGTATGCAAGGTTTCACCAAAAGAGAAATCCTCTGGAGGGGAAGCAGAGGGAATGGGGTCCTCTGCATCAAAATTCTCCATAGGTAGATAAGGGCAACTGCTGGTCATCACAGAAAACAAATTTCAGAATCCTGATCAGAAGAATCAGAAGTAAAATCAGTTCTACGTCTCTTAGAGGGAGAAGGGTGGCTTCCCCTGATTAGAGTAATAAGGTCTTCAGCCATTTTTATCATTTGTTTTTTAGGCATAGGGGCCTGACCGTGCAGTCTGGGTGTCGGTTTTCTATGCATGGATCGAGTTTTAGGCCTTGAAGAAGAAGATGACGTTGGTTTAATATGCAAGTCAGTAGGCTTGAATACACCCTCAGAAGCCAGTGCCTGCACAGCGGCTCCGGACCCATCCAAGGTAGAGACATCTGCAGGTTCCACAGTCGAAGAAGCATTTTGCGGCATACCGGACTCCGAATGGGTCTCAGTAGAGGTCTGCGAATCTAAAGTAGCAGGCATCAGGGACTGCTAAAGCACCTCACTGAGTACCGGCTAACTGGCGACTAGCTCAGGAGAAGCGGCGTCGGCAGCTTTGGACCTAAGCAGTCTGTCTCTGTCTTTATCTTTGCGTTTTTTTCGAAATGTCGGTAGTCAGGTGGCTTATCAAAGCCATTTCTGGATAACCAAACCAAGTACCAAAATATTTAGAAGCGAAAATGAACCAACGACGAATAGTTCGAGGTTTGAATAAGGCACAAAACCGACAGCGAGGTATGTCGTGGTCAGGGCCTAAGCAAGGAATGCAGTACGAATGAAAATCTTTATGAGGTATTTGCTTTCCACAAGAAATACAATTGTTAACTTTTGCTGACATCGGTTTAGAGCAAGAAAAAGGATCCCCAACGGGGTACTTAGCTTAGTTGAAGACTTCGGATCTGAAACTCGAAAATGAAAATTTCAGGAGTCGGCTGACCAGCACTTGCGAACTGTTTCTGCCTCAGGCACTGCACAGCAAGAAAGACTGATGTAATGGCGTTGGCTGCATACTTTATACCCCTGACTAAACGTCATGGAAGATGAGACAGCAACTGACACAAGACCTAAGACTTTGATAATCAGGCTGACTGAGGGCTACTGCAAGCAGATAACCCAAATGTAATAACTGCAACAGTGAAACATGAAGAACATCTGATGCCTGATTCCAGGGGAAGATTTGCAACAGTAGTCTGTTAAACAGGTAAGTAGTAAAAGAATAAAAAGAAAGAAAAAAAAACAAGTTCTCCCACCAAAACACATATTGAGAAACACATTAAACACTTATCCTAGCCCTCAAAGGTAAAATTACACAACTTTTTACCACAGAAAAATTAGTTTTAGGTATGTTAACTTCTTACCACAAAATAAATGGTGGCACTCCTGTTTAAAAGTAATTAAAAGTCACTTGACTGTCATTTAAAACGAGCTTTAAAAATATTTTACATAAAACATGCACTTTTTGTCTTAAAAATTAAGATTTTTTTTTCCTCCAAGGGGAACTTATCTGCTCAACAATGGAAAACGTTAACCGGCTGTCAACCCTCGAAAGCCCAGAAGAGGAAAGGTGCGACAGGCTTTGACACCCAAAACTGTCTTTTTAGTGAGCTCAGCTTGAGCTGATTAATGGTTTGGATGAGTGGAAGGTGTCCTGAAGCTTTGGAAGCTGGTCAGCTGTTAATGTCTTTTAGCAGGACATAACCATATAGTAAGGCTACTGCAGAAGTGATCTTAATGAACATTTCTTGGATAATCTCCATCAGTGTGAAACAATGTGAAGGCTCTGTTACTCATGAAAAATGAATGCACATAAACTGCTTGAATAAAGATCACTGAGAGTAAGTTCTCCCAGTTTGACATTTTAGGCCTGCAGAAAAAGGTGGTTAAGTTATACTTTCTACAACATTTAAATTACATGGAACAGTGACAAAGTACAGTTTTGTACCTACCATAAATGTAGATGTTCGAGTGCTCATACAGCTGCAGTCATAACAGATGGGTTATCCTGCCATCAGGTGGGTCCTCGGACGGCCGAATTCCAAAGTCTAGGTCCGGCGTCGGTTGTCGTCGCTTCCTCCCTGACGTCAGTGCGGCAGGGGTATAAGAGGCAGCCGACGCCATTTTCTTCAGTTTTTCTTGCCCCAGATGTCAGGTGCCCCCAGAAGGAAGGCAAACAATGTTATGCAAAAATGCAATGTTGATAAATCAAAAACAGTAGTTGCAAGCAAATACACCACAAAAGAGTACCTCAAATGGTTATATGAAAAGGGTTTGTCATGAGGCCTGTCCTAAGAGGGGTTGGAGGGAGGGAAACCTTGACTGCAGCTGTATGAGGACGCGAACATCTACATTTATGGTAGGTACAAAACTGTACTATGTTCATCGTGCATACAGCTGCAGTCATAACAGATGGGTAGAATCCCAAAGCTAAGTAAGGGTGGTAGGCACTAAGTGGAACTAGGAGGGGCTAGGATGCCCTGCAGGACTGCTGTGGCAAAGCCTGCTCTAGATTTAGAGTATAGTGGGAGGTGATAGTGCTTGGAGAAAGGGTGCACTGAACTCCAGGTGGCTGCTTCCAAAATATCCTTGGTAGGGACCCCCCCCCCCCTGAGGAAGGCTGCAGAGGTAGCTGTGGCTCTGGTGGAGTGGGATCTGATGCATGAAGGCACAGTTTTTCCATGAAATGAGTAACAAAAGCGTATGCAGTGGGCTATCCATTTTGAAATTGTCTGTTTGGAAATAGCCTTTCCTTGAGCACCTGCAGCATAGGACACAAAGAGTTGCTCAGATTTCCTGAATGGCTTTGTCCTGTCCAAATAATAACGAAATTGTCTGTGAATGTCCAAGGAATGTAGTAGTCTTTCCCCTTTGTTCTGTGGATTAGGATAAAAGGTAGGTAAGTGGATAGTCTGATTCAAAGCTACACTGGATACTACCTTTGGCATAAAGGTAGGGTTGGTTCATAAGGAAACTCTGTCCTGATGGAAAATGATGAATGGTTGCACAGCCATGAGGGCCTGTAGCTCCGAAACCCTGCGAGCTGAGGTGATAGCCAGAAGAAAGGCTGTTTTCCATGACAAGTACTGTAACTCTTATGAAGAAGCTGGCTCGAAGGGAGCAAGGGTCAGCTTTTCCAATACGAAGTTGAGGTCCCAAGCAGGGACTGGTAGTTTCCTTGGAGGTTTTATATTCTTTGCCCCTCTGAGGAACTGCCTTAAGAGAGGATGAGAGAATAAAGGAGGATCTGTGTTGTATTGTGCAGAAATGGCTGAAGAGTGGATCTTGATGGAGGAGAAGGAAAGTCCATTGTTTAACATCTCAGCTAGGTACTGTAAAATATGAGGTATATTTATTACCCAAGGATTCTGTCCCTTCTTTTGATTCCAGGCACAAAATCGTTTCCATTTGGCGGAGTAGGCCTTTCTAGTAGAAGGTCTTCTGGCCTCCAAGATGACATCCTGCACCTCCTTGGAGAGGAGCAAAGTACAGTTTTGTACCTACCATAAATGCAGATGTCCGATAGGTATGCATCTGCAGTCATCACATATGGGTTGTCCTGCCTCAGGCAGCCCTTCGGTCGGCCGGATTCCAAAGTCTGGGTCCGGCGTCGGCTGAAGTCGCCCCTTCTCCGACGTCAGAGCGCCGACGCCATCTTCCTCAGTTTTTCTTGCCCCAGATGCCAGGTGCCCTCTAAGGAAGGTTAAATTTGGAGAAATGCAATAAATTCCAAATATGCAGTAAAATATATATACATATATAAAAATAAATACACCATAATAGATAACCCCAGCTAGCTATGAGAGGGGAATGTACCCAAGAAATACCACACAGGGGAAGGAGGGAGGGTAAACCTGACTGCAGATGCATACCTATCGGACAGCTACATTTATGGTAGGTACAAAACTGTACTGTCCTTCAAGGATGCATCTGCAGTCATCACATATGGGTAGAATACCATAGCCAATCTGGGGGTGGAGGATCTATGTAAAGGATGGTGTAGCTAAAATGCCCTGCAGGACTGCCGTAGCAAAGCCTGCTCTGGATCTGGAATATAAAGGTAAGTTGTAATGCTTGGAAAATGTATGCACGGAGCTCCATGTAGCAGCTTCTAAAATGTCCTTGGTAGCCACCCCTCTTAAGAAGGCTGTGGAGGTGGCTGTGGCTCTGGTCGAATGAGGTCTAATGTTAGCTGGCACAGTTTTTCCATGAAAGGAGTAACAAAAACGAATGCCATTCCCTATCCATTTTGAAATTGTCGGTTTTGAAATTGCTTTTCCTTGTGCACCAGCAGCATATGCTACAAACAACTGGTCAGTTTTTCTGTAATTTTTTGTTCTGTCCAAGTAGTAGCGCAACTGCCTGTGTATGTCCAGGGTGTGCAGAAGCTTTTCCCTTTTGTTTTGTGGATTTGGAAAGAAGGTAGGCAGGTGAATAGCTTGGTTTAATGAGACTCTAGATACCACCTTTGGCATAAATGAAGGATTGGTTCTCAATGAAACTCTATCTTGATGAAAAATAAGAAATGGCTGTACTGCCATGAGGGCCTGTAACTCAGATACTCTTCTTGCTGAGGTTATGGCCAGAAGGAAGGCACTTCCAAGAGAGGAACTGTAGTTCTACAGATGCTGCTGGTTCAAAGGGAGGCAGTGTTAGTTTTCCCAACACGAAGTTAAGGTCCCAAGTAGGCAGTGGTGGTTTCCTTGGAGGATTGATGTTTTTAATTCCTCTTAGAAACTGTCTTAGCAGAGGATGAGAGAAGACAGGTGGATCAGTATTGTACTCTGCTGAAATTGCTGAAGCATGAATCTTAATGGAAGAGTAAGACAGGCCATTGTGGAGGATTTCTGCCAAATATTCCAGGATATGTGCCATGTTCATAACTGTTGCATCTAGGCCCTTTGAGGCGCTCCAGGTGTGAAATCTTTTCCATTTTGCTGAGTATGCCTTTCTTGTGGAAGGCCTGCGAGCTTCCATGATGGTATCCTTCACTCTCTTGGATAGCTTATCCTGGTGATGAGTCAAGGTATTTTCCAGGCAGCTAGTTGTAATGTTTTCAGGTTGGAATGCATAGTTTTGTAATTGTGCTGTGTCAGGAGAAGCGGCCATTGTGGCAGAAGCCATGGTTTTGTCCGTGACATGCTCTTTAGCAATGGGTACCAGTGCTGTCTTGGCCAGTCCGGAGCTATCAGAATCACTCTTGGCTGCTCTGCCCTGATCTTCAGTAAGACCTTGGTCATTAATGGAAGAGGTGGGAATGCATACACTGTTAGAGTTCTCCAGCTGAAGGAGAGAGCGTCCACTTTCCATTCTTGTGGGTGGTATGTCCTTGAGCAGAAATTCTCCAGCTGATGATTGTGTGGGGAGGCAAAGAGGTCTATGTCCGGTCTCCCCCATGATTGTGTTATCTGATGGAAGATGTCTGGGTGCAGCATCCATTCGTGTGCATCCATGATGTTCCTGCTTAAGCTGTCCGCCAGTATATTGTCCTTTCCTGGTACAAACTGGGATTGCAGTTGTATATTGAGAGTCAAGGAAAGTTCCCATAGATTCATTGCCAGTCTGCAAAGAGGATAGGAATGGGTGCCTCCCTGCTTGTTTATGTACCACATAACTGTAGTGTTGTCTGTCCTTATTAGCAGGTGGCCTTGATGTAGAAATAACTTGAAGGCCTCGATTGCATGTATCACTGCCAGCATTTCCTTTTGGTTTATGTGCATGCGTAGCTCTTTTTGTGACCATGGCCCTTGAATGCATCTTCCCTCCATGTGCGCTCCCCATCCGCGGTCTGAAGCGTCCGTTGTAATGGTTTGGCTGGCTATTGGTTTGCTGAAGTGCAAACCCCTGTTTGACTGGCTTGCTTGAGCCCACCACAGAAATTCCCTTTGAAGGCATGGGATGAGTGGTATCAAAGTTTCCAAGCTGTGACTGTGCTGAGTCCATAAACTCCTTAGGTACCATTGGAGTTTCCTCATATGTAGCCTGGCTTGAGGAATCAGAAGAATGCAAGAAGCCATGTAACCCAGGGTCTGCAGGATTTTCCTTGCAGTCAGCTGAGATTGTCTTGACAGGTTTTTGAAGTAATCCGGTAGTTGGTTTTGTTTTTCTTCTGTGAGGAAAGCCATTTGGGTGGTTGTGTCTAGATCCGCACCCAGAAAAATTATTCTTTGGGATGGTACCAGTCTTGACTTGTGAATGTTGACTGTATATCCCAAGGCCTGAAGAAGATAGATGGCATAATTCAAGTGTTTTACCAAAATTTGTTTGCTGTCCGCTTGTATAAGGCAGTCGTCCAGGTACGGGTATATTTACATCCCCTGAAGTCTGCAGTGTGCAATTACTGATGCCAGGCATTTCGTGAATACTCTGGGCGCAGTAGATAAGCCAAAGGGCAATGCTGAGAATTGATAATGCTCTGAACCTACAAGAAATCTGAGGTGTCTTCTGCAGCTTTGTCTGATAGGGACATGCAGGTATGCCTCCTTGAGGTCCAGAGTTACCAGCCAAGACCCCTTTTCCCAGCATGGGAAGGAGTTGCTGTAGAGTCAGCATTTTGAATTTTGGCACAATGAGATAAGTATTTAGAGCGGACAAGTCGAGAATAGGCCTCCATTGCTTTTCTTTTCTTGGAACAAGGAAGAGTCTGGAATAAAATCCTTGGCCTTGTTCTGCAAGTGGAACCTTTTCTATTGCTTTCATTTTCATTAAGTTGGAGATTTGTTTCAAAGCCTCTGCCCTTTGATTTGGTGGCAGGTCTGGCATGCCTTTTCTTTTCGGTAATGTGTGGAAATAGAACCTGTATCCTTTATCTATTATTTGTAGTGTCCATTTGTCCCTTGTAATAATGTGCCAATTTTCTGAAAATAAGGAAAGCTTTCCACCCAAAGGTACTTCCAATTGAGCCCTGGTTGGCGGTGTCAAAGTAAAGTCATTGAGTCTGTCCTTGTGCAGCAGCTGTAGGCCCTGCACTACCTCTCTGGTTGGGAGGCTGCCATTGACGTCCTCTGTAGGAGCCTCTAGCTTGCCCTCTACCTCTGGCACGCCTGTTCTTGCCTCTCTGAAATCTGTCTGTGTCTGGAAAGGACCAGTTCTTGGAAGGCCAATTTCTGCTGAATCTTGGTGGTTGGACTTGCATAAAATCTTTGACTGTTTGTACAGATTTTGCCTTTTCTTCAAATTTCGTTAAGACCTCCTGAGCAGTGGAGCCAAATAACTTTTGCTTTTCCAGTGGAACATCCAGAAGCTTTGCTTTAACATGGTCTGGCAGAGATTGTTCCTTCAGCCAAGCATGCCTACGTATGACTGCACCTGTCATAGCTGACCTACATGAAGCTTCCAATGCATCCTAACCACACTGCAAGAAATGGTTGCTAACCTGTTGAGAGTTATGTACCAGATCCTGAAGAGATTTGCGATCTAGGAGTTCAGGTGAAGACAGCTTTTTATGCAATTCATCTAACAAATATTCTTGGTACTGTATCATATGAAAGTGACAGTTTAAAGCCCTCATAGAAAGGGTGGCAGACGTATACACTTTTTTACCCCAATGCTCTAAAGCCCTGGACTCCCTTTCAGAGGGGAGTGGATTTTTTGTAGTGACAGCTGCAACCCCTTTAGGGCCCTGGGAAATAGTTTCTGGATCAGCAGAGTGGGCCTTGTAAAGGAAAAGATGTGATCCCGGGACCCTGTAGTACCTATCGGGTTTGGCAGGAGCCGGAGGGATTGTGTCAGGGGTTGTGCTAGATTCAGAGTACACATCATCAATGACATTCAAAACAGGGGGAATAGCCAAAGGTCTATGCTGAGGCAAATGCAAGAAGGTCCTTAATCTCTTCCTAGAATCAGAGATTTCCTGGCCCTGCCATTGGAAATGCTCCCTCATAGGGTGCAGAGTTTCCCCAAAAGACAGTTCCTTCAGGAGGGGAGGCCGAAGGGATAGATTCCTCTGCATCTGAATCCTCGTAGGACGAAAAAGCCTCCTCCTGGTAGTCCGAGAGGGCAGAGCCATCAGAGGCCTCATCTGAGGAGAGGGGATCAGAGAGCTCAACCCTGGGCCTTTTTCTGTAGGAGGTTGAGAGCCCCTGTCCGGATGAGGCTGAGAGCCCCTAATTAATGAAATAAGGTCCTCTGCTAGACTAAGGATCTGAGAACCTGTAGTGGGTCCCTGAGGGATAACCCTGGGAGGCATAGATTTTGAGTGTTTAGCAGCTTTAGCCCTAGAGACTGCCTTAATAGACATAGATGCAGGAGGCCTGGCTGCACCACGTGCTGGTGTAGTTTTGTCTAAGGGAATGGTGTCGGAAGGTTCCTGGACACCAGATTCCAAAGGAGATTCAACAACCGAGATGGTAGTGGCCTCAGGGGCCGAGGTTGTCGGTTGTACTGTTTCGGTGGACGGTAGTACCAAGGACTCGGTTTCAGCCGAAACCGAGACACTCGCGGTAGGCCTGGCCGTGGTTTCAGCCGAAACCGCGGACCGCGGGTGTCGGTCCTTGTCCTTCCGTTTCTTTATTAAATGTAAAGTCGGAGTCTCCGACTGTATTTTGTAAGCAAAACTAGCCCCAAAAAATTCCTCTGCAAACTTCGACCGACGTCTTAGAGTGCGTCGGTTGAAGGAAGCACAGGCGGAACAGGCCGAGACGTCGTGGTCTGGGCCTAGGCAAGGTAGGCAGTAAGAGTGGAAATCCTTATGAGGTATTTGTTTCCCACAAGTTAAGCAATTATTAATTTTATCTGACATCGGCTGAGGCAAGAAAGAGTCCCCAACGGGGTACTTAGCTTTTGAAGTCTTCGGTTTAGCTGAATTACCGGAGCTGGCCGACCGGCACTTGCGAACTGCTTCTGCTTCGGGCACCACACGGCAAGAAAGACTGGGGAAGATGGCGTCGGCTGACGCTTTTATACCCCAGGCACTCTGACATCGGGGAAGGGGCGACTTCAGCCGACGCCGGACCCAGACTTTGGAATCCGGCCGACCGAAGGGCTGCCTGAGGCAGGACAACCCATATGTGATGACTGCAGATGCATCCTTGAAGGACATCTGTTGTGAAATCAAGGAATTCTCCATGCAGCTAGATTTAGAGTTTTGAGATGGCTGTGAAGAGTTTTGTAGTTGTGCTGGGACAACAGAAGAGGGACTAGAGGTAGGATCCATGGTGGGGAATGTGTCAGGCTCTTCAGGAGCGGATACCAGTGTTGCCTTGGCCAGTCTGGAGCAATGAGAATCATTTTCGGCCTCTCTGCTCTGGCTTTTAATAAAACTTTGGGCAGCAGAGGAAGAGGCGAGAAGGCATAGACTGTCAATGCTGCCCAATTGAAGGAAAGTGCGTCCACTTTCCAGGCCTGTGGATGATAGGTCCTTGAACAAAATTTTTTCAACTGGCAATTTCTGTGTGTAGCAAAGAGATCTATGTCTGGCTGTCCCCATGCCTGACTTATCTTTGTGAAAATTTGAGGATGCAACTTCCATTCGTGTGGATCTGTCATATTTCTGCTTAAGTTGTCTGCCAGTGTGTTTTCCTTCCCTGGCAGGAATTGTGCCTGTAGTTGAACTTTCAATTCCAGTGCTGTGTTCCATAGGGTCATGGCTTGCCTGCACAGGGGGTATGAATGAGTTCCCCCCTGTTTGTTTATGTACCACATCACTGTGGTGTTGTCTGTCCTTATCAATAGCTGGCCTGGATGCAGTAGGTCTTTGAAGGTCATAATAGCCTTTTGCACAGCTAGCATTTCCTTTTGGTTGATGTGAAGGAGCTTCTCTTTTCGTGCCCATTTTCCCTGAATGCACTGATTTGTCATGTGTGCTCCCCAGGCGTAGTCACTGAGGCGTCTGTTGTGATGATTTGAGTTGCTTGAGGTACACAGAAAGGAAGACCTGTGTTTCTTTGGCAAGCTTGAGCCCACCACATAAATTCCTTTTGAAGGCATGGACTGAGTGGTATAATTGCTTCCAAGCTGTGGCTGTGTTGAGACCATAAGTTTTTTAGGTACCATTTAAGTTTCCTCATATGCAACTTTGCACATGGGATAAGTAGGATGCAAGATGCCATGAATCCCAGAGCCTGCAGGACTTTCCTTGCAGTTAGCCTGGTGTAAGTTGCCATTTTTCTGAAGTATTGAGACAGTTGCCCTTGCTTGTCTGGCGTGAGGTAGGCCATCTGGGTGGTTGTATCCAAGTTGGCACCCAGGAAAATTATTTGTTGAGAGGGTATTAGTTTTGATTTCTTTTTGTTGACTGTGTATCCCAAGAAGTTCAACAGTTTTATTACAAATGCCAGGTGCTGCAGTAGTATGTCCTTGCTGTCCGCTTGGATCGGGCAGTCGTCCAGATATGGGTATTGTATCCCTTGTAGTCTGCAGAAGGCTATTACTGATACCAGGCATTTCGTAAACACTCTGGGCGCAGTAGATAAGCCAAAGGGCAATGCAGAGAATTGGTAATGGGTTGAACCTGCAAGAAATCTGAGGTATCTTCTGCAATCTTGTCTGATAGGGACATGCAGGTATGCCTCCTTGAGGTCCAGTGTTACCAGCCAAGACTCCTTGCCCAGCATGGGAAGAAGCTGCTGTAATGTGAGCATCTTGAATTTTGGCACCTGTAGATATGTGTTTAGGATGGACAGGTCTAAGATAGGTCTCCAATCTTTGTCTTTCCTTGGTACCAGGAATAGTCTGAAATAAAACCCTTGACCTTGTTCTTTTGCAGGTACCTCTTGAATTGCTTTCATGACCATGAGAGCTGAAATTTGTTTTTGTGCCTCTGCCCTTTGATTTTGTGGCAGGTTTGGCATGCCTCTCATTTTTGGAAGGGTGTGAAAGTGAAACCTGTAGCCTCTGTCTATAATGCCCAGAATCCATTTGTCTTTTGTAACAATATGCCAATTTTTTGAGAATAATGTCAGTTTTCCACCCAAAGGTGCTGCCATTAAAGCTTTGCTTGGCAGGTGTAGGGGGAAGTCATTGTGTCTGCTTTCTAAAAGACTGTGATCTATCTTCTCCACCTCTTGGGGTTGGTGCTTGCCACTGTCTGGCTCTGAAAGATCCTTGAGGTTGCCCTCTACCCCTTGGACGCCTGTATCTGCCCTTTGAGGTCTGTCCGTGGCTGGAAAGGACCAATTTTTTGAAGGCCAGTTTCTGCTGAAACGTGGAGGCTGTACCTGCAGGAAATCTTTCACTGTTTGCATTGATTTCGCTTTTTCCTCCATTTTCTTTAGCACCTCCTCTGCTTTAACACCAAACAATACATCTTTTTGAAGAGGTGCATCTAATAATTTAGCTTTGACATGATCTGGTAAGGTTTGCTCTTTGAGCCAAGCATGCCTACGTATAACAGACCCCGTAACAGCAGCTCTACATGAGGCCTCTAAAGCATCAAAACCACACTGCAAGGTATGTTTACCCACTTGCTCTGCACCATGCAACAAATCCTGCAACTCTTTTAAATCTGGTTGTTCTGGTTGTGTCATTTTGCTTTTCAGCTGAGATATCAAAAACTGTTGATACTTTAACATATGGAACCGACAGTTTAATGCCCTCATGGTTAAAGTGGCCGAGGTGTACACCTTTTTCCCCCCACCTTTCTAAAGATCTGGAATCTCTCTCTAAAGGTAATGGGTTTTTAGCAGTAGAGGCCTTAATTCCCTTGGGACCCTGTGAAATAGTTTCTGGATCAGCAGTATGGCTTTTATATAGGAACTGGTGAGAATCAGGAACCCGGTAATACCTGTCTGGTTTAACAGGAGCTGGAGGCAAAGAATCAGGATTAAGGCTGGCTTCTGTGTACACATCATCCAATATATCTAAAACAGGAGGGATAGCCAGAGGCCTATGCTGGGGGAGCAGAAGAAATTCCCTGAGCCTTTTCTTGGAATCTGAGTAATCTTGGCCTTCCCAGTGAAAGTGTTCCCTCAATGTATGCAGGGTTTCCCCAAAAGAGAAGTCCTCAGGGGGGGAGACCGAGGGAATAGACTCCTCTGCATCAGAGTCTTCGAATGGAGAATAGGCACAATCCTGGTCCTCAGATAGTTCTGAGGTAATAGAAGCTTGATCTGAGGAAGGGTAGTTTTCCTCTCATCTGGGCCTTTTGTCAGAGGGGGGTTGAGAACCTCTGACAAGAGTAATCAAATCCTCAGCCATTTTAAGCATCTGTTTTTTAGGCATGGTGCCTTGAGAGGGTGTCTGAGGAACCTGTTTTTTGGTTTTCATGGCTGTTTTAGATTTAGTGAAGGCTTTAACAGAGAAGGAGGAAGGCCTGAAGACCCCTTGAGAAACGGCAGGCCTGTCTAAATTCTGAGTTTCCCCGTCAGGAGTGGTGTCGGTATCTGTAGTAGGAATGGGGGCCGAGGAGCCTGCGACCTCGGGTACTGAAGACACCGGTAATGCATTGTCATCGGTACTCAGGGGCTGCGTAGGCGCCTCGCTGAGTACCGGAGAACCGGTAGTCGGCCTTAGCGTTGTATCAGTAGGTGGTGGGGACCTCGTATGCCGGTCCTTATCTTTGTGTTTTTTGCTCAAAACTGGAGTCGGAGTATCAGACGACATAATATAATTAAATTTTTTGCCAAAAAAGTGAAGGGCGAACTCCGCCCGAAGCTTAATAGTGCGTTTGTTGAATCTAGCACAAAAACGGCAGGCCGAGATGTCGTGGTCTGGGCCTAAGCAAGGTATACAGTAAGAGTGGAAATCCTTATGCGGTATTTGCTTCCCACATGAAATGCAATTATTAACTTTGTCTGACATCGGTCTGAGGCAAGAAATGTTTCCCCAATGGGGTACTTAGCTTTCAAGAAGACTTCGGCTGAAATACTTTCGTAAATCTCAGGAGCTGGCCGACTGGCACTTGGGAACTGCTTCTGCTTCGGGCACCGTGCGGCAAGAAAGACTGAAGAAAATGGCGTTGGCTGCCTCTTTTATACCCCTGCCGCACTGACATCAGGGAGGAAGCGACGACAACCGACGCCGGACCTAGACTTTGGAATTCGGCTGACCGAGGACCCGCCTGACGGCAGGATAACACATCTGTTATGACTGCAGCTGTATGCACGATGAAAATCTACACAGACCCTAAACGTAAAGTCACCTTAAACATTCACTCCAACCAAATTTTTACAGTTCTTACTATGAAGTGCTTTTCCTTCCCTGTAATATGCATGTTTTAAACTTGGTTACGGATTGCAATCAATGTGTCTGTTATAAGTATAAGATAACTATCTGTAATGTTCCAGCTATACATTTTGTAACCAAGCATTGTTTATTTCCTTCCTTTATTAACAAGGCTAGACTGACTACGCTAGGAACTACAGCAGCGTCTATAAAAAGCACTGAGGTTGCTCTTTCAAGTGCAAGAGTCAAAGCAACTGAAAATGTTATGAATGATAGCCACTAACAAAAAAACATAGAATGTTACTGCAAAAGATAAAAAGAAATGTCAAAAAAGTCAAAACAGCAACAGATCAAAATACTTTGAAGGCAAGTAAATGGATTGGTACTACCACAATTAATGACACAACAGTAAACAATGTATTCCCATTTAATTGACGTTATATAGGTGAAAATCTTGAATGCAAATCACAGCATGGCAGACCCAACTTACACTTTTGGTGAAAAAGCAATGACACGCACACTGCAGAAAATAGCAAGACAATGAAAAACGTATTTTTCAGTTTCTGAATAGATGTTCTTTAAACAGATAATCAAAATCCAAACTACTACGCTTAACTATGCATTTTTGTGATTTCCCTTAAATGAAGCCCCACAGAAGATATTTTGAAGAGGGTAGTGCTACAGTGGACAGACTGGAATCTGTGACCTACAGTAGACATTTAAATCCAGTAACAAACCATTATCACAAAATGGCAAAGGTGACACACTTGCCATACGTCTCAATTCTTCAGATTTTTGCTTCATATGTTTGGTCTGTTTCTCATACAATTTGGTGGTTTTCTGGCAAATCACTGAGGAATGAAGTCACTAAATATTGAAATGTGTTTGAGTTTTAGACTTCATATCCTTCAGACAATGCATGCCCACCCAAATCCTATTCTCTAGCAACTATGTTTTAAGAGCAATATTTAAAATTTGCCCCTATTTTTGGTCCTTTAACCCCCCCACCCCCCATTATTTTAGGCTTTGGCCAGACTTCTTGGGCTAAGAGGTGAGAGATATGACACCAGAACTTGGGACGCAAACAGGCATGCAAATGCCCAAGTGAATATGTTATAGCAACATCTGTAGCTAATGCCACCCACATACCTCTCAACCTCTTAAGAGTAAGAAATCTGGACAAAGCCATACATAATGGGGGAAGCAAAGGCCCAAGAAATAGGGAACATTTTAAATATTGCTATTATAAAAACTGAGAAAGTTGATAGAATAAAAAATGTGCATTGGCATAAATTTTCTGAAGTGCATGAAGTCTGAAACTCAAATGTATGTCATTTTCTGACTTCAATCTTCAATGATTTGTTAGAATACCACAATTTTGTGAAAATGGACCAAAATATGAGGTAAAAATTTGAACATTCCATAAAAATCAGTACAGTTGAGAGGTATGCTGATCCACTAGATGGTCTTACAGAAAATGCTGACATTAATATATCAGCATATCCACAATGACGAAAATTGCTCTACTAAAGCATCAGGAGTGGGAAGGGTCCCCTTTATGTGCTTGGAATGTACTAAGGCAAAGCACAGGAAAATGGATTATTAAAAGAAAATTAAAACAGACACATACATAACTAGGATGTTGCAAAGTTTGTCATTTCTGGAGGCGTGATATTGGTGTTTCTTTAAGCATACACATTCAGACTTTTTAAGACCCCATGCTGTTTACGGGAAATGAACGGTTTCCTAACAAGAGCAGTAGTCTGTTCAGGTCAGACACTTCACAAGTGGGAGGTGCAGAAAACCCTTAGGCTGATGTGTGAAACTAAGTTGCCATGTTCATCTTTATGGTAACATTTTTTGCTGCACTTACACCATATTAGAAGTGTATTACAAGTTACGAGTTATAAATCAATTAAATGGGGTATGTGAAAGAATCTGGTTTCACATCCTAAAGACACCATACTCTAGGAGATAAGAAACGCAAGTTGCTAAACATTGTTTTCATTTTGCAGTGGTGTACAGTTCAAAAGCTATTTGTTGTTTGTAAAAACTTGTAACTATGCCAAACGACTTTAACACTCAGCTTTTTTTTAATTTAAAATGCCAGGTGAATTTAGTTCTATGAAATGTATTACTTATTGACATTTGTTTACCAGGAAAGTCTGACTGGGCACAGGTCCCCTTTTTCAATGGAAGCCCAGGGACAAAAGCTCCAAGGTAACAATTTAAATCAATCAATATTTACAATAACACATTATATAATGCAGTTTCAGTGAATACATAGCATAGTCATCAGTATAATTATGACAACTTGTATTGATGTCCACAGACATTAATATACAAGATTTTTATTTTTTTAACATCTTTATTGAATTAACATTTGTGACATAAGCAAATTTACATCTACATAAAACTAATCAAACTGTATTAAGTTCACTTTTACAAACATTACACTTCACATATATTGCTATATACCATATGCCTAAGCAACATTACATAAATTATTAAATTCCTGCCCCCCTTTTTTTCTTTTCTTTTTTTTTTTTTTAAACAGCTTTGTTAAACCATCACTTAATACACAGGCAGTCATACATTTATATAAATGAAAACAAACCACACTGACACAATCCTAGTCGTAAGCATTTTACATCACAAACCATGCTGACACACCCATTTGCAAACGTTATACACCACTTATAATCTATCCAATCTTTCTCACTCAAACATTACATAGCTCATTTAAGCCCTGCCGCCTTTTAGACCTCATTCCTCCCTTGTATATATTGTTCCAACAATTCCCATTTTTCCTGTGTAGTTTGCTCCTACTCTCTTCCTAAAGATTTCATTTCCAGTTGTTTTATCTCTATTACTATATTCACTACTTCCAGTTTAGCCGGTTTAGATTTTGATTTCCATTTTCTAGTAACTGCTTTTTTGGCAGCCACCATTATTAGACACAGCAAGGCCTTACCATGTCTAGGCAATTCCGATTCTGTATCATAGCTCAGAAAAATCATCTGTCTCATCAGACCAATCTGCCCACCCAGCACCTCCAACAGTGCATCCACAACTTCTCCTCTGGTTGATAAAAATATGACTGACCTGTGTATAACACTAATGGGACAAACATTTTAACTGCTTGTATCTTACTATGCCAGGTCCATATAATACAGCTTCCATTTTCTCAGTATTTGTATTATCTTTTGTTTAGTCGCTTCCCACATATCCTTAGCTGCCACACCAGAATCATTTTTAATCCACATTCCCGAATACTTCATTTTATCATGTCACCAGATAGTGCAGAACCAATTCATATGTGGGTACATTAATTTACTGCTACCACCTTTGGTTTGGCTTCATTCATTTTGCATCCCAAAAAGATTTGAAACTGTCTCAAAATGTTTCACAACATTGTAATGTTTCTGGTTTTTGCCAGGTATAAAATATCATCTGCAAACAGAGCCAAGCTTTTCTCGACTACCATACAAATTATATCCTTAAATTTCGAGTCCCTTATTATCTTTGCCAACGGTTCTAAATATATACCACACTGATCCATATCTATTAATTGTGGCATTACCTTTGCCATTCTTTTAGCCATTATAGACATGAACGCTTTATAAACCCTGGTTTAGTATTGAAATGGGCCTGTATGAAGGAAGCTGTATCTGATGGATCTTTACCCTCTTTAGGTATTACAGCTACCACTGCTTTCTTCCAGGATGTTGGTACTTCTCCTCCTCTTAAAATATTAACAATATCTTCCAGATCTTTTTCAGTTTTTTTCCCTTCCTAGCGTCCAAACATCCACAGGAATACTATCTATTCCTGGGGACTTTCCTGTAGATTGGTTATACATCACAATTTTACCTCATCTCCTAATCTAAATGTTAGTAACTGAGCCTCATCTACCTATAACCTTAGCTTATTTAATTCTTCCAAAAACACTTCAATTTGTATCTTTTCTTGATTTCCATACTTCTCTACTTTATACAGACTTTCACTGAATTTCTAAAATATTTCTATTACCAATCCAGGATTTCATTACCTTCCTTGTTATGGGCTCCCTAAGCTCGGCGAAAGCCCTTTCTACTTTCTGCTGCCTGAGTCATTGTGCTCTACAGGATCAAACAAGGTTATTGGCTAACATCCCTGGGGCCCTTATATAAGCCTAGCCAAGAGTTTATCTTTAAAAAGAAACCTCAGTCAGCACCTGTTACCCCTATCAATGAGGGACACAGGTGGAACCCCAGGGACACATTTGTGGTTTCTCATCCACTCATCAAGGTTGCGCTTGAAGAGAGTCATGGAGGTGTTTAATGTGTATGGGAAGTCTATTCCAGAGACAGGACAACCTCTGGGAGACAAACCTATCTCTCCAGCAGGTTTTGTTGATGTCATATATTAGATTCAGGCCTTTTGAATGGGTAATGTGTGAGGAGTTAGACTTATGAATATTGAGCATCTCTTGTAGAGCAGGGTCCAAGACTGCCTTGTAGGCGAGACACAGATCACCTCTGAGCAATCTGCATGATACCAAGTAGAATGACTTCATACTGTCCACACAGGACAAGTGTTGGAGACCATGAATTCTCTTTGTGAGATATTTCTGTGGCCTTCCCGGTCGGTGCAGATCTTTGGAGAGGTACGTATCAAACGGGGCGTTATACCCAATTACTGTTCTAATGAGGGAAGAATATAGAGAAGTAATAAACTCCTTTTTTTTGGATGCAACCCCTTTACTTATGAGATGAGCCAAGTAAAAGGCTTTTCAGAGCACTGCCGCTACATGATGGTCGAATGTGAGATTGTTGTCAACCTCAGTACCCAGGTCTCTCACCACAGGTTGTATGCTTAGGGGGTTGTTCATTGATGTGGTAATCAGTAGGGGCGGTGTTTTTGCCAAATGTTATGATGATACATTTTTTTTGCATTTAACTTGAGGCCATGACTTTGACACCAGTCACTAATTGCTGTAAAACCCTCTTGTATGTCTTATCAACAAAACAGTTAACTTAATAGCAATCTTTCTAAACGTGTGTATATTACCGAGTTAACTCCTTATTTTCTGCTTAGCATTCTGTGGTTAATTCTCTTTTTTATCTGCGAGATTCCCCCTATTCTGCAATACTTTAACATTTGTCAGTCCCGCTAAATAGTTCTTGTTACTTCTTAACCACAGCTCCCTTTCTTTTACTTCCACCCTATTTTTAAACTCCATCTTAATTTTATCTCACTTCCTAGCTTTATTTTCAGAAGTAATTTCTATCCTCTCAAATAACTCCTGAATAATCTCCACTATCCATTCCTTAAATTCCTCTCTTTTCAACAGACAGGTGGGAAAATGCCAGTGTCATTTCATTACCCGGTGTTTTTATTTTTATTACTGGTGCACGATCCAAAAAGTTACGGGGTGCATGTCATCACCTTCAATTAAATGCACATGTCCCTGTGAAACGTAAATTCTGTCTAGCCTAGCCTAGTCTTTATATATTGAGGAAGAATATGTAAATTCACTCCGAACTCCTATTACCGAATTCACATCTTCCATGCCAAATATTTTCATAAATTTCTTCAAATATCTACCCTCCTTTGTTATACTTTCCCTTCTGGCCCCCAGACACATCTTCATTGGCTGCAGGTCAAATTCCAGTCCCTCCTCTAAGTAATATTCATTGCTGAAAACGGATTACTTCTCCCAGAATTTTCTTAAGCTCCATTATAACAGTTTTAGGTGGAATATAAATATGTGCCAATGTAATACTCCTCCCTTGCCAGTAGCCCCTTGGCACTACAAATATGTCATTACCTTTTTTATCCTCTACCACTACTCCTCTTGCAATTAATATAAGTAAAACCTCCACAATTAGTCAGTGGAAAGTATCAAATAGGAAAGAGCTCTATAACAGTATAACCGATAAAAAGGACATTTAGAAGGAATTTGAATATATTCAGAGTGAACCCTGACATCTATGAAAAGGTAGGTGTAGAACCACTGTTTATTAATAAAACAGGTGCTAATTGTAATTCTGCAACTAGTATGGTTGCTTATTTGGCCCTGTGTGTGTGACGTGAAAGTTTCTATGTGGGAAAAACTGAGCGTCCCTTTAGAAATAGGACTTATGAACACATTTTTAATTATGAAAAAATAAAAAAATAGAACAGTGTTTTATACAAGCACTCTTATCTCTATTGAGGTTTTACTAAGTTTCATTTTGGCATATTGGAGAGGATTAAGCCAAACCCTAGGGGGGGTGAATGGAAAAATATACTTAGAAAAAAAGAGACAAAAGTGGCACTTCAGATTAGCAGCAATGCTTCTCCAGGATTAATCAATGCTATTTCTATCACCTCTATGCTTCATGAATGAGCTAATAAACTATATATAATTTTGTAGTAACAATGAGTATGAACAGAGTTTTTGCGAAGAACCCAATGTTAAAGTCTCATGTTTTCCCATGTTTTTGAAATTAATTTGTTTTAAGTGCATATATTTTTTTGTGAAATTGGTTTTCATTTACTAACATTTATATATAAAATAGTTAATGAACATGCACTTTAGTAAACTACAGTACAAGTATTTACTGATATATCATGTATTTTATATTTGTTGCAACTAATTACTAGATGTGTGATTGGCTAGTGATTATCCTATCTTGGAGAGAGGTGGGATATTTAAACCGTGCTGGTGTATTGTACTGTTGTATTCTGATGAAGTCTCTGTTTTAAGGGACGAAAGCCTTAAATACTTGGTGTTTTTTTAAAAAGGCAGGATTTTTTAAATCCTTGGATCATGCATTTTATTTGTTCATACCTTTTATAATATTCCAATTCTTACTGATTACTGAAACAATGCTTTTTTTCTATCTACAGACATATCAAGATAACATATGTCATAATTATTAATCAGAGCCTTATGTTCCTTATTTGTTGATCCAAAGGACAGTACCGGTTGGAAATCTGTGTTTCTACATTTCCTGATATCATCGGCCAATTTCAGCAAGCTGTGTTTTTACCCCCTTTTTAAAAACATTTCAGTAATAAACCTAATCTCCTGCTCAAATGTAAGGTTCATCAGTCATCATTCTAGATGCACGTATAAATTGACCTTTAAGAATTATTTTTCATAAATGTAGGATGGTTACTAAAATAATGCAAATAAGTATTGACAAAGGTGTTTCTTCTATAGACTTCACTATTAAACCTAAAATTGTGTATGTCCCACTTAATAGTAAGGTCCAAAAAATTGACCTCAAGGCCAACATCTCCTAAGGTAAACCTTAAAAATTCAGAACTATCATTCATATTATTTACCATTTCTTTAACATGGTCTACATTTCCCTCTAGGGCAAAAAACAAGTCATCTACGTCTTTTAACATAAAAAAAACTACTTTACACGTAGACAAAATAGATTTCAAAACTGTTTGTTCCCACCAACCAAGAACAATGTTGGCTAAAGCAGGGGCAGCTGCCGACCCCAATGCTACTCCCCTTTTGTTTCTTATAAACTTTTCTATTAAACAAAAAGTAATTATTGTAAAGTAAAAGATCCAAAAGTGCACAACAGACTTAAATGTCATCATCAGTAAACCGAGCCACTCAAATATTGTCTGACAATCAATCCCCGCGTCATGGGGTATAGTAGTAAAAAGTGAATTAATGTCGATCATGAACATCAATTTTTTTTGTAAAGTCAAAATTATAGTTCAGACTAAAAGATCTAAACCAAGTAAAAAAAAGTCCCAAGAGTACTTTATTAAAAAACTCCATTTGTTGGACTAAAGGGTTCAAAAGACGGTCAAGAACCAAAGAAATTCCTTCTGTAACAAAATAAGGAAAGGAAACTATAGGTCGGGGGGGAGGGGGGGGGGGTTGGGGTCCTTGTGAATTTTTGGAATTCCAAAATCTGTCTCCAACATTGGGTGGCCAATCACCATAAAATCATACATTTCCGAAGAAATGCTACCATCCATCAAAAGTTCATAGAGCTGTGCCCATACTTTTTTGCAACTCTCATGCACATTAAATAAATCAACAGGCAAATATTCTGGCGTATTACCCAACATTTGTTCTATGGCAGCAACATATTTAGCCTGTTCCATAATCACCAACCTCCCTCCCTTATCGGCCTTCATAAACCTTAAATGAGTAAACTGTTGAAGCTCTTTCAAAGCTATCTGCTGTGACATAGTAACATTGTAATAAAGTGAAAGAACTTTACTATTTTCAAACCTTCTAATTTCTTCTTCACAGCAATTTTCAAAAACTCTAATGGTATTAGAGTTGGACAGCAGGTTCTCGGCTTACAAAAAGTATGTTCCTTTAGAGTTGTATCAGAAAAACTATAGCCAAGATTAAGCTTATGACAAAACATCTTTAAATTAAGCAAAGTCAAATTCATCCTTTTGGAAGGAACAAAACCCAAACTCAAAACTGAAACATGTTCACTGGTTAACAAGCAGTCAAATTGTATATTTTACCAGAATGTCCCAATGGTGCACTGGTTGGGTTTACATGTTCCCCTTCTTTTTTGTTCTCCCAGATAGCTTCCGTGAAACACTCTCGCCCTGATCTTTCTGGCCTAAATCGTTCTATGGGTGAACTCCTAAAGGGGTCATTTCACCAATATTTGAATTTACTTCATCTGGTGGTACTAAAGGCAGCTCGCAAATATTTTCTTTTTCATTTTTAACAACAGGGTTTGCATCACCTACCAAAACGCCATCATGTCTACTCGAAATACTAGACATCTCAACGGCTCGGTTTATGATGATGACATTCATGTCT
Organism: Protopterus annectens; assembly: GCF_019279795.1. NCBI lineage: Eukaryota > Metazoa > Chordata > Ceratodontiformes > Protopteridae > Protopterus > Protopterus annectens. Next base: position 791,297,060 of record NC_056741.1, on the reverse strand, counting down.
GTTGTGTACTTTTAGATCTTTTGATTTACAATAATTATTTTTTGTTTAACAGAAAAGTTTATAAGCCACAAAAGGGAGTAGCTATGGGGCCAGCAACTGCCCCTGTTATGTTAACATTGTTCTTGGTGCGTGGGAGCAAACAGTTTTGAAATCTATTTTATCTGTGTGTATAGTAGTTTTTTGTTAGATACATAGATGACTTGTTTTTTGTCCTAGCTGGAAATGTAGACCATGTTCAAGAAATGATAAAAAATATGAATGATAGTTTTGAATTTTTAAGGTTCACCTTAGGAGATGTTTGCCTTGAGGTCAATTTTTTGGACTTTACTATTAAATAGGACATGCATAATTTTAAATTTAATAGTGAGTCACAGCTGTCAATAGTTATTTGCATTATTTCAGTAATCATCCTACAGCTCCAGAATCTAAGATTAAAAGTGTTCCAAAACAAAAATTTAGTTCAGTCCAATTCCCTTAGCTCTACTCATCCTTAAAAAGCTTGCTAGCAACATTTGCTAATAGACAGATACTGGTTGTTTTTTGAGCATTCTTGTGCCTCGGGTGTAGCCCTGCTAGGCTCGGGCTCACTTTGCTACCCCCACCCCCATTCCCACCCCCCATATCATTTCTTTTATACCTAACCATTGACACCCACTCTGCACCCAACTTCCACTTCCTGTTCTCCACACAAACCATAACTAACCCCTCCACTCTCCCACTCTAGACTTGCAAACTATTACTTCTCCTTCCATTACCCACATTACTCCTACCCCCCCCACTCAATCACCTAAGCAACACACACTCGCATACCTACCCGCAAAATAAACCTACTAACTTCCCAGTCACCAACTTCAGTACTCTAGCACTCAATACTCAACAATCATGCCTTTCTCTACTACCCTTTCTCTTGTACTACACCTCCATTACTCCTCCTTTACACTCTCACCTCATTTAATAACCAGTTATCTCCTATTCTCAAGGTTCCTACATGCTAGGGAGACCTCATTTCCTTATCATTCATTTGTTATTTTCGCATCTATCTTTTCTACTGAAACTCCTCTTCCTAACATCAAAATTCCCCCCACCTACACCACATTCCCTAAAAATAAAACAAAATATTTTATCTTTAACTTATACAAATATAACTGCCACTACTACCCTAATGTTCTTCTACTTGCAGGAGATATTCATACCAATCCAGGTCCCACTAAACACAACTCCACCTAGAAGTCCCACTAACATATACACCTCTGCTCCCCTCAAAACAAATTTTCCTTTACTCAAACACTAGCAGTATATTAAACAAGATTAGTGAACTTCATGCATCTCAAGCCACACCCCTGATGTTATCACCCTAACAGAAACTTGGCTAAAATCCCAACACCATTACAAAGACTTTCTCCCTTCTAGCTATAGTACACTGCACTTCGACCGTCAAAAGAAAAAGGGTGGTGGAGTTTCCATTGTTTACTCTAACCACCTTACTCTGACAACTCCTAATAAAACTATCCCACATCCTTTTCCCCTGCTGAAATACTGACAGACAACAGTGTACTTAACACCCATACCACCATCACAACAGTAGCAATATAAATTCCCCCGGGGATAACTTACCCTTGCTGGAAAACATACTCTCTTACTTCTCTCAACACATTCTTAACAAAACCATTAATCTTGGTAATGTCAATATTAATTGGTTAACTCTCTGTACCCCAAATACTTCCTTAAACATTAACTTGTACGGCTTTACTCAACTTATCACTGATGCCACTCATACCAACAACTCTCATACACACAGCACCCTTATCAACTGGATTCTCCCATCCCTCTAAATATCACAATCCTGAAACCCTTCCCAACACACTAAACAATCACTCCCCAATAAAAGTACTTGGATATAGCCCCCACTTTACTAAACAGCATAGATTTGTCACATACTGCAAGCTTACTAACTTCCACCCAGATACCTTTAAATCTCTTCCCTCTAAAGTAAACTGGAATTTCCTTACCCAACTCCCCCTAGACGATGCTGTCCTGTCTTTCAATCCCACCTTTCTCAGTATTCTTCACTTATTTGCCCCACTTCACACAGTCTATATTAAATCTAACACATCTCCATGGCTATCACATTCCACCCGCATCCTAATAAAAAATAGAGAAAGAGCATGGAAGACATGGACCAAAACAAAGCTCCCCGCAGACTTGCTAAAATACGAAGAACTTAGAAATTAGACGAAAAAGCATATTAAAATAAAGGTACGAGAGACTTCTACTATAATCCACCCTCAGCCTTGAACTCTAACCTCAAAAAACACATATTACATTGACTCTATATCCAAACTATTTAACCCCAGTGCTAACTCGTCCACCTTTAATATTTCAAACCACACACCATCAAATTCCACTATACTCTCATCAAATTCTTTTTCCCTCAAACCTGTACCCACTAGCTACATCAAACCTTACTTTCTAAACTCAATCCTTGCTCAGCTTCTACAGACATTCCTTCAATTTTCCTTCAATTAAGCTGCTGACTTTCTTGCTCTCCCTGTATTTATCTTAATCAACCGCTCCATTTCAGAGTTAAAGCCCCTTCCATACGGAAACAATTTTTCATTCTACCAATACATAAAGGAAGCAACTCCTCAGACATTACTAAATTTTAGACCAAATGCCATCCTCTCTCCTAAGTTCTAGAAAAATGCATACATAAACAAGTTATGCATTACCTACTCTCTGAAAATCTGCTCACACCTACTCAACATGGCTTTAGAGCAAAGCATAGAACTACTACTGCCTACTATCATTCCTTAATACTATATCCCTTGCCAGACATAAACCCGTCTCCTGCCTATTCTTAGAAATCTCTAAAGCTTTCAATACAGTCTCTCACCCTCTCTTTCTGCACAAACTAACCAACCTTAACTTCTCCCCTACTACTGTTACATGGTTTTCCAGCTATCTCACTGACAGATTTCAAGCAGTGAAGTGGCAATCTGCACTCTCCCTCCTTTCCCAGTTAAACTGTGTGCCCCCCTCAGGGATCCATCCTTGGTCCACTACTTTTCAATATCTTCATTAATAATCTTTATTCTTCCTGTCTTCAGTCATCACTGGTCCAATACGCTGATGACTACTGTCATCACTATTACTGACTCTCCCTCCGAACTCATCTCTACAACACAGACTTCCTTTAACTCAGTAGAAAACTGGCTCTCTGATAACCAGCTTATCCTTAACCCCCCCCCCCCAAAAAAAAAAACTAAGCTACTGCTTTTTCTTCCTAAAAACTACAACCACATTAAATCCACTTCCACAATCCTGTCCCTCAATAGCACACACATCGAGGTGGAAAATAGCACTAAACTCCTTGATGTCATCATTGACGGCCAACTTAAATTTGATCTACACATTAACTGTATCAAGAAAACTAATCAGAAACCTCTACAGCAACAAAAAGTTTCTCACCAGTGAAGCTAAAGTAACTCTCTCTTTTGCCTACATCCTACCCAGTCTACTACATGGCTCTCAAATTCTTACTTGCCTCAACTCCATACTCCTTGCCAAACTTTAATCTACGTACAACAAGACAGCCAAATTTGCAGCCCATCAAACTTACAAGTCACATCACTGTCACTCACTCAAACACCTTAACTGGCTTGAACTACCTCATCAGCTTCTTCTCCCTCAACTCCACGTTATCCACTCCACCTTTTATCAGCCTTCTTACTGTCCTACCCTATCATCCATCATCTCCCACTATTCACCTGCTAGATCCCTCTGGAGCTCTAACCTAGATCTGCTACAAATCTACAAACCTAAAACTAAGAAAGGATGCAGTCTCTATAACGATAATCCATCTATAAATTCCCATTAGAGATCAGGTCACTCAAGCAACTTAGTCAATTCAAGCTAGCCACTAAAGAATATCTGTTAAGCCAATGGACCTGCCTCTATACCCACCCCCCTTAAACAGCTTATCAACCTGTAACTGCACACCTCTATCTGCTCCCAACTTATATAACTTTCTCTAACTCTCTAGACCTTGTCTCACATAAACTTCTCTATCCTAAGCACATTACATTTCTTATCTGCATAATTAAGATTTTGCATCTGGTGACAAAGCTATTGTTGGTCGTTCTGAATGATGTAGGATTTTAAATCAGACATACCTAATGATTAGTTTACTGTAGTAAATCCTTGTTTTTCATGTGCATGTTGCTTTGAATATTTTCTGTAATCCAGTTGTTTGTTTACTTATTTTTGTAAATGATAATCTGTAGAACATGTGGATCTTTTCTCCCCGGGCCTCCGCTGAAAAAGGGCTACTTAGCTCAGTCAGACAAACCTGGTCAACAAATGTAAAATAAACACATTTATGAAAAATAATATTCCTAAATGTCAATTTATACATGCATCTAGAATGACGACTGATGACCTTACATTTGAACAGATCATCAGGTTTATTACTGAAATGTTTTTAGAAAGGGGGTACAAACACAGTTTGTTGCTGAAATTGGCTGATGATATCAGGAAATGTAGAAACATAGATTTCCAAACTATACTGTCCTTTGGATGAACAAATAAGGAACACAAGGGTCTGATTACTAATTATGGCATATTGTGTTGTCTTGATATGTCTATAGATAGAAAAAGAATTGTTTCAGTAATCAATAAGAACTGGAAAGTTATAAAAGGTAATTCAGATCTAACAACTGTTATAGGCGATAGACCCAAATTTATTTACAAAAACACTTTTAATCTGAAAAGGAGTTTGCAAACGGAGACTTATTGTGACCTTCCATTACTTAATAGTGGGAAGAACAAGGGGATGTACAAGTGTGGTTTTTGTACCACATGTAGATACATTTTAGAAGGCCCTTTTGTAGAGTTACCTCACATGAATAGAACTGTTCCTATTGCTGGAGTTTACAATTGCAATACCCAGGGGATAGTGTATATAGCAGTTTGCTACATAAAATTCACTACAGAAAGAACAATGTCCACAAGGTGTTTAAATAAAAGAATTAAGGAACACCTTTATTCTATTACGACAAAAAAAGTACAGTTTTGTACCTACCATAAATGTAGATGTTCGAAGATCCACATTGCTGCAGTCCTTACACTTGGGTAGTCCGCTGTCCACGGTCGGCCCGAATATCAAAGTATAAGGCTGACGTCGGTCAGGGCGCATTTAACTGACGTCAGGACGTCAGGGTACAAATGCGCATGACCGACGTCATATCCTCAGTCTTTTCTTGCCCCAGATGTCAGAAGACCTTAAAAATAAAGGTCAAAACCAAAAGACAGCAAACAAATAACCAACCACCCTTGCTCTAACCATATGTACAATATATACAATACACACAATATGTACAACCCAACCCACACAACCACCTCCAACTACAGAGGGGAAGGAGGGAGGGTAAATTGGACTGCAGCAATGTGGATCTTCGAACATCTACATTTATGGTAGGTACAAAACTGTACTATGTTCTTCATCTCACATTGCTGCAGTCCTTACACTTGGGTAGAATCCCAAAGCAGAGGTAAGGGAGGACGGCTAACTATAAGGGAGCAGGAGCTGCCAAAATGCCCTGCAAAACCGCAGTGGCAAAACCAGCCCTGGACTTAGAGTAAAGTGGCAGGTGATAATGCCTAGAGAAAGTATGCACAGAACTCCAAGTAGCTGCCTCCAAAATATCCTTGGTTGCCACTCCCCCCAAAAAAAGCTGTTGAAGTGGCAGTAGCCCTAGTGGAATGAGGCCTAATCCCAGCTGGAACCTCATTGCCATGATGGGAATAACAGAAAGCAATGCAAAACCCAATCCACTTAGAAATAGTTTGTTTTGACACAGGCTTGCCCTGAGAACTTAAAGCAAAAGAAACAAACTGCTGAGACTGCCTGAACCCTTTAGTTCTGTCCAAATAATAACGCAACTGCCTGTGTACATCCAAAGTGTGCAAAATCTTTTCACCCTTATTTTGGGGATTTGCATAAAAAGTAGGCAAATGAATAGTCTGGTTTAAAGCCACACTAGAAACCACCTTAGGCATAAAGGAAGGATTAGTACGTAATGATACCCTATCCTTATGGAAAATCAAGAAAGGCTCAACTGCCATAAGGGCCTGTAATTCAGAAACCCTTCTTGCAGAGGTAATGGCCAACAAAAAAGCAGTCTTCCATGATAAATATTTCAACTCAGCAGTAGCTGCAGGCTCAAAAGGTTGTAGAGTGAGTTTCTCCAACACAAAATTGAGATCCCAAGCAGGAGTAGGAGCTCTTCGTGGGGGTCTGATATTCTTTGCCCCTCTAAGAAATTGCTTGAACAAAGGATGAGAAAACAATGGCGGGTCGCAATCATAGTGAGCTGAAATTGCTGCAGCATGAACTTTAATAGAAGAGAAAGACAAACCTTTGTCTAGTAACTCAGTAAGATATTGAAGAGCCACACACAAATTAGGCTCAGAAACATCAAAATCTTTTGCTGCACTCCAAAATAAAAATCTCTTCCATTTATCAGCGTACACTTTCCTTGTACTAGGCCTTCTAGCTTCCAAAATAACATTCAAAACTTGCTGAGGAAGTGGAGGCCCATTATGGTTCAAAACAGAATATGCCAGGCTGTTAGGTGCAGAGAGTGAAGCTTGACATTGAGCAAATGGCTGTCCTCCTGTGACAACAGGTGTGGAATCGAAGGCAAAGGCCATGGAGGCTTCCGTACTAGACTCCTTAGTAATGGGTACCAGTGCTGTCGAGGCCAATCTGGAGCTATTAAAATCATCCTTGGCTTGTCCTGTCTGACCTTCAGAAGTACCTTTGGGAGGAGAGGCAGAGGTGGAAAGGCATACACATGAAGATTTCTCCAATTGTAAGAAAGAGCATCCACTCTCCAAGCTGTGGGATGAAACCTTTTCGTGCAAAACTTTGGCAGCTGATGGTTTAGTGGAGAAGCGAACAGATCTATGTCTGGAGTTCCCCATGACACTGTCAATTTCTGAAATACATGAGGATCCATAATTCGTCTGCTCAACACATCTGCTAAGGAGTTCTGTGCTCCTGGCAGAAACCTTGCCTGAAGATTGAGCTGTAAACTGAGAGCAGTCTCCCACAAAATCATTGCTTGCCTGCATAGAGGATAAGAATGCGTCCCCCCTTGCTTGTTGATGTACCACATGACAGTTGTGTTGTCTGTTAGAATCAACACCTGTCCTGGAAGAAGGAATTCCTTGAAAGCTATTAATGCAAACTGGACTGCTAACATCTCCTTCATGTTGATATGTAGATGTTGTAGTCTGACAGGCCACTTGTTTTGTATCCACTTTCCATTTAGATGAGCTCCCCAAGCTTTGTCTGAGGCATCTGTCGTTAAAATCTGACTTGCCTCTGGCCGGGTCACAGAGAGTCCCTTGTTTAGGTGACATTCCTGAGCCCACCACAAAAATTCCTTCTGAATGCAAGGTATTATTTGAATGACAGTGTCCAGATCCTGGCAGTGCTGTGTCCATACATTTTGAGATACCATTGTAGCTTCCTCATATGCAGTTTGGCATTGGGAAGCACCAGAATACAAGATGCCATGAACCCTAAGGCTTGAAGGACTGTCCTTGCAGTCAGCCCGGACTGATGAGATAGTTGATGGAAGTAAAGGGATAGACTCTTTTGTTTGTCCGGGGTTAAAAAGGCCATCTGGGCTGCTGTATTCAGTCTCACACCCAGAAAGCACATGTCTTGAGAGGGTACTAGACTGGACTTTATTTCGTTCACAGAATACCCTAGGCATCTTAGCACTGCTATCACATATTCCAAATGATGAAGAAGCTCTTCCCTTCCTGGAGCCAGAATTAGGCAGTCGTCCAAATAAGGATAGATCTGTATTCCTTTTAGTCTGAAGAAAGCTATCACTGGAGCCAGAACTTTCGTGAACACTCTGGGCGCAGTAGATAAGCCAAAGGGCAATGCAGAGAACTGATAGTGAGAAGTCCCAGCCCGAAAACGCAGATACTTTCTGCAACTGAGTCTGATAGGAACATGAAGGTAAGCCTCCTTGAGATCCAAAGGTACCATCCAATGATCTTTGCCCAGCAGAGGTAAAAGCTGCTGCAACGTCAACATTTTCAACTTGGGAATGTCCAGATAAGTGTTGAGGATAGATAAATCCAAAATTGGTCTCCACGTGTTCCCCTTCTTTGGTACTAGGAACAGGCGAGAATAGAATCCTAGGCCCACTTCTGGCAGAGGGACCGGCTGTATGGCCCCTAGTTGGAGCAACAGAGAAACTTGTTTGTGAGCCTCTATTCTTTGTTGAGGAGGAACGTCTGGCATACCTTTGAAAGGAGGCAAGGTATGGAAATAAAACCTGTAGCCGTGGTGTATGATATCCAATACCCATCTGTCCTGGGTAATTAAACTCCAATTTTCTTTGAAAAGTGCCAACCTTCCTCCCAAAGGTGCTGCCAGACGAGCAGGCTCTGGCAGCTGAAAAGGTAGGTCATTGGGTCTGCTTACGAAAGGACTGACCCCTGCCCTCACCCGAAGCCTGTGCAAGAGAACTCCCTGTTCTAGGCCTGAAAGAGCCCTGAGCTCTGCCCTTACCACGTCTAGATCTACCCCTAGACTGGGAATCATAAGAAGGATACGTCCACCCTTAGTAGGCCAATTTCTACTAAACTTTGGAGGCTGGACCTGCAAGAAATCTTTAACAGTCTGCATAGACTTAGCCTTGTCTTCCATTTTCTTTAAGACTGTCTCAACAGGAGGACCAAACAACACGTCAGATTGTAAAGGAGCATCTAAAATCCTTGTTTTAACATGTTCAGACAAATTCTGATCCCTCAGCCAGGCGTGCCTGCGAAGAACAGTCCCAGTGGCAGCCACCCTAGACGAGGCCTGTACAGCATCAAAACCACATTGCAAAGAATGCTTACCCACCTGTTCAGAAACATGTACTAAATCTTGCAACTCTTTACAATCAATACCAACTGCCAGAGCATCAACCTTAGACTTCAATTGTGAAAGGAGATAGTTTTGGTATTTCAACATGTGAAACTGGCAATTCAGAGCCCTCCTAGCAAGAGTGGAAGAAGTATAAACTTTCTTTCCCCATCTATCCAAGGCCCTAGCCTCCTTGTCTGTAGGAACCGGATTCTTAACAACAGAAGCCTTAACACCCTTAGGCCCCTGGCTAACAGTTTCTGGGTCTGCCCTAGGACTCTTAAAAGATACTTATGAACTTCAGGCACCCTGTAATACCTATCCGGCTTAACAGGAGCAGGAGGCAAAGAATCAGGATTAAGAGAAGCCTCTGTAAAAACATCTTCCACTACATCCAAAACAGGAGGTATAGCCAAAGGCCTATGCTGGGGTAAAAACAGAAATTCCCTAAGCCGTTTCCTGGAATCAGAGAAGTCCTGACCCTCCCACTTAAAATGCTCCCTCATGGAATGAAGAGTTTCTGAAAAAGAAAAATCCTCAGGAGGAGTAGCAGAAGGAGTAGAATCATCCACATCAGAATCAGAATAAGGAGAGTACTCCTGCAAGTCTTCAGCCGAAGACTCTGAAACATCTGAAGCTTGCTCAAGACCCCCAGCTCAGGCTCCACCCTAGGTCTCTTAGCAGGAGGGGGCATAGAACCCCTAATCAAAGTAATCAAATCTTCTGCCATTTTAAGCATATGCTTCTTGGGCATAGTACCTGAAGAGCTAGGGGTAACACCAACTGAAGCTAAACCTGGCCTGCCCCTGGGAGAAGCCTTAGAAACAGAAGGAGAGGGCCTAGCCACCTTAGGAAGGGAGGGGAGTATAGTAACCTGAGAAGCCCCCTCAGCCTGACTTGCCTCCTGAGAGGCCACATCTTGCAATAATAAGGTCTCACTCTGGGAACACAAAGAAATCTCTGGTGGTGCCACCGGCTCCACCGACACATCTAAAGAACCGGCGTCCGGTACAGACGGCTCTTCTAGCCTAGGCTTAACTGCCTTGTCCTTGCGCTTCTTCGAGGAAGCGGGCGTCGGAGCATCCGACGGCATTTTATAATTACACCGCTTCCCAAAGACTAACCTTGCACAATCCAACCTTCTCTTTATAGTGCGTTTATTAAATCTAGCACAAGAGCGACAGCCAACAACGTCGTGCTCAGGCCCTAAGCAAGGAATACACAAAGTATGATAATCTCTATGCGGTATCTGTTTCCCACAAGAAACGCAATTATTAACTTTTTCTGACATCCGGTAAATGACTGAGGCAAGAAAAAACTAAAATATTCCCCAACGGGGTACTTAGCCAACTTTGAACTCGGTCTGAAACTTCTAAATCGAAAAATCTCAGAACGCCAACCGGCACTTGCAATGCTGCTTCTGCATCGGACCATGCGGCAAAAAAGACTGAGGATATGACGCCGGTCATGCGCATTTGTACCCTGACGTCAGTTAAATGCGCCCTGACCGACGTCAGCCTTATACTTTGATATTCGGGCCGACCGTGGACAGCGGACTACCCAAGTGTAAGGACTGCAGCAATGTGAGATGAAGAACATCTGCAATGATGCACTAATTAAACACACCCTTAAAATGTTCAGAGTATAAGAAATGTTTGCTTTCTTTTCTAGAACAAGTGCCTAGGAACATTAGGGGAGGGTTTTACACAGAGTAGAGCAGAGGGAAACTATTTGGCAAGACTAGGGGCGGACAAGCCACCAGGAATGCATGATTCTATTATCAAGTGTTTACAAAAAACAGAAGGTTAAAAATACATTAGTTACTTACACAAATGTTCATTTTGCTTTATGACTTGCTTTTACTGGATGTTTAAATGTTATGGGTTTTTTAGAATTTAACTAGTAGTTTTTGGATACACTTACTGATTAATTGTTTAATAGGGTTCAGTTAAACTTGATTATGTTTTGCAATGGTAACTGATTAACTGTTTGTATAAAAGGTTCAGTTTACTAATGAATTTTATTCTGAAGAAGTGTCTTTGGGGGCGAAAGAGACAAAGTTGTTTTATTCGCTAAAGATGTGTGTTTTGGTATTCCTGGTGGTCCTAGTTCTTACCTGTTCAGCGGATTTTATCAGTTTGGGCATTCTTTTTCATTTACTTGCTTTCTCTTAAAACTTGTTACTAAATCTAAGGTCCTTAATCCAGTCATTCCCCCATGCAAGTATTGCAAAAAGCACATTAATTTTTCTTTTGTCATGCTTTTTTAATCAGGCTTTTTTTTTTTTTTTTTTTACATTGCAGTGTCTACAGTTCTTAAAACTGAACAAGAAGGGAAAAAAGGAGAAAAAAATAACAGCAGCAGCTATTTACAATCCCCATTACAAATAAATAACTGAGAAAATTTTATAGCATGCAAAGAAAACCATAAACCCCAAAATAGTACTATTAAGAAGTTTTCTTTACTTATAGTTAACTTTTTCCACTCTTCCCCTCCCCAAAACATTTTTATGAACATTAATGACTTGAAGTAGGGGTATATAATTTAGAGTCCTCCACAAGTCCAACAAATTCTGAAAAAGTCTAATATTTCCAGATTTTCTTGTTCTGTCAGATTTCACAAATATAATTATTGCATTGTAATACCAAATAAAGTTACTGGTTTTATTATTGTTCATCTCCATCTCCCAAATCCGGTCTTTACTTCATTTCCAACATACTCTCAATTTTCCTAGTCAACTCTTGTGCTCCCTTTCTTCTCTCAAACATTTCCACTGAAACAGTGGAAAAGGTCTCACAAGCACAGTCTCCCTGTGGTCTTTATTACCAGAACAAGCAGCAGAATCTCCCTCATGTTTCATAGCTCACTTTTTGTTGGACAAACTTTCATATTTCATCCTTAGCATGTACTTCAACAAAAAATGGTTTTGTCCCTTCAGGGAAGAATAACTTGAAGACAGCTGGGTACAAGCAGTTTGAATCTCACACATGCATCTTGACATTCCTTGAATAGTGGAATGAATTTACTCCTCTTCTGCCTGGTGTACGAGTAATCATTCTCCACAAACACTCTGTCTCCACTTTTAGAATTTTGTCCTTCTGCCACAGTTTTGCCAGAATAAAATCTTCCTGCTGGTAGGATTACATCTTTATTATTAAAGGTCTAGGTTGTCTTCTCATAGCCAGGTTTGGAGCATACACACAATGGCCCCTTTCAACTAAACTCCTGCTGTGAAAAAACAGTCCAGTTGCTTACTTGTGCTTTCATAAAATAAATGCAGTCTGTTCCTTTCAGCTTCTCTGGTATAGCTGAAAATCTCAGCTTTCCTATGTGCTCTGTCCTCTATTTTTTGAAACCTCTTCCTTAGCAGTCTTGTATTCAACCAGCCTTTTCTTCATATCAACCTCCGTTTTTTGTAGCTTTATCAGCTCATTTGAATGTCTGTTTAAAGCTTCTTCCATTTTTGCCAGCCTGTTTGTGTTTGAGTTGATATACTCCATCAGTGCTTGGTTTACTTTAACCAGGTCTGTGTTCAGTTTCCTTATATCTTTCTGTAGGTTACTGGAAGTCATGTCTGGAGGTTGCATTGCTTTTTTGCTGAACAGCTGTAGAACTTTCCCCAGTCAGTGTTTCTTCCTCACTTTTGTAGCTAATTTTTTCTCCACATGCCCTGTATTTCTTTTTTCCTGGCATCCGGGCAGTACACTTACTAACCAGTTACTGAAATTTACCCATAAACACACAAGTCTACTGGTCTTCTCTGTTGAGCTTCTGTTTTCACACTGGGAAAGCTAAAGTTAAGCTGTTACTCAATGTGCAGCCATCTTGGAAGTCTATACAAGCATTTTACTGAGAATTTACAGACAAAAGAGTGGAATATAAGACAGGAGTAATAAGAAATGCATTAGAGAGGGATGTTAGAGGGGATGAGCAAATTAAGTGTTACTAAAGGAGCAGCGATGCAATACTAATTTGGTTGTGCTGATCAGAAATAGGTGTAGTAGTTAACTTCTATAATAAAGTGAAGTATCAGATGGGGATAAGTAGGTTAAGTGATTTAGTGCTTTAATGGGAGATATAAGAAGGTGAATGAAAAACAGCAGACCACAAAATGAAGAACTCCACTTTAATAAAAGTTTAGCGCTTTCGTCAGAACTGTTTCCAACGAACACCAACATACAACAGTGAAATGTTTAAACAGGTACATCACAGTCACATGATACTAAAACCACTCGCATCTGTACAATTTAAAAATACAGTCTTCCAAAAAAAGGCATGTTTTTACATAGTTCAAAACCTTGCTTGTTACCAAAAACACTTTGATAAAATATGCATAAAAACACATGCATATTGTATGAACAAAAATAGCAGCATTGTTATAGCTAAAAAAAAGCTCATAAACACAAATCTAAAAAAAAAAAAACATATTCAGCCTTTAGTTTCAAAACACTGCTGATCGAAGCAGACTCATTTAGCCCAGGGGGCTCCAGTGCATTACTCCCGAGTTGGCAAATCAACTCTCTATATTCCAGGAGCAATTCATGAGATCCACCCCTTGATCGAAGCCCACCTTTTCTATACAACTGTATTTAAAAGAATGTGTGCAATTTTTTCTCACGTTTTGCAAGAGCATTTCTTTCATCATTCTTGTTTTCATATTGGTGCTGACAAGATACTATTTTTAAATTTATTCTTGGTCTTACCAATGTAAAATGACAAACACTGTTGACACTCAGCAAGATACACAACGTTATTGCTCTAGCAGTTCAACATCTGATGAAATCTGAGAACTCCACATCTGGCTATACAAATTTCTTCACCTTCGTTTACATACCTTCACTGATTATAATGTCCACATTTAGACACGTGTCAAGGGTGACTTTTTTTCTTTTGCCTTTCAGGTAGATTTGTGTTTATGAGCTTTTTTTGCTACCACAATGCTATTTTTGTTCATAAAGTATGCATGCATTTTTATACACATTTTATCAAAGTGTTTTTTGTAACAAGCAAGGTTTTGAACTATGTAAAAACATGCCTTTTTGTGGAATACTGCATTTTTAAATTGTACAGATGGGCGTGGTTTTAGTATCATATGACTGTGATGTACCTATTTAAACATTTAACTGTTGTATGTCGGTCTTCTGAAGAAGTTGGAAACAGTTCTGACGAAAGCGCTGAACTAAGTGGAGTTCTGCAGTTCATGGTCCGCTCTGTTTTACTGTTTATCAGTGTATTTTGTGCTTTTGTGATTTTCAAGGAGAATGAAAGATGTGAAGGGAAGCCATGTCCCACATGAGGAGAACGGACAAAGCCAGGATGCAGAAAGGAAGACTTCTAGAAATTGAAAAGATGAAGGTGTGATACAAACCTGATTTACATAGGAATTTTATTCCAAGTTCGAGCTACATTACTGGAAGAGAGAATTTCCCCAGTGGCCCTTTGTGGTTTTTAGATGGGAAGATGTTTATAAATTTGACTGAAGGGAACAGTTTGGTAGACAGTACTGGAGTATGGGATTACTTGCTGGGCAGGCAACTGGGTTAAGATAAGCTGGGTATAAGACATGTGGTAACATTTTGATCTAGTTAAGTGTCTTTAGTGGTAAACAGTGGTGGGTCTGGTAAGTTTTTTTTTTTTTTTTTTTTTCAAGCAAATATGACAATTTTGTTGTAGCATTGCTCAAGTTTAGAAATAAATGAGGCTTATCATGACACCATATAGGAAAGAGGGTAAGTAGTAAGTGATAACTAGAGAATTACCTTGGGAGAACTGGTAAAGAATTTCTTTACTGTAATGAAAGGTGTCTAGTTTTTGATGGGTTTTCTTGATTCTGCTGTGGATAAGTAAATCAAATTTAAGATTGCCATCAACTGTCATGCCAAACAGTTTTGCTTGAGAGATAACTTCTATCATGGTGTTGCTTAAGGAAGAAGTTTTAAAGTTTTTTTTTTTACCACAACAATGGGACTTTGGGGAAAAAAAGAGAAGCAACATTTTTTGAGACTTAGTAGCAGGAGATTATCCTATAGCCAACTGTGTGGAACTAGTATATTTCCTTGTGAAACTTGCTTGTTAGGGCTGCAAGGGCTTAGTATTGTCAGTGGTAAAATTCTGTGTTAACCATCAATCATTCATCCTTTAATCAATCACACCCATCAAGTTTATGCTAATCAGTTAATTCATGCTTAATATGGACCATTTTTTCATAAGTATGTACTAGGCTAATGACCTTGATAAGGTTTAAAAGGCTAGCCACACAATCCAGCTCAATTGTGTCCCCTTGTAATGTGGTTATTTAAATGGAAGGGGGTGTTAGGAGGTTGCTAAAAAGTTAAGTGGGGCATATGTTAATTAGGTAATGTTTACTATCAACCTCCATCTGTAGGAGACATGAAGTTCAGGCTGGGGATGAATTTACGATTTCCCATCCAATGATCAAAGTTACATTTTAATAGGGTTAGGGATGGACTCTGCTTCACATGGATGGGAAGCCTACTCCAGAGCATAGGGATCCTTTGAGACGCATCTCTGTCTCGCTAGCATGTTCTGCTTATGTCACAAGAAAAGTTCAAATCCCTATATCAAGCATTTATGATACTGCTCACTTTACACTTGTGCAAAAGCTCAAATCAAGGCTGGATCTAAAGCTGACTTATATGCCAAGCACAGAAACAGTACGCTAAACAGTGGGTATATAGGATAACGTGTTAATACCCTGAATTCTCTTGGTAAGGAACTTATGTGGGCATTCCGAATACTGTATATGCCTACTCAGGTATATGCCGAAGAAGCACTGTAGTCAATGATGTGTGTGATAAGGGCCAGGTAGAGTGGTACTATAATTTCCTTGGACCTGGATTTTATATCTTTACTTATAAGCTGGGCAACACAGAATGATTTTCTTGCTACCTTGTCTATGTGTTGGTCAAAAGAGGGTTGGGAGGGTGGCCTAATGGTTAAGGTGTTTGCCTTACAAACCCAAGGTACAGGGTTTGAGTCTCACAAGGGATAATTGGCTAGGCTTAAAATGGCTCGCATGGGCAGTTAGCTTAGAACTAATCTATGAACCTATGAAATTACTGTCTGCTTATGTTCCCAGATTTCTAAGTACTGGGCCAATTCAATAGAGTCATTTGCCTGGGTGGATGCTTTCCCAAAAGGCACTATAATGCCATTCTTGGCATTGAGCTTTAATCCATGATTTTGACACCAGTCGTCTGCCTCCATTAGACCCTCCTGCAGGATGTTAGTATCATGGGTTAACTTTATATTAGCTCTAAGTCTCAGTATCAAGGGTCGACTTTATATTAGCTCTCAGTTTATGAACTTGGTGAGTCAGAAGCCCTGGACATTACCCTTGACCTCTTAGAAGTAGAAAAACAGCAGTGGGCCCAGCATTGAGTTCAGTATTACTCTGCTGATGACCAGCCTCTTAGTGGAGGTGGTCTCATCAATCCTGACTTCTAGCATCCTATCTGCGATTTAGCTGGTAATCCAGAAAGTTATGCAGAGATTTATACCTAGTTCAGTGAGACTGTCCACAATACCTCAGTGGGGCACTGTAGTGAATGCCTTTGACAGGTCTAGGTAGGTGGTATGCACCATTTCCCCATCATCCGTTGCCTTCTCAAAGAAGTCTACCAAGTTATATAAGCATCATCTTCCTTTGACAAAAACATTTTGGAATGGGTCCAGAGTCTGTTGGTTGCCAACCTCTTAGTTGATTATTTCCATGATAATTCACTCCATGGCTTTGTATATCAGAACAGTCAGACTAAAGGGTCTGTAGTTTCCAGAGCTGGGTCCAGGGCTGGGTGATGGTCTACCCTTGTGAAGTGGGATAACCAATGACACCTGCCATTTTGCTTGGTGGAAGGCTTGTTTTCAGGCTGAAGTTGAAAAGTGACTCAAGTGGTCCTGATAGGTCATGATTCAGGCTATTTAGGAAGCAACCTGGGAAATTATCGGGCCCCATTGTGTTTTCAGCCTTACTGGGCACAGCTATGACCTGCTCCCTGCTGATAGTTGATGGTGTTATGCTGCTATAGATTTCACAGGTGGCAGGGGGTGCGGTGAAGTTTGAGCCGAATTTGTCGGCCAGCAGATCCTCTATGCCATGCTACTCGGTGATGGTAGCTAGATTAATAAAATGCTGCTGACAGTATGTGTGTAACTTGAGTGGCTGCCAAGGTATTATAAATCGTTTACAAAATATTACAAATGTAATAGTTACTGTGTTTACTGTGACTTATAAAATTCGATTTAAGACCTAGAACCTAAAGAATACTACCACTATAAAAATAGTTTGCGGTGAAGAGTTTGCCATTCATACTATTTTCACAATCCTTATGGTTCCAGAGATATGAACATTTGTTTGAAATGAGGACAATTTGATTCTGTGAAAAGGCTTAGGCTCTGCTCACTGGAAGTTACAGTGCAAACTTGAGTCACTCCCCTAAATTGGTGAGAACCAGGTCCAGTATGTTTGAACCTTTGCATGCAAGTGCAAACGAACTTGTCATGATGACTTGTGTTAATAAAGTCCATGAAACGTCCCTGCAAGTTGGAGGCAGTGCATGTTCCCAGTCTGTAGAAGAGTTGTTAAAGTCTCCCATGAATGGAGTGTTTGGTTGGCTGGAGAGTGCCTCCAGAAGATCTAGATAAGTGTTGTCAGATTCTTCTGATAGAGATGGTGGCCTACAGTTTGCTAAGATTATTTATTTTATTTAACATTTGTTTACCAGGTAAGTCCACCTTGGAACAAGCAAATTTTCAGTGGAGGCCCAGGGAGAAATGCTCCAGACGCATGTCTTTGCAACGTGGGAGGAAACCCACATGCAATATGGTAAGGGACTATCTAAAGTAATCTGCATGTGGATGAACTCCAGGGTTTCATGCTGCTGAAACAACCTTCAGGTATACTTATTGCTAATGAAGACGGAGACGCCTCCACGTTTAGTCCTTGTCTATGCAGCTGATGGTCTAAATGTGTGAAAGCTTTGCACTGCCAGAATACTTTCTGTGACTTTAAACCATATCTCTGTAACACCACAGAAGTCTATATTTTCCAGAGTGAGGAGGGCTTGTACTGTGTGGAGTTTCATTTTAAAGCTACTAGCACTGAGCAGTAAAACCTTTAGGTTCCTTTGGGTTTATTTTGCTATGCTGGCAGGTTTGTCACTTTGGCATTACCTAAAATGGTTCTAAGGGGGTGGATAAAGTTTAAGCCAAAATTCAAAAGTGTATTAATCTACTTCAAGTCAGACTGTTTTCATGTGAGCTTAGCAGCAACACAGCTCCAGTACCACCACTATTTACCTTCCTATGCTGCTGCTGTTGATGTAGGAATTGTGATCTGCACTACCGGAGTGACATTTATATCTCACTCATAGAAAATCTGTTACTGAACATGGAAGCACTGGAATACTCTAAACAGCACACACAGGCAGACATGGGTGTCCAGTTCAGTTAGTAATTTAAACTACTGTGCGACTACAATAGTGGGCAGAATTAACATTTAACTACATATTTGCACAAGAATAATGCCAGATAAAGTCACGTATACTGTCTGTGCAATTCACCTATGTAAATGTTGATGTCCCGAGAATTTACAGTAGTGTGTCCTTCACCTAGCACAACAGCCATGCAACGCATCCCAAACAACTATCTAGTGAACAGTAAGTTACCCTAATTAGATGCAAATCTCCACTCCCACCATCATCAAAACAGTGGTAACAATGAACAAGATAGGACAGATGTCAGGTTTCTAAAGGAATCAGACTGAAGAGTGAACAGTTAATGCATACAACCAACTTTCATAGTTCATCTCTATGTAATGCCTACCTGCAATACAGTACTACAGTAGTTGGATTGTTTTGACTCACAGCATTTCCTTCTGCAGTTAGGTTTCCAGCTGGGGTGCCTTCGGTGTTTGCACTTCCATGGTCTCCACATGTACATGCTTTTGCTGGAGTTTCTGGCTGCTTCCATCATCCACAGACTTGCAAACAGACGAACAGGCGATGCTACAAAATGTCCCTAGATGTGCGTACTTTGTGTGCGCGTATGCAGGTTTGTGCCCTTGAAGTGGACTGGCACTGTATACAGAATTATTTCTATCTTACACTAAGCAACTTCCCAGGCCAGGTACAAACCATTTCCCAAGACAGACTTTTGTTACCTGCAAGAATGAACGGGATAAAAGACAGTACAGAAAATGGATGGATGTTTCCTACTGTGGACTCCAGTCAAACAGCCCTCCAAATTGCCCAAGACCTCATCTCTTGCTGCAGGCATGCAGCAAGTCTCAAAATTTTGCCACTCTTACAATTTGGTTTTCAATCCCTGTCATCCTCGGTAAAGTGCTGTGTTTGCATGACTGAACAGCACAAACTGTTTATGCAGCCACCAAAGTATCTCCTAAGATCTTCATCTGTACCATCTATAATGTCTCAGGGAAAAGCATGTGGATGACAACTGCCACATGTTCATGCTGGCTACTCAAAAGGTGGGAAAGTTATTAGATTTCTATATGCCCAAGAAAACTGAAGCATGACAGACTGAAAAGATCAACAAGCAAAGCTATCAAGGATCTTCACACAGACTTCAGTGATTTCAAAACAAAATACCCCATTACATTTAGCTTTGGGAGGTCAGTGTGCAAGGGATAACATATTTGCTCCCTCCAGAGTGCCCAGGTGGTACTGATGGATAAGATGGATGCCCTTCTGCAAATCATATGAAGTCCACTCAAAATATTCCTCCAGTTTACTCCAGGTGGCATCACTTACAATGCACACACTTGTCAGCAGCCGTAGTCTGTGCCTTGTTCAGCATTCAGCCTTCAACAAGGTGCTAGGCATTATGGTTTCAACCACAGATAAAGGCTTCTCCCAAGTGATCCTTGTACCTAAATGACTAGTTCTTGACTGTTATCTAGGGACCCCTTGCAAGTTCCCTTCCTCTTGATGGTGCTTATTAAGATGCAATTCCTGGGGTGAAAAAGTCCTCTTCCATTTCATCTCATAAAAAAATCCCTTTATCAGGGTAGGCTTGGGTATATCCAGTCCAGAACAGCACTTCAGTTAAGCAAACAGCATAAAACATTCCAGATGTGTTGCCTATGTACAATAAATGGCTACTAATAGTTTAAACGATCAATGACTTTACAAGACTCAGTCTGCTTAAACCTGGTTATCAAGCAACAATGCAATAAGACTTGGTTTTATACTCTGCATCAATGAACACATGTTCAAAAGTGACACGAACACAAACCCCAAAGCAGTGGAAAGTACATATCTAAATATGGCATGGTTGAACCTTAAAAATCTTGAATGATTGCATTTTAGCATACTAAAATTGGGCAGTAGCACAAAACAAATAGAATAAAATGGACTGTGATTATCTGTAATTAATGTGGTGCAGCTCGGCAATTAACAGCAGAGCATGCCAGTCAATGCTTGTGACAAGTTAAAAAGAAAAGCAAATTTATTTTGGTGTTGCAGTGAGCCAGAGACAGGGTCCTCCCTCCACTGTCTCTGATTCATACCCCTGGAAGGTGAATAAACTGGCAAATACACAACCAGAGTAGAGTCTTCAACACTCTCACAGATCTGCAGCTAAGTAAGTTGAGCCTGACGAGGGTTTTCTCCAAGTGAAGCATTCAAGTTCAACCTGCATTCAGCAGTGAGTAGAAAAACATTGTGCTCTGATTTTGTCCAGAGGAGTAAGGTAAAAGCAAGCAGTCATATGGAAACCCCCTGCATGTATTCTCACAGATCCTATGTCTCACTGCAAACTTCAACAAAGATCAAAATTCATTTTTTTCTGCACTGGGTGGCTAAAAATGTCATGGTTATAGGTCCAAAGTTCCTTAGCAAAACAGAAAACCCTTCTGGCTCAAATCAAAGAAGTTCCTGCTGCTAGGGTGACAATCAGGACCACCTCAAGAAGTGGATCCTGATGTAGTCCCTTAATCCTGACAGATATGCCTGATGGAGTCTCAGAGGTGAATGAGAATGTCAAGAAGTTTGTCACTTTGCAAGATTTGTCCTCCAAGTGGAACCTTCTAAATTTGAGCAGACTGGTACCCTGTATCAGCCTGCTGGTGAACTTCATGTTCCAAAAAATGAAATTTGAAATTCTCGCTTGGGTACAGAATTAGTGTTTGGACGGTCTCCTGTGGAGATTCTTAAAATGTATGAGAGGGGTAAACTGGATTTTTTTTTGGATTTTCAGCCTGCCTTCCTTCTCCACGTTTAAGGATTTAATGCGACCCCTACAACTTCTTTAAAAATCAAAATCATGGAAATAAGGGAAGAGCATGGCTAGGCTTATAAAGGCCCTGGGGCCATTAGCCTAGTAACTTCCTATGATCCTATACAATTTATGCTTCAATTATTTCACAAAGTGCACACATCAGCTACATCTGAACATCATGACCTGGTGAATGGTATGACTATAGCTAGGCACCAGCTGATCAAGCCAAGCAATTCCTTAAAAAAAGTACTGCATATCCATCCTCCTTTAGAAACAGGCCCTACAATGAGATTTGAACTTAATTAACGTTTGTCTGACAGCTGTTTGTGCCTGCAAACTTGATAGCACTGAAGTTCATGCCACAGAAAACTTTCAGAATGGCCATTACCTATCTACAGGTCATCTCTAGGCTTACTTCCTTATATGGAAGGTGAGCCATATGTGACTTTTCAGAAGGACATGGAGCTCCACAGAAGAAACTCAATTTTTTCCAGAAGATGGTTTTGCAAGTCTCCCTGTACCTGTCCATCCATCTATTTTCTTTGCAGTGGCAGAAACCAGGGGAAAGAAATCCCCTCACACCCTAGACACAAGTCAACACCTCAGATATTATAAACAGCTACTGAGCGAGATTACGAAGACAGATCAGTTCATATGGTCTTCAAGAGGGATGGATTTGCAGCTGTTAAACATGCAAATAGACTGCCAGCTGCAGTGTCTTCTACCATCAAGCAGTTAAAGTAACTACTGACAAATGTCTCCATGACAGGATTGTGCACTTCAACAAATATGACTTACTTAGCCATGAAACAGTAACTAAGGCTGTAGCTCAGAAGTTAGTATTGCAGGACTCCACTACATGAGCTTTGTGCAATCGTCCACTTTCAGAACGTACAGTTTTGTACCTACCATAAATGTAGATATTCGAGTGTATACCCTGCTACAGTCATCACACTTGGGTTATCCTGCCATCAGGCGGTCCCACAGTCGGCCCAAATTCCAAAGTCTTGGTCCGGCGTCGGTTGCTGTCACTTCTTCCCTGACGTCAGTGCGCCAGGGGTATATAAGAGGCATCCAACGCCATTGTCTTCAGTTTTTCTTGCCCCAGATGTCAGGTGCCCCCCAATAGGTAGGCAAAATATATACATATATATATATATATATATATATACATACATATAGCTGTATAAAAATAAAACAATACCCTTAGGCACAAGCAAATACACCACAGAGGTAGCATAGGATAGAGTGGGAGAGATAAGTTCAGCTAGTTCAGAGGGGATGGAGGGAGGGTAACCTGGACTGCAGCAGGGTATACACTCGAACATCTACATTTATGATAGGTACAAAACTGTACTATGTTCATCGTGTTACCCTGCTGCAGTCATCACACTTGGGTAGAATCCCAAAGCTAAGGATGGGAGGTGGAGTCAAACAGGATTAGAGGAGGCTAGAAGGCCCTGCAAAACTGCAGTGGCGAAGCCAGCTCTAGTCTTAGAGTAAAGTGGTAAGTGATAGTGTTTGGTGAAGGTGTGTACTGAACTCCAAGTTGCAGCTTCCAGAATATCCTTGGTAGGCACCCCCCTGAGGAAGGCTGTAGATGTAGCTGCTGCCCTGGTGGAGTGGGGCCTAATGCTAGCAGGAACTGGTTTTCCATGGTGGGTGTAGCAGAAATGTATGCAATGTCTTATCCATTTGGAAATGGTCTGTTTTGATATAGCCTTTTCTTGTGATGCTGTAGCATGGGATACAAAAAGCTGGTCAGATTTTCTGAAAACCATAGTTTTATCCAAGCAGTAACGTAGCTGCCTGTGAATGTCCAAGGAATGCAGGAGTCTTTCTCCTTTGTTCTGCGGATTTGGAAAGAAGGTGGGTAAATGGATGGTTTGATTTAGAGCCACACTGGATACCACCTTAGGCATAAAGAAGGGGTTAGTTCATAGAGAAACTCTGTCTTGATGAAAAATGAGGAAAGGCTCTACCGCCATAAGAGCTTGAAGCTCTGAGACTCTTCTGGCTGAAGTAATTGCTAGCAGCAGGGCAGTCTTCCATGATACAAACTGTAAGTCATCTGAGAAAGCTGGCTCAAAAGGAGGTAGCGTAAGTTTTTCTAGAACAAAACTGAGGTCCCAAGTTGGTGTTGGTGCTCTCCTGGGAGGCCTGATGTTTTTGGCCCCTCTGAGAAACTGCTTAAGAAGTGGATGTGAAAATAAGGGAGGATCCGTGTTGTAGTGAGATGAAATAGCTGAGGCGTGGATTTTAATAGATGAAAAAGAAAGTCCTTTGTGTAACCTTCTCAGTTAAATATTGTAGGATCGGAGGTATATCCGGCAGAAGGGTATTTTGGCCTTTAGCTTGGTTCCAGGCGCAAAACCTTTTCCATTTGTCTGAGTAGCCTTTCCTGGTGCTGGGCCTCCTCGCCTCCAGAATAACATCCATAACAGCTTGTGAAAGAGGAGCTGGCTGGTTGCTTAGGAGATTTGCCATGCAGCCAAATTGAAGGTTTTGAGCTAGCTGTGTAGAATCTGACTGTCTTGCTGTGTGAGCAGATGAGAAATTTGTGGTAAAATCCATGGCGGGTCCTGGGTCCATATTCCTTAATATTGGCTACCAGTGCTGGTGTGGCCAGTCTGGGGGAATTAGTATCATTCGGGGTCTCTCCATCCTGACTTTCAGCAGCACCTTTGTGAGAAGGGGCAATGGAGGGAAGGCATATACTGACAGCATTTTCCAACTGAATGAGAGTGCGTCCACTTTCCAAGCTTGATGGTGAAATGTCCTTGTGCAAAATTTTGTTAGCTGATAGTTTTGGGGGCTGGCAAACAGGTCTATGTCTGGGTGTCCCCATTTTTGAGTTATCATTGCAAATACTTGTGGATCCAAGTTTCCACTTGTGGGGATCCATGATGTTTCTGCTTAGGTCATCTGCCAATGTGTTCTTTTTTCCTGGCAGGAATTGAGCTTGTAATTGTACTTGGTAAGCCAGTGCTGTGTTCCACAAAGTCATTGCTTGCCTGCATAGAGGGTAGGAGTGTGTACCCCCCTTGTTTGTTTATGTACCACATTACTGTGGTGTTGTCTGTCCTTATTATAAGCTGTCCTTAAGAGTTCCTTGAAGGCTGTCAGGGCATTCTGTACAGCTAGCATTTCTTTTTGATTGATATGCAGATTCCTTTGATCTGCAGTCCATATGCCTTGAACGCACCGTCCTGCGATGTGTGCCCCCCAGACGTAGTCCGCTGCATCTGTTGTCATAGCTTGCCTGGCTGGGGGTAAGGTGAAAGGCTGACCCTTGTTGAGGTGACATGCCTGTGACCACCATAGAAACTCTTGTTGAAGGCAGGGAATGAGAGGTATCATTGATTCCAAGCTGTGGCTGTGTTGAGTCCATACGCTTTTTAGGTACCATTGTAATTTCCTCATATGCAGTTTTGCAAATGGTATTAGTAGTATGCAAGATGCCATGAAGCCCAAGGCCTGCAGAATTTTTCTTGCAGGGAGTTGGGTCTTTGTTGCCATTGTTTTGAAGTATTGAGTTAGTTGTAGTTGTTTGTCTGGCGTCAGATAAGCCATCTGGGCCGTTGTATTCAAGCTGGCACCCAGGAATGTCATAGTTTGTGAGGGCACTAGTTTTTATTTCTTTTCATTTACTGTGTACCCTAGGCAACTTAGAAGATGTTTTACAAAAGCCAGATGTTGTAAGAGAATGTCCTTGCTTTCTGCTTGGATGAGGCAGTCGTCCAGGTATGGGTATATTTGAATTCCTCTGTCTGCAGTATGCAATTACTGGTGCCAGGCATTTTGTGAAGACCCTGGGCGCAATAGATAAGCCAAAGGGCAGTGCAGAGAATTGGTAATGGGTTGAACCTGCAATGAAACGGAGGTATCTTCTGCAATTTTGTCTGATAGGGACATGCAGGTATGCCTTCTTGAGGTCCAACGTTACTAGCCAAGCTTTCTTGCCCAACATGGGAAGAAGCTGCTGTAGTGTTAGTATCTTGAATTTGGGTACTTGCAAGAAGGTGTTTAGAATTGAAAGGTCCAGAATGGGTCTCCAAGCATTGTCCTTTCTGGGGACTAGAAAGAGCCTGGAGTAAAATCCTTGGCCTTGCTCCTGTGTCGGTACCAGTTGGAAGGCTTTCATGTCCATGAGAGCTGTAATTTGTTTTTGTGCCTCTGCCCATTGATTTTGTGGCAGGTTTGGCATTCCTTTTATCCTTGGCAAGGTATGGAAATGGAATCTGTATCCTTGCGAGATAATGTCTAGGACCCATTTGCCCTTTGTGACGATGCGCCAGTTGTCTGCAAAAAGTGCTAATTTTCCTCCCAAGGGAGCTGCCAAGAGAGTTTTGCTTGGCAGTTTGAGGTTTAAGTCATTGTGTTTGCCTTCTAGTAGTTTGGGACCTGTCTTCTCCTCCCTTCTGTGTTGCAGTGCCCCATTGTCAAGGTTTGTAAGGGATTTGCGCTTGTCCTCTGCCCCTTGGGCGCCTGTATTTACCCCTCTGCGGTCTGTCAGAAGCTGGAAAGGACCAATTTTTTTGTTGGCCAATTTCTGCTGAAGCGTGGGGGCTGTACCTGTAAGAAATCTTTGACCGTCTGCATAGATTTTGCCTTATCCTCCATTTTCTTTAAAACCTCTTCTGCTTTAACCCCAAATAAGACATCCTGCTAGGAATTGCTGGTATTTAAGCATGTGAAATTGACAATTTAGTGCTCTCATAGCTAAGGTGTAAACCTTCTTCCCCCACCTATCTAGTGCTCTGGAGTCCCTTTCAGAGGGTACAGGATTTTTAGTCATAGAAGCCTTAGCCCCTTTGGGACCCTGGGAGATTGTCTCTGGATCAGCAACAGGGCTTTTGTAAAGGAATTTGTGTGAGTCAGGCACTCTATAGTATCTCTCTGGTTTGGCTGGAGCAGGAGGCAGAGAATCTGGATTTAGACTAGATTCTAAATAAACATCATCCACAATGTCTAAAACTGGGGGGATAGCAAGTGGTCTGTGCTGGGGGAGTAAAATAAACTCTCGGAGCCTTTTCTTTGAGTCGGAGTAGTCCTGACCTTCCCAGTGGAAATGTTCCCCCCATGGTATATGTAAGGTTTCCCCAAAGGAATAGTCTTCAGGGGGAGAAGCTGAGGGAATGGAATCTTCAGCATCAGAATCATCATAAGGGGGAAAGGAGTAATCCTGGTCCTCAGAGGAGCCTGAGGAAATAAGACACTTGATCAGAGGAGGCAAAATCCTCCTCTTGTCTAGGCCTTTTGTCGGGGGGGGGGGGGACCCCTGATTAAATAAATCAAATCTTCAGCCATTTTAAACATCTGTTTCTTAGGCATGGGGCCTTGAACTGGAGACTGAAGTGCAGTCTTTTTTGGTTTTAGAGGAGTCTTAAGCTTAACATAAGATTTTATGGTGAGAGTAGTCGGTCTGAAGACACCTTCTGAAACCGAAGGTGTTTCTACAGCACCGGCTTCTCCTTCTGCAATGTCAATAGGGCCCAAAGAAAATGGCTGCGTTGGCCTAGAACTCTCTGCCAGAGAATCGAAAGCGGTCTGGGGTTCCGATTCTGCGGTAGCCAGGGGCTGCGTAGACACCTCACTGAAAACCGGAGGACCGGCGACTGGCCCAGCCGAGGCCTCGAAGTCTGGCTTGGATCTGGGCTGCCTGTCTTTATCTTTGTGTTTTTTATGCACGCCGGTAGTCGGTTGCTCCGACGGCATAGTGTAATTAAATTTCCTACCGTAGTGTCGTGCGACATCAAAGCGTCGCTTTACAGTTCGCTTATTGAACCTAGCACAAAACCGACAACCAGTGACGTCATGGTCTGGGCCTAGGCAAGGTGTACAATAAGAATGAAAATCCTTATGAGGTATTTGCTTCCCACAAGAAATGCAATTGTTAACTTTTTCTGACATCGGACTGAGGCAAGAAAATGTTCCCCAACAGGGTACTTAGCTTTGAAGACTTCGGACTGAAACTCGATTCGAAAATCTCAGGTGTCGGCCGACCGGCACTTGCGAACTGCTTTGGGCACCGCGTGGCAAGAAAGACTGGAGAAAATGGCGTTGGATGCCTCTTATATACCCCTGGCGCACTGACATCAGGGAAGAAGTGACAGCAACTGACGCCGGACCAAGACTTTGGAATTCGGGCCAACTGCGGGACCGCCTGACGGGTGGATAACCCAAGTGTGATGACTGCAGCAGGTTAACACGATGAACATCAGGCAGGTAATACTTGGAATCCTAACAAAAGTAAGAATTATTCAAGGAGTTCTTCTATTTAAGAAGACAGTACAGTTGTGTGTACACTTACCATAAATGTAGATGTTTGAGTGTATTCACTACTGCAGTCATCACATTTGGGTTATCTGCCTGCAGGTAGCCCTCAGCCAGCCTGAATACCAGAGTCTTCGGATTTCTGCGTCGGATGCTGCCGCTTCTTCCATGACGTCAGGGATATAAAACATGCAGCCGATGCCATTACATCAGATTTTCTTGCCCCAGATGTCAGGTGCCCCCCCCCCCCAATAGGAAGCAATTATATGGTGTGGAACACCCCCAGCAAAAAGCAAATACACATAGTATAAGATATGCCAAACCAAAAGGATATGTGAAAGCAAAGACAATCAAGGGGCTTGAGGGAGGGTAACCAGGACTTCAACAATGAATACACTTGAACATCTACATTTATGGTAATTGTACACAACTGTACTATGTTCTTTGTGTTTCACTGTTGCAGTCATCACACGTGGGTTGATTCCCAAAGCTAAGGAAGGGTGGAGGAAAATTAAGACTCATTAGGGCTGGCAACCCTGTAAAACTGCTGTGGCAAATCCAGCTCTGGATTTAGAAAAGATAGGCAAGTGGCAATGTTTGGTGAAAGTATGTACAGAACTCCAGGTTGCAGCTTCCAGGATGTCCCTGGTAGGGACACCTCTGAGAAATGCAGTGGAGGTAGATGCAGCCCTAGTGGAATGTGTTCTTATCCCCTGTGGGGTAGGTTTTCCATGGTGTTTGTAGCAGAAATGAATGCAGTGTGCTATCCATTTGGAAATGGTTTGCTTTGAAATGGCCTTCGTCTCTGTCCCTGCAGCAAAGCTGACTAGCAGCTGGTCAAACTTTGAGAGACTTAGTCTTGTCCAAGTAGAATTTAAGCTGTCTGTGCACGTCCAGAGAATGCAGTATCCTTTCCCCTTTATTCTGAGGATGAGGGAAAAAAGTAGGCAAATGAATGGACTGATTTAAGGCCACAGTAGACACCACCTTGGGCATAAAAGATGGGTTAGCCCTGAGTGAAACCCTATATGCATGGAAGATAATGAATGGTTCCATTGCCATAAGGGCCTGCAGTTCAGACACTCTTCTTGCTGAAGTGATGGCTAAAAGTATAGCTGTTCTCCAAGAGAGGAATTTCAACTCTGCTACAGCAGCCGGTTCAAAGGATGGAAGAGTGAGTTTTTACAATACAAAGTTAAGGTCCGAGGCTGGAGTGGGAGATCTGCTGGAGGGTCTCAAATTTTTGGCCCTTCTAAGGAACTGTTTTACCAAATGATGAGAGAAGAGGGGTGGCTCAGTTTTATAATGAGCTGAAATGGATGAGGCATGAATCTTAATTGAAGAGAAGGATAGGCCCTTGTGGAGCATTTCTGTTAAGTAATCTAGTATACGAGGGTAAGCTGGGCACCACTGTGCCCATCCCCTGAGACTCGCTCCAGGAGCAGTATATTTTCCATTTTTCTGAATAGGATTTTCTAGTACTAGGCCTCATTGCCTCAAGAATGACATCCAGCACCTGCTTACTAAGGGTTGCTAGAGGTGAGCTCGGGGGATTAGCCAGACTGCAAGGTTCAGGGTTTGAAGCCGAGGGTGCAGAATCTGGCCCGCCTGCTGGGACAGCAGAGAAGGGGTCTGAGGCAGGTGCCAAGCTTGTAGTACTGTCAGACTGCGCAAAAGAGGGTACTAGTGGTGGCGTAGCCAGTCTGGGGCAATCAGGACTGCCCTTGGCTTGTCCTGTTTGATCTTTAGTAGAACCTTCAAGAGGAGAGGCAGGGGGAAAGGCATAGACTGAGAGGCTTTCCCAGGTAAAGGACAGGGCATCCACTTTCCAAGCTTGACTGTGGGGAGTTCTGGTGCGGTATTTGCCTTTCCTCAGAACTACCAAATGAACAAACAGGTCCACCTCTGGTGTCCCCCATTGTTCCTCAAAAGCTTGAATATTTTGGGTTCCAGTTTCCATTCGTGTGGGTCCATGAGATTTCTGCTTAAGTCGTCTGCCAGTGAATTTAGTTTGCCTGGCAGGAATTGAGCTTATAGGTGCACTCGGTTGCTCAAGGCTGTGCTCCTCAGAGCCATGGCTACTCTGCAGAGTGGGTAGGAATGGGTTCCCCCCTGTTTGTTTATGTACCACATAACTGTGGTGTTGTCTGTCTTTACCAATAGTTGTCCTGGAAGAATAAGGTCTTTGAAAGCCGTCAGAGCATTCTGTACAGCTAACATTTCTTTTTGATTGATATGCAGGTGCATCTGTACTGGGTTCCATTTGCCATGAATGCACTGCCCTGACATGTGAGCCCCCATGCATAGTCTGATGTGTCTGTTAGGGTTTGGGCAGAAGGGGGTAGAGTGAAAGGGAGTCCCTTGTTGTGGTTGCAGGCCTCCGCCCACCAAAGGAACTCTGCCATTAGACAGGAATTATAGGAATTGTTTCCAGGTCCTGAGAATGCTGACACAATTGACTTCTTAGATACCATTGAAGTTTCCTCATATGCAGTCTTGCATATGGAATTAACAGAATTGCAAGACACCATGAACCCCAGAGACTGCAGTATTTTCCTTGCAGATAGATGGGTTTTTGTGGCCAGTAGGTTGTCAAACAAATTTGTTTCTCTGGAGTGAGGAATGCCATCTGGGAAGTTGTGTTCAAGCTTGCTACCAGGAATACAATCTGTTGGCAGGGTACTAGGTGTGACTTCTTTTCATTGATGATGTACCCCAGTGAAGTTAGGAGTCTCTCTATAAATGCCAGGTGCTGTAATAGCAAGTCCTGACTTTCCGCCTGAATCAGGCAATTGTTTAAGTATGGGTAAATCTGAATACTTCTCTGCCTACAAAATGCAATGGCTGGAGCTAGGCACTTTGTGAATACCCCGGGAGCAGTAGATAAGCCAAAGGGAAGAGCAAAGAACTGATAGTGCATTGAGCCTGCCTTAAAGCCTAGGTATTTCCTAGAAGATGCCCATATGGGGATGTGCATGTAAGCTTCTTTTAAGTCTAGGGTTGCCAGCCAGGCATCCTTGGCTAGCAAAGGAAGCAGCTGTTGGAGAGATAGCATTTTGAATTTTGGAACCACCAGAAAGGTGTTGAGAATACACAGAACCAGGATATGACACCAGGAGTTTTCTTTTCTGGGAACCAGGAACAGTCTTGAATAAAATACTTGTCCCCTTTGTTCTGCTGGGACAGGTTGAATAGCCTTGACGCTGAGGAGAGAAAGCACTTGTTTTTGGGCTTCCACCCACTGGTTTGGGGGAGGTCTGGCCATCCACTTGGGGTTGGGAGTGAGTGGAAGTGGAATCTGTATCTTAGGGAAACAATGTTTAAAACACATTTGTCTTGGGTAATGTATTCCCAGTTTTTTGCATGCAGGGCGAGCTTTCCTCCTAAAGGTGCAAATAGTTGAGCAAGGCTTGGAGGAGTTCAGGATAAGTCATTGTGCAATTTTACCATAGGGGGTGGCTTACTACTCCCTGCTTTGGACGTGGGAGCACTCACTGTTCAGATCTGTGCATAACCTGAGACTGAAGTCTTGGTGGTCTGCTGCCCCTGGGTTTGGACTGAAAAGGCCTGGAACAGACTGGAAATGACCAGTTCTTTGATGGCCAATGCCTACTGAATCTAGGTGGCTGTACTTGTAAGAAATCTTTAACAGTTTGCATAGATTTAGCTTTTTCCTCCATCCTTTTGAGGACTTCTGCTTTATTGCCAAATAGGCGCTCTTGGTTTAAGGGCGCATCCAGTAATTTTGCTTTTATATCATCTGGCAAGTTTTGTTCCTTAAGCCAAGCACGCCTTCTAAATACAGACCCAGTGACAGCAGCCCTGCAAGATGCTTCTAAAGCATGAAAACCACACTGCAAAGTATGTTTACCAACTTGGTCAGCAGAATGCATTAACTCTTGTAAATCTTTGTGTTCAACACAGTAAGGAATCAACATAATTTTCTGTTTAATTAGCCCCATAATATGCTGCTGATACTTTAACATATGAAACTGACAATTTAAAGCCATAATGGCCAGAGTAGCAGAGGTGTATACCTTCTTACCCAATCTGTCTAAAGTCCTAGAATCCCTGTCAGAAGGGGTAGGATTTTTGGCAGTAGTAGTATTAATGCCTTTTGGTCCTTGGGAAATGGTGTCTGGACCCACAGGAGCATTCTTGAAAATGAATTTGAGAGTGTCAGGTACTCTATAGTACCGGTCAGGTTTCCTGGGGGTTGGAGGCAAAGTATCCAGGGTAAGGCTGGATTCCAAGAAAACATCATCTACAATCTCCAGAACAGGAGGGATAGCTAGAGGCCTGTGCTGAGGCAGGTTTAAGAATTCTGAGTCTCTTTTTGGACTGAGAATAGTCCTGGCTTTCCCAGTGGAAATGCTCCCTAAGGATATGCAAGGTTTTGCCAAAAGAAACATTTTCTGGATTTTCTGGAGGGGAAGCAGAGGGAATGGAATCCTCTGCATCAGAATCCTCATAGACAGACAAGGGTAAGTCCTGGTAGTCAGAAGGAACAAAGATATCAGATTCCTGATCAGAAGAGTTAGAAGGAAAGTCAGTACTAGGTCTCTTAGAGGGGAAAGGCTGACTTCCCCTAATTAAGGTAATAAGGTCTTCAGTCATACCAATCATTTGTTTTTGAGGCATGTGGGCCTGAGAATGCGCTTTGGTTGTCGGTTTTCTAGGCGTAGTGCGAACTTTAGGCATGAGGAATTCGGTATTTTTGGCTTGAAACGAAGTAGTCAGTTTAATATGAAAATGAGTAGGCCTAAGTACACCCTCAGAAGCCAGTGCCTGCATAGCGGCTCCAGACCCATCCAAAGTAGAGACATCCACAGGTTCCATAGTCGAAGAAGCATCTCGCGGCATACCAGACTCTGAAAGGGTCTAAGTAGAAGCCTGTGAATCTGTAGAAGAGGGTATCAGGGGCTGTGAAAGCGCCTTGAGTACCGGCGGACTGGCAACTAGCTTAATGGAAGCGTCATTGGCAGTTTTGGACCTATGCAGCCTGTCTGTCTTTATATTTTAAGTTTTTGCTGAGGATCGGTAGTTGGTTGGCTTAAAGAAGCCATTTCGGAGTATGAAGATTGAGAGCGAAAGTATTTACCTACAAAAATAGCCTGACGAATACTTCGGCCGTTGAACAAGGCACAAAACTGACAGCGAAGGACGTCGTGGTCTGGGCCTACACAGGTGACGCAGTAAGAATGAAAATCTCTATGAGGTATTTGCTTTCCACAGGCAAGAAAATTATTTTTTTTTTCTGATATCGGTTAGAGCAAGAAAAAAGGATCCCCAACGGGGTACTTATCGTTTGGAAGTCTTCAGGTCTGAAACTCAAACGAAAATTTCAGCAGTAGGCCGACCGGCACTTGCGAACTGCTTCTGCTTCGGGCACCGCATAGCAAGAAAGACTGATGTAATGACGTCGGCTGCATGTTTTATACCCCTGACAACCTGACGTCATGGAAGAAGCGACAGCATCCGACGCAGAAATCCCAACACTCTGGTATTCAGGCCAGCTGAGGGCTACCTGCAGGCAGATAACCTAAATAATATGACTGCAAAAGTGAAACATGAAGAACATCAACTGTTCCTACTGTAAATAATGAACAGAAGCAACCTCATTGATAGCTTAGCCCTTTCTCCACCTCCAACCACCTGCTGATGAGAATCTCTTCTACTACCTGCTGCTGTTTAAGTTCCCTTTAAGGTAGGCAAGTACATTCTCCTACATCATTTGTTTAATAATGCAGCAGCAAATCTTTATTGTTCCCTGATTTGCAGAAAGGTGCTTGCTATGGTTAAGGAACAGAACTGGCTAGTTCTGAGTAAACATACACTTCACATAACTGGTGCATAATGTCACACTGCATGCATAGTGATGAAAGCACCTAGACCGCCTACAAGCATACAATTTCAAAGAAAACTGCCAAAATTTTAACTAGTGGAAGATAAATCCTAACCGAAGACTCACCCAAAAGGGGTTCCCTTTCAATGTCATCAGCGCTGAAGATGTCTTGTTCTGCTGCAGAGACAGTAACCACAACCACCACAGCATTTTTCTGAATATGCAGCAATTTAAGAAATCCTCCCAGACATAATGCTTGCATTTATACCTCTAGGTAGTCAATTTAACTGTCAGTGGTCATATGGAAAAGATTCACTGGTGCATACCAAATTTCAAATACAAGTGGCTCATAGTAGAATGGAACACACTAAATTCTACTTTTTATATTGATCACTTGTTAAAAATAAATAAATAAATAAAAACCCTACACGCTGTCAATGCACAATGCATGGCCTGCACACTAATGCAGTCTGCAAGAATTCCAATTACACACCTCAGAGGAAACAGCTAGCAACACAGACTCTAGCAAACATAGCAGTATGGACAGCATTCAGCTTGTACTATACTGTGCAGTGCCTACTGCTACTCTGTTTTATCATTAACAGCAGCAAAAAAACATAATCTTGATATTACAGCAGAAATCCAAGTCACAAACATATTAAATGTAGATTCAAAAGCATATTACATTGGGCAGTATGGCAAGGTGCAACACAAGCGAAATTAAGTGGCTTGCAGGACAGCCTACTACGAGTGGCAATTCTACACTATGCCTTTTAATCTTAATTTTTCAAATTCAGTTTCTGTTGTACTGAAAAGACATCTTGAGTCTTGTGTTGCTGTTGTGATTTACCTTCTATTAAATGAAGGACAAACCAATGTGTTTTTATCATGTCAGACAGGTACACGAAGGAAGCTGCATGCGAGGTTAAGTGAGCCAAGTGAGGGAAAATATCAATTTATGAGGGGGTAAGCAGCACTATTTCTGACCCCTTTGGAAACAGGTAGGTTTGTAAATCCTTACACTGAATATTCCAACACAGCTACAATACCTGTATCCAAGCAACAATGGTTGTGTTTCACATTAGTGGACTGCTCAAGAAACCACAGACTTGAATGCATCACTGCCAAAGGAATCATCTTGTATGTCATTATTGTCAAACTGGATAAAAGGTTCTCAACAACTACTCAGTACTGTTTGAAATACAATACCCTACAGAAACAAATGAAAATAAGTAATAAAATGGTGAAACAATTAAGAAAAACAGGTAGAGAGACAGGGCTCTGAAGTCCTGCCACCCCCAGAAAACACTCTGGAAGCAAAAATCTGGTGGAAGCCACTGCTTAGAAATATGCTGTTTGTAAATGCAGTGCTCAATGTTTTCCACATAACTGATGAAGTTTACGGGAAATGAGCATTTTCTAGTAATGCATCTGATGATGATTTTTGCAAGCAGGAGGTGCAAAAACACTTAAGCCAATATGTGAAGCCACTAACACATTGGTAAAAACTGTGGTAAAGCTGCTGTTGTACCCGAAGTGTCACAGCATATTACTATTAACTACAGAGGCCAGTTAACTCCAGAACAAATGATAAGGAATCTACTTTGTTTCATGATACATGGCGAGTAATGTGAAAAGTTGGAGTATGTTTTTGTGTGGACGTGTACT
This sequence comes from Protopterus annectens, assembly GCF_019279795.1. NCBI lineage: Eukaryota > Metazoa > Chordata > Ceratodontiformes > Protopteridae > Protopterus > Protopterus annectens. The sequence continues at coordinate 791,262,078 of NC_056741.1, read as the reverse complement.
CTAAAAGCTGCACGTAAATCTGTCCAATATGTACTACAGGATATTATGATATACCACATAGCTTCCATCAGCTATTCCAGCCTTCTGGACTGGGAAGGGATAGTTTGCAGCACTGTAGCCTTTAATGTTACTTTAAGGAATTCTCCTACAAGCATGTGGGTTGCTTCATCTGTTACTGACTTGCGTACCCAGTGTTGATGGTGAGGGGTGCATAGCTGTTTAAAAAACTCTACTTCTTGCACATCCTTTCATATTTACCATCTATTTCCTGAAGTGCATTTTCAGCTTAATGCTGAATTAAACATTTATGTACATTCCTTTATTGTGCAATCAGTGCAAAAATATATACAGTATTTTAAGTAAGACTGTTTTTAAAGTGACCAAATTAATGGAAGCACAGCTCCTTCCAGTGGTGCTCTAGGAGCGGACTGCTTCAACCAACACTGACTTAAGCAAAATCTGTACTTTAGAATTGCTGAAAAAAATGTAATTCACTATTAGACGACAAATCCTGACAGAAGCTCACAAAAGAATATAGATACTTCAATCCAGTCAGCAATAGAAAAAGTTATGTACCTACCATAACGTTCCATGTTAGTTGTCTTCTTCTTGCCTTCTTTCTTGCTGGTTGGGTTCGGAGCCGAGGCCATCTTCAAAAGCTCGAGAGCTGTTTACTGGCTCGAGGCTACCCCATATCCCATGATGCCTGGCGCTAGTAACCCAGATCTCATTTGAAAAAGCTATTCCAGACATACTAAGGAATAATTCTGCCCTAGAAACCCCTTGGGCCTAACTGTGAAGTCCTCTATGTAGAAAAGGACAACCAGAGAAGGTTCAGCCAATGAAATCTGAAAGGGGAGATCCTCTCGATCCACTAGGATAGGGGGATGGAGGGTGGGATGCAAGAAAGAAGGCGAGAAGACGACAACTAACATGGAACGTTTTGGTAGGTACATAACTTCTTTATGTTAAGTTGTCTATCTCGCCTTCATTCTTGCTGGTTGGGACAGCGTCCCTAGCACCTACTATCCTGGGTGGCTCATTGGAACAGACTCTTCAGAACAGTGGAATCAAATTCAGCTCTGTTTCTGGAAACCATGTCTAGTTTACAATGAGAAATGAAGGTATGTGGGTTAGCCCACATAGCCGCTGCACAGATAGATTCCATGAGCAACCTAGACTGGAAGGCCATCAAGGTGGCCAATGCCCTAGTAGAGTGCCTTTTGGTTTGATAGATAGTTCTTTGTTTCTCAGCTAGTAAATGAAAGAAATAATGTGAGGCAACCACCTAGATAATGTTACCTTCGAGACTGGAAGGCCCTGTCTGCCCTCAGCATAGGAAAAGTACAGTTTTGTACCTACCATAAATGTAGATGTTCGAGTGTATAACCTGCTGCAGTCATCACACTTGGGTTATCCTGCCGTCAGGCGGTCCCGCAGTCGGCCCAAATTCCAAAGTCTTGGTCCGGCGTCGGTTGCTGTCGCTTCTTCCCTGACATCAGTGCGCCAGGGGTATACAAGAGGCATCAGACGCCATTTTCTTCAGTTTTTCTTGCCCCAGATGTCAGGTGCCAACAATAGGCAGGCAATATATATATATATATATATATATATAAATACATATAGCTATATAAAAATAAAACAATACCCTTAGGCACAAGCAAATACACCACAGAGGTAGCATAGGATAAAGTGGTAGAAATAAGTTCAGGTAGTTCAGAGGGGATGGAGGGAGGGTAACCTGGACTGCAGCAGGGTATACACTCGAACATCTACATTTATGGTAGGTACAAAACTGTACTATGTTCATCGTGTTACCCTGCTGCAGTCATCACACTTGGGTAGAATCCCAAAGCTAAGGATGGGAGGTGGAGTCAAACAGGGTTAGAGGAGGCTAGAAGGCCCTGCAAACCTGCAGTGGCGAAGCCAGCTCTAGTCTTAGAGTAAAGTGGTAACTGATAGTGTTTGGTGAAGGTGTG